>NC_050071.1:112510548-112820048 GCF_009764565.3 Dermochelys coriacea
CTATTGTTACCACTAGACAAAAAGTAGCACTTTTCCTTCTTTTTTCTTTCATACAATTTCAAACCTATGATGGACATCAAAAGATGGGAATTTACACAACTGGGAATCAGGGTCAAATTCTGTCCTTGCATGCACTCACATGGCTGTCAGTGCTTTAACTAGAATTAGCGTGTACTTGAAGGCAGAAATTGGCTCTTAATAGGGAAGGTAGCATGGGTAGCAAGACCAAGGGGAAAGAGGAATTTGGACTAGCTGAGCATTTCTGGATGAAGAACTATCTGAGGCACATCAGAAAACTATCCTATTGAAAAAAGAAAATTGCAAAAGTAATAGAAGGCCAATCTGGTTGCACCAGCAACTTTTAGAAAACCTGAAAAATAGAATAACCCTGAAACAGAGGGGAAAATAAAAAAATAAAAGGATGGAGACATAGGGCTGTAAGAAAGCTGTGATTTTTTGCCAGGAGGGAGGGTTCTGAGGCGTTTCAAAAGTTGCACCCACAGTTTGTTAAAGTTGTGGTTTTGGTGCGGTCAGTTCAAGTACCATAAAAAAACCCCACATATGCAAAGTGGAAACAGGTTGCCTGAGGAATGAAGACCTTCTCTGGGTACCACACAGAGTACCAGCCTTGGGTGCACACCCACACATAAGCTCCAGCACCCTCTTCCATGCAGCCTACACTCCAAAGCAGGCTAGCAGCATAGAAGAGATGTCATGTGTCCTACTTGACTCTCAAAGATTATAATAGATCTTGCATTATAATAAAAAAGCCAAAGCAGCCTTGCGTGTAGTGAAACATAGCTGGATGGCTTTCTCAGTGAAAAATACAGATCTATTATGCTTCCAACCTCACATATCAAAAGTTACATTGGACCAGAAGTGTATATCTAAAGATGATACTTAGAGAAGAAATATAGTTTTGAGATGAGACCACACTCTTTTAAATCAAAATGGCTATAAATAAGAGATTAGAAAAACAAGCCAGTCTTTGTGTGTGTCACTTCTTATAGTTGCCATTGTATTGTTAATTTATCTTCACAAAAACCTGTTGAGGTGAGGAAGTGGTATCATCCCATTTTGAAGATAGAAAGCTAAGGCACAGAGAGAATAAGGTAAATAATATCCATTAATTTTTGGTGCCCAAATATAGATGCCTAGTACCTGTTTTTTTCAAACTATATAGTACATTCATGGTATATAGTTGTGACAGATATGGCAGTTTCTTGCCATTTCCTTGGGACACCTTATTGAATTAAGTTTAAGTATCTTTTGGTTCCATTCTATTCAATGAATGGTTTATGTATTATTCTGGGATGGAATTGTATATAACCTCTCAAGGGGAGATATGTGACAGATGTGAGACATGGAGGTTCAAAGGACTATACTGAAAAATGTGCCAGTCAAGAACGGACTCTTGGAACAAAGAGAGTTAAGTGGGTTTCCTGGGGAATATCTAGAGGCAGGTGAATGCAAGTTCCCCATCTTCGGGTATGCAAAAACCCAGTCTTTTGAAGCTACATCCTCAGGGGTGAGCCATTGTTTGCTGATCACTTGTTACATGAGGCCAAATCAAAGGCCTAAATTATATAAAGGAAAGACTGAACTATTCAAGGCAGTTCTGGTTCTGAATCTGAGACAATTATGAACTTGTAACCATGGGGAGAACCCAGCTGTGGGTTTTGAAAGACTGATACCTACCTGAGCCCAAAGTTGGAGTTGAAGTGACCTGTGGTAAGCTTTTTAGCATGTGGGTAGGTTCTTTTATTTTTAATATGTTTTCATCTTAAGAATAAATATACTTGCATATAAAGAACTGTGTGATAACTTGTAACTGCTGGCAATTACTCTGTTCATAGCCTCTGGTGATAAAGCAAAGTGCCTTTTGGCAGTTTGGCTCTCTGGGGATATCAGTGCAGGCAGAGACCTGTGAAGCCTGGAAAAATCCCAGGCTGGAGGGAGAGAGATGTGGTTCTCTGCTCAAGAGAGGTGATGGCTAGGAGCCAGAAACCTTTAAGTAGCTGCCCTGGGTGGGTCACATGGGAGGGATACAGATGTATTTGTCTTGAACTATAACAATATGTATCATAGAGCACTCCATATATTCAGGCACAGCTCCCATTGACTTCAATTGCAGTTGTACGCAGGGATGGTTGAGAAATGGTTTTCATGTCATTGGGGAATTTCTGAGATTTTGAAAATTTTTCCTGTCTTGTATCAGGACAAAAAGTCAAAATCTCAATGTTTTCTTGAACTGACAAACCAAAAACTAATTTGAAACATTTTGTTTTGATAATTAGCTCTGATTTTGACCTTTTTTCTTTTCTTAACTTTTATTAGTGTAAATTAGGTTACATTTCAAAATAAAAAGTCCTTTTGAAATGAAAAACTGAAACCTTCTATATAAAAATGACCCATTTTGACAATTTAAAATTTTTTCCAAAAAATTTTCAAGTTGGGAAATTCAACAAAACTCACCCTTTCCCACAACCAGTTTCAGTTTCAATGAACAGACATTTTATGGGAGGAAAAAATCATTGAAAAATTCCCAACCAGCTCTAGCTGTGACTGGTTAGAACTTCTGAAAATCTGACCCCTGGGTCTCAAGTTGAGCTCCCAGAAAATGAGGAACACACAATTAGTGACCACCAGTTAAAAGTTTGGATTAAGTGACTTGCCCAGCATCACACAGGAACTCTGTGGCAAAGACAGGGATAGAATCCAGTTCTCCATGGCGGCATTCAACTGCCTTAAACATGAGACCCTCCTTTTTCTTCCTGTAACAATCTGCCTCATTTACTTCCAACTTCTGCAACATATAAGGCAGGGTCCTATAGTTAACAACTTCCTTCACTATACAACCCTGATTCATCCTCAGAGCATGTCTAACCTGGGCACTGACTGAGACTGACAGAGAAAGACTGATTCTTTAACCTGAAGGTTAGGGCACTCACCTAAAATGTGGGGCACCAAGGTTAAAAAACTCTATTACAAATCAGGCAGAGAAAAGGTGAGGTGTCCTGACCAGTGAGATATCTGTTCTCTGTCTGAATTTGTCAAAAAAAAAAAATCCTGCCAAGCTGTTTATAGATATATCTATCTATAAACAGATATAAAAAGTGCACATAACAAACCACTGTAATCATGTGATTTTATTATTGTAACTGTTGTTCTTCCTTCCCTACTGTCAGGACGGGCTCTAGCACCAGCAAAGCAAGCACGTACTTGGGGCGGCACAATTCCAGGGGCGGCATTCCAGCCATACTTTTTTTTTGTTTATTTTGCTTGGGCGGTTGTGCTCTCGGAGCTTGGGGTGGCAAATTTTTTGCTTGGGGCAGCAAAAAACCTAGAGCCAGCCCTGCCTACTGTTTGCTTCTTTCACTAGTTGCATCATACCTACATTCAGATGGTAAGTTCTGTGGGGGAAGGGACTGTGTCTGTATTTTGTCTGTAAAGTGCCAAGAATTCTTTAGCTAATATACTAGTAATATTCTCAAATTATCTACCTTGGAAAGATAAAATATTGAAACAACCATACTGGATTAGAATCTATGATTCTACTAAAAAAGAAAAGGAGTACTTGTGGCACCTTAGAGACTAACAAATTTATTAGAGCATAAGCTTTCGTGAGCTACAGCTCACTTCATCGGATGCATTAGCTCACGAAAGCTTATGCTCTAATAAATTTGTTAGTCTCTAAGGTGCCACAAGTACTCCTTTTCTTTTTGCGAATACAGACTAACACGGCTGCTACTCTGAAACCTATGATTCTACTGAATCTCTGCTTCAACCCTGAAGCTCACAGCACTAAACTGCCTCTGTTGTTTAAACAAACAGGACCAATGAGAACACTAGGTCGAAAATTATAATGTTTTTCTTTTGTTTTTACGTAAAGGGTTGGTAATAAAGTTTTTTTAAAAAAAATCTCTGGCCTATTTCTGTTTCTGACATTTTCCTCATTAAATATTTATTCTTCTGCCATGTGACCTCATGAAAACTAAGTCTATGAAGGAAATCAGAAAGCACCAGGGATTAAGTAGTTTGGTTAAAAAAAGGAAAACATTAGCTGTGATATGATCATACAGACTACTCTACACCAATGTTCATTGGAAAGAAGGGCTGATTAGTTGTGTATACACAGTTTTCACTACATCATAATTAATGTTCTCTCACCGTACAAAGAATACTTCACACTCTTTCTATAGAACTAGTTTAGCAGCATTCATCTGATATAGACCCTCAAACAAGGGTCACAGTTCTTGAGTTTTTGCTTAAGAGAGAAAAAAAAGTTTGTACGTATATGTAATTTGAGTTATGATGGACTATTTTTGTCAATGACTGATAAAAGTTTATTTGATCTGCTTTTTGGCAGCTTTACATTATTTGGACCAGATGCATTTTTTAAGATTCTCTTATGGATGCTTCCACCATAGATTATTTTCACTCAAGAACTTTCATGAACCATCCATGAACTGCAGTCTGCATGAATGAAGCAAATATTTATTATTGGTGTGAATGGGTCCTGCCTGCATATGGGTACTCCTTTTTAATCACATCTTTCTATTTTGTATTTAAACAGATCAAGGAAGTGCTGAATAGAATAACTATTTTTTAAAGAAAGAATGATTATTCCATATATATATATATTGACAACAGTGTATTCCATATATATAGTTAGAAATGAGTCAAACTCTTTAATCCTTCTTCCTTAATCATTGTTGTCAATGGAGGTTTGCCACAGTAGGCATTAAATAAGAACTTTTGGATTTTGTTCAAATTTTGTAACATTAAGGCCAACTTATGTAACTAGTACAGAGTCAGTTTCTCAGGGAGCTCCGAAATACACAGGGAGGGGTGCACAAACTGCACCATTCCCTACATTTATAATCTTGATCTAGGAAATTCAAGTGTAGAAAGTCAAGTGAAAAATATAAGTCAGGCCAAGAATGACTTTGACAAGCAACTAGCTAAGGACACAAAAACTAACTGCAATGTTTTTTTAAGTACAACAGAAAAAGGAAGCCTACCAAACAATGGGGTCCAATGGGACCATTGGACAATTGAGGTACTGAAGGAGCACTCAGGGAAGGCCGTTGTGGAGAAGCTAAATTAATTCTTTGCATCTGTATTCACTGCAGAGGATATGGGAGTAATCCCCACACCCAAGTTACTCTTTTTGCAAACTGTCTGAGATTGAGGTGTCAGTAGAGGAGGTGTGGGAACAAATAGATAAATTAAACAGTAATAAGTCACTAGGACCAGAGGATGTTTACCCAAGAGTTCTGCAGAACTCAAATATGAAATTGTTGAACTACTAACCATGGTAAATAACCTATTGCTTAAATCAGCCTCTGTACTAGATGAGTGGAAGATAGCTAATGTAACACCAATTTTTTAAAAAAGACTGTAGAGGAGGTTCTGGCAATTACAGTCCAGTAAGCCTAACTTCAGTACCAGCAAATTGGTTCAAATTATATTAAAGAACAGAATTATCAGACACCTAGAAATATGCAATATATTGGGGAAGAATCAACATGGCTTTTGTAAAGGGAAATCATGCCTCACCCATCTATTACAATTCTTTGAGGATGTCAAGAAACATGTGGACAAGGGTGATCCAGTCCAAATAGTGTAGCTAGATTTTCAGAAAGCTTATGACAAGGTTCCTCACTAAAAGCTCTTAGGCAAACAAAGGAGTCATGGGATAGAAGGGAAAGTCCTCTTATAGATCAGTAACGGGTTAAAAAGGTCGGAAAGAAAAGGTAGAATAAATGGCCATATTTCACAATGGAGAGAGGTAAATAGTGGAGTCCCCCAAGGATCTGTACTGAGACCTGTGCTGTTCAGCATATTCACAAATGATCTGGAAAAGGTAGTGAAAGTGAGGTGGCAAAATTTGCAGATGATACAAAATTACTCAAGATAATGAAGTCTAAAGCTGACTGCAAAGAATTACAAGGGAACTCACTAAACTGGGGAACTGAGCAACAAAATGGCAGATGAAATTGAAAGTTGATAAGTGCAAAGTAACACACATTGGGAAACATCACAACTATACATACAAACTGATGGGGTCTAAGTTAGCTGTTACCCAATGCTTAATTTGTAAGGAAAGAGGTGCTGGGGCTAAAGCAATTAGGTGCCATGGCTGCAGTATTTTTTTTACTTTCATAACTGGCTGAATTGCCAAACCTAGAGGTGCCAGGGATCAGCCCTGGCAAGCCCTGGCACAAATTAAGCATTGCTGTTACCGCTCAAGAAAGATCTTGGAGATCATGGATAGTTCTCTGAAAACATCTGTTCAATGTGCAGCAGCAGTGAAAAAAGCTGACAGAATGTTACCATACCAAGATCTGTGAGAAGGGAATGGTGTACTGCTGCTCAACTATCCCTATGTTACTGGGAAGTCTCCTTTATACAGGGAGGCATTTGGCCATTTTACTCAGAGAAGAGGAAAATCAGGGACAATGTATTTGTTTATTATGGACCCAATCCAGCTCCAAGTAAAGTAAATGGAAAGACTTATTTTGATTTTAACAGGAACTGGTTCAGGTCATATGTGAACACTGGAGGATTTTTGACATCCTTAATTTTTCATTTCCTTGATTTTAAGCACTTGAGGTTTGTAAATGATGTGCTGGCTAAGTACATTGTTGTCACTTAGCAAACCTAACTTGTGCTTGAAAAAGTCTTTTGCTTTCTGATAGACTAAGGGACAAGGCAATTAGAGCCAGATCCTCAGCCAATGTAAACTGGCATAGCTCCATTGACTGCAATTGGTCCTGAAGAGTCCAATCCAACTCCCAAATGAAGTCAATGGAAATGTTTGCATTTACCTGAATAGGAGTTGAATTAATCCTTGCAAGTGATTTACCTAAGGATACAAAATAAATGGGTGGCAGAGTAGTGACAGAAGGTAGGACTTCTCAGTTCCTGTCCCAAATACTATTCCTCTCTGTTTTCCAGAATAGTCACATCATTATGGAATGTTTCTAAAAGCACATTAAAAATTAATATTTACTGCAGACAGCAAAAAAAAAAGTCTCTGTGCAGCTGCTTGCGAAAGGGTAAATGAAGTGATTCTTATAAATCATTTCATTTTAATGCTATGACATTATTGCAATACTTTCCTTTCCTTTATTGTTTTGTTCATTGCAAAGGGACATCTACTGCTTTTACCATAAAATAAGAAAGTTGTGTAATCATTTCTATTTAAAGATCAATTTTTAGGTGTCTCTTAAGAGGCTTTAGGAATTCACTTTGTGCTGAAACTTAGTTTACAAGAAGTAAGCCTGAGAAGAGAGATTTTTAAACCAAAAAATTTCAACATAATAGCTTCAGCAGTTTTGAGTTATAAGACTGTAAAAAAGACACACTTTTGGGACAGTTGCAAAAACTTTCCAGGTGTTTTATTGCATTTCTGCAACAAAAGTAGTTTTGAGAAAAGAAAATGTTGCATATTATTGGTTTACAATGTGGACTAAGACCTTTTGATATTAGAAATCATTTTAAAGCAGACAAGATATGGAATATGCAGTGATTTCCTCCCTCCATTAGTCTTCAAAGGTTTTTTTTCCAGTGCTTAATTTGTAGTGAAAGAGATGCCGGGGCTCAAGCAATTAGGTGCTGGGGCTCAAGCAATTTTTTTATACTCATAACTGATTCAGCAAGCCCTGAGGTGCCAAAGCTATGAACTGCCAAGCCTAGAGGTACTCAGCCCTGGCAGCCCTGATACAAATTAAGCACTGTTTTTTTCCAAACACATGCCTCACTTCCAGATCCATGATAGAAAATAACAAAATAAAAGAAGCTGGTCTGGTTTATCATATAGTATATACTGTTGCCATGTTGAGTGAGTGAGTGAGTGAGTGAGTGTTTCTTGGTATAACTCACTCAGCCAGCCCAGTAACTATGTTACAGTATCAGAAAATAAACTGCTTCCTTACATCAAAACCATCCCAATATATCTGATGTATAATACTGATTTAATAACAAGGCTCAGATATCGATTTACCCAAACAGTCTGAACATTTCCTATAGACCTAATGAAATTAAGTGTTGTTTACCATAAATATTTAAGCCTCAATCCTAACTTTATTGAGGCTGTACATGAGCATGGGTCCCCACTAGTATATCTAATTAGAGGATCAGGTCAACACTTTCTGTACCTGAGAGATTATATCACTCTAGAGACAATAATATTCCATAAAAACTGCTCCCCCCACCACCTCTCTTTTAAATGAAATTCATCAATACAAAATAAGCAACCACCACCTGTGTATAGACAACAGCAAGGCCCTGACCCTGCTTCATTTTTCTTGAAATTGATAGTTCTGCCATTGACTTTGGTGGAAGCAGGATTGGTTTGTAGGATTACAGTGGCTTTTGTTGATTTATGTTGCAATCTTTAATTCAGGCATGTATTTGATTTGAGATGAATGAACAGCTTTTATCTCCACAATTTGAGACAGTGATAGTAAATGTTATGTAAATGCAGCTTTTTTTATCCTCAGTTTTATTACTTATACTAATTGACTGAGCAAAGTGAGGCCCTATGCGCAACTCTGACATCCTTGTCATGTAATAACGTGTTAATGCCGCATCAATCAATTCTACAATTTCAGGGATTGAAATCAGAATACCGAAGGGGGTGGGAGGGAATCAGGGACACACAGAGCCCTGACATCTGGCTAGCAGAGCCAGCAGCTTCAACGACCTCTGTAATTGTGTCTATTGATCAAAGAACCAGTTGATGGCAGCCATTAACACGTTCCAGTATAGCAACACCCCCCCATCTCAACCTAGTATAAAATGTTGACACCCTGAATGACTTATCTTCCTGACTGAAAGAAAAGAAATAAGAATGGTGTGGGGGTGGGGAGGGAGCATGAAATGATGGGGCACACAGACCGCCTGGCCGGAAAGAGAATGGATGATTATGGTATGTGCGGAGGAAGGGAGGAATGAGGTAAGGGAAAAAGGGAATTGGCAAACACAGAGATTCTCTAACATGCGGGGAGAATGAGGGAACATGGCATGGGGAGAGGATGGGGAGGCCTGAATGGAGTCCCTGAAATAGAGGGGGATGGGAGAGTGGCATACAGGGAGCTTGTGTGGGGTGGGGGAAGGAAAGAATTCAAGGAGTCTGTCCTGTGTGCAATGAGCTTGGCCTAAACAAGCAATACAGAATGCAAACTGCTAGCAATAGTGATTCTTTCAAAATTGTAAATTACAAAACTGGTTCTTCAAAAGCATCATTTGACAAATTAGCATTTATTCTGATAACAAGAAGGTCAGACATTATAAAAGCAGTACAAACCTAGTGGGACCCACTAATATTTTCTATGTTTTTGATGTTTCCCCTCGTCACAGCAGACTCTTAACACATCTCAAAAGCTGATTATAACCAGTGAATTTTGGTGGCTTTACTGTTTCAGAGGAAAAATAAAATAAAATAAAAAGTAGGTAAGATCTTTATCTGGTGTGAATCAGTATAGCTCAGTTGGAATCAATGGTATTCCACTGCTATCAAATTCATCCTGATGTTGCTTGGATGTAAAACTCAGTTCTAAGTGTTATATCCCTAAATGCTTTAGAATGATACACTAGTCAGTGTATTTCAAGGGCAGTCATTGTACTTGTGTTATCTGCCTCCTCTAGCGCAGTTTCTTAGAATTCTAAACAAGGCAATGGAAAATAAAAAGGGGAAGGCTCATTGTTAAGTCCATTATAAAGCTACTAGGTGAATATATATATATATAAGAAACATGAGGTTAAAAAAGGTAAATCTTTTTCACAGTAAAAAATATCCACAGGATAAATGCTTTGAATTTTCCTTTATATACAAACTGCTTTTATTAAACAGAAATGAAAATTAGTCCTATGGCTGCCATAGGTCATATGAAATACATCATCCAGAAGACAACCCATGAGTTGCTCTGCTGATTCTTTAGATTTATTATTATTTGTACAGCGAGTGTCTGGAGGGCCAGGATCCATTGTGCTAAGCACTGTAAAAACATATGACAAACCAGATCCTGGACCTGAAGAGTTTTCAATCTAAGATGAGATACAACAGGTGGGTTGTGGAGGATAAGAAAACAGTGAGATGATACTGACCAGTATGATAAGCAATAGTCCCAGCACAGCAGCTGCCTAACCGTTGTTGAGTTTTCTGTAGGCATCAAAGCAGAGATTTCTCCTTCCTTCCTTGCCCATAGTGGCTCATCAAGCAGAAGGTCAAATAAGGACATTGAAATTTGAGTAATTTATTCAGGAATCTTTACATCATCCTTACTTTCTCTTATCACCCTTATTGAGTTTGGTCAACTAACATCCCAACCCTGAACTCCCACTTTAGAGTTAGAAGTGGGCTATCACTACCTCCTTGTGTGGATTTAAGCTTTAGACTCTCTATCTGGGAGAGACGCCTCTCCTCAAATACCTCCCTTCAAGCACCACTGCTCAATTTAGTGTCCTCTCTCTTACCCCAAGACTCTGATTCTGCACCGAATGTATACTCCAAGTGCAACGGCTGGGGCACATGCAGCTGGGCCAATAGTGTTTGCTGAGCTGGGGGTCAAAGACAGAAGTGGAGACTAGATACCAAATCAAGTCAGGAGATAGGTACTAAGGACAGGACAGTGTCAAGACAGGGCAAAATATGAGATCTGTAGCAGTAGCAAGCCAGAGTCTGAATTGTTGCTCAATCAGCTCCCTGGGGCAACTTTCTGGTTTAAATGATTGGTGTGGGCCACTAGGCAGCTGCAGGATTCTGTTGCTCTGGGCTATTTGGGCAGTACTTCCTGTGGTGCCTAACCCTCTAGTAATTGCAGGATGCTGCTTCATCTAGTTCTTCACTGACAACGTTCTAGTCTTGTGGCTCCTTATACCATCCTTTCTTCATGCATGCTGCCCTCTAGGATGGTGCCAGGCCTGGCTTGTCAGGATGTTCCCTGTGAAATCTTTTTACTAGGCAGCTGGTTCCTTGGAGAGATCTTTGGGGCTGTAGCCCTCCCAGTCTATGAGGTAGTAGAGACAGCCTCATTGCAGTTTGGAATCGAGAATGCGTGCACTATGTATTCCTCATGTCCCTGAATCTTGACTGGTGGCAGCAGCTGTTGGGACCGGTTGGGGAACGGGATCTCTGTGTAAGGCTTCAAAAGTGATGCATGAAGCAGCAGTGTAGTTTGGAGGGACTGCAGTATGAAGTTGCAGTATGAAGACAAAGGGGCTGATCTGCTGACAGATCTAGAAGGGGTCGAGGAACAGGTCCAACTTGTGGGAAGATTTATTTGTATGGAAGTGTCTTGCAATAAGCCAGATCTTTTGGCCTACGAAAAAAAGTGGGCATTCCTGGAGTCAGTCAGCATATTGCTTATAGGCCTTTTTCGCGTCCTCCAGGTAGCCCATGAGTTCCTCCTGGATGTGGTCTTTCTGTTGGACCCAGTCACCATCCACCAGGTTCAGTGAATCTGCTGGCAATGTCTGGTGGAAGAGGAGATGAAAGCCATAATTTGTGAAAAAGGGACTCTGTCGTGCGGGGACAGCATTATTGTATGAAAAGTTAGCAAAAGGCAAGAGGGTGGACCACTTATTCTACCGATAACTGATGAAAAAGTGTAAATATTGTTCTAGTAATTGGTTTATTCTTTTTGACTGTCAATCTGTCTGAAGGTGATATGCAGTGGAAGTGGACACAAGGACATCCAGCAAGCAGAACGTCTCATGCCTAAAGTGAGAAATGAACTGTGGGTCCCAGTCAGAGATGATTTGGCCTGAACACATGTGAAGATGGATGATATTTTCTACCAAGAGCTGGGCTATCACCTCACAGAGGGCAGGCTATCATGGGAGATAAAGTGTGCCATCTTAGTTGATGTATAGTCATCAAGACTACAATGTGGCCATTAGAGTTTGGGAGTTCCATGATGAAGTCCAAGGTAATTGATGCCCAGGGTTAGGTTGGAGTCTCTAGGGTTATCCAGGAGCCCAGAGGTTTTTTTCAGGAAATCTTGATATGCACACAGGTTGCAAGAGTCTATATAGGCCCGAATTTCGGCCTGCATCTGGGGCCACCAGAAGAAATGGGAATTTGTGCAGAAGGTCTTGAGGTGGCCAAAATGGCCTGACCATGGGGAGTCATGGCTGAGGCATAGCACTTCTAAACAGGAATGCACTAAGTCACTCGTTGACGTAGGTCACTCCATCTCACATAGTACATCACATTTTGGTTAACTTTGTCTCATGCTACATCTCCCCAGTGAGTGGATCTTCTTGATTTGAAGGAGGATGACCAGATCTTGGTGTAGGTATCGGGCTTAAGGAGGTAGGACACTTTTGGCTTGGTTCCTCATCCTCCTGGTAATATTTTCCCTTCTGTGATAATGGAGCCATGCCCTTCTGGCTCGTTCCATTTCTTGCAGTAGGTGACTGTGAAGTCAAACTGAGAGGGGGAAAAGGCCCACCTTAGTTGCCTCTGGTTTAAGGCCCAAGCCTCCCAGAAATAGTCAAAGTTTTTATGATCAGTAAAATCTTGAATGACTTGCTGGGCTCCTTTGGGATAATGTTACCACTACTCAAAGGCAAAGAGGGTTATTAATTTGGATATTTGTTTGGACTTTCATTTGGACTTGTTTGTGCTACTGCAGAAGGGGTTTAGACTTATACGTGACTTGGCCGGAGGGCCAAGCCACAGAACACCCAGAGGAGAAGTTGGGAGAAGATGCAGGCTGAGAAAGGTTATTGCAGGTCCGAGGGAGAACCATATAGGGGTTACCAGAGATGAAGACCCCATGAAATACTCCAACCAGAGATAAGAGGGAGCCCATAAGGTGAAGACATATTACTACAGGGATTCCAGAGCTCTGATACTTGGGTCAGATCAATTTCTCCTAAGTGTAGAACTGAGGGTTGAAGGGAAAGATTGCTGGTTGTATATCCGCTTTACAGTCACTGGATTCCAGAGGTACTTGGGGGTTAGTTCTGCTTTCAGTGTAGATTGGAATACCCTGAAGGCTACTCAAAATTATGCTGATTTGTAATAGCCCCTTAGGGCTACTACACCAGCCAAGGATCAACAGAACACAGCAAAGTCCAGCCACAACACTTTCTACCCCAGCACATTCACATTCACGCTATGCAGAGGGACTGCAGTGCAGCCCACTGGCTCTAGTACATTATCAATAATTCACAGATGTATTCAACACAAGTAATTGTAATATGAGTGTAAATGTTGTGGTGAATATGTGCCTTTCTGCATGTTGTATTAAACACAGACTAAACTCATTGTAGTTGCTCTATAATTAGGCCTTGGATTGTGTTCCTTGGTATGTTGTTTAAAAATAAATAAATCATAGAAATGACCTTAATGGCTATTTAGGGCCAGATTTTCAGATGTGTTCAGCAGCTTGCAGCTCCCAGTCACAATTGCACTGAGAACGACAGGAGAGGTGCTAGGTGCTGAATATTTTTGAAATTCTAAACGCTTTGTTTAGTCGCTGCCTAAGTGAGAGTTGAGCTCTTCTGAATATCCAGCCCCTTTTGTGGGTGCTGAGTGCTTTCAAGAATCTGGCCCCTCGTCTTATGCCTGGTCTTATAGAACCCTACAGTAATGTTGGCTGCTAATGCTCAGTAATATCTTCATTCCCATTAAACTTTCAGTAAAAGTTTGGGAGCTGTCCATGCTTGTTGAGAAGTATTTAGAAAAATTATATCTGATGCTATGGCAATTGTATTATATGTGTAACAAAATATATCTTTCTTCATTACTCAAACTTTTGAACAACCTTCAGAGACACCTATGCCTCTTTACATATTGGTTAATGACAGAAAAAACAATAAGACAGGCACAAAGACGACTACCTGGGCTAAAGCTGGACTGTCATTTCATAACAACTGGATGTGAGGTAGCAACCAAGCATCTTAATATTCGTTTCCCTGTACTTTTGTAGAAGTAATTAAGGGTTTTTCATTTCCTTATTAGGAACACTGAAAAGCACACAACAAGACCAATGAAATAGATGAGATAAGCATCTATGAATTAAATATTAAAAATTTAATCAGATTAAAAATTAGAAGTAAAAACCATGCTACTTAAGCAAAATACTCTGTCACCAATTCTGATCTTCATTACACCCATGGAAATCTAATGCAACTATGTGTGCATATTATATAGACAAGACATGGTTTCCAAAACGGGTTAATAAAGTTAAGTTCCTCTGACCATATTCAGACACATATTTACACAACTGGTTTTCAAGGTACTGACCATCTAGCAGTTCCCATTGACTTCTGAGAGCTCCATATTTTTGAAAATCAAGCCATTTATTTACATACTTCATTATGGACTTGGGTGCCTAAAGCTGAAAAACTACAAATATTGAAAAATTGGAGAAGGCTCAGAGAAGAGCTACAAGAATGATGAAAGGATTGGAAGATATGCCTTATGGTGATCAACTAAATTGATAGACTCAGTGGGCTCAATCTAAGAGAAGGCTAAGGGGTGACTTGCTGAAATCTGCAAGTACCTACACAGGGAACAGAAATTTGATAATAGAGAGCTCTTTAGGTTTATCAGACAAAGATACAATGAGATCCAATGGCTGGAAGTTGAGCTGGATAGTTTCAGACTTGAAATAAGACACATTTTTAACTGTGTGGGTAATTAACCATTGGAACAACCTACCAAGAATTGTGGTGGATTCTCGATCACTGGAAATTTTAAAATCAAGACCCCTTTTCAATGGTATAAATTGTTCTTATTTATTAGAGATGATTGGAAAATGGTAACTATTTCGTGTGTGATATTTTGTTTTGCCTTTGGTTTTCTTTTGTTTCTTTTTTCAACTATGAAGTTTTGGTTTCTTTGTGCGTAACAAAACCAGGACATTTACAAAGAAAGGAAAGCTTTCCACTGACATTTTCATTTAGTAAGAAGGCTATTTTTCATCAAATATTGTTGACAATATATTTTGACCAGCTCCATTTACTATTATTGTAATGTGCAAAGGCCCCATTTAAGTTCAGTCACTATATAAACATAAGTAGGGCTGCCTACTTTCTGATTCTCAAGAAATTTAAACATTTTGAAATTTGGTTTTGGGTTGATTCTATTAGAAACCTGCCTGAGATTCAATGATAATTAATCAAACCCAAATTGCTTTTGTGACATATTTCGGGTTCCACAAGTCATAATTTTTCAATTAAAGTCTGTTTTGCTGGAAAATAGTCATCCAGCTCAGCTCTACATATAAGCAAATAGTCCTAGCAACAAGGAGCCAAATCTAAAGAATAGGTGAGGGAAAGGGATGAAGAAAACAAAATGGTTGGCATAAGCAGGTGTGTGTCATATTTTATTTAAAACTGATAAATATTTTGGGGGGAGGCAAGGATTTTGGGAGTAAGAGGGATGTGGTAAAGACACATAAAACAGAGCAGGGGATTATAAAGAGGAAGACATGGGAGACAGGAAAGTGAGAGCAAAATGGGGAGGATAGTAAAGTTGAATAACAGAAGCATAGCAGTGGTATGAGAGAGGCAGGTTGTAGGCATGCCAACAACCAAAGGAAATACAGTGACAGGAAAAAATATCCAGTATCCAAGTTTCAGAGCTGCTGAGTGACAATGAAAGGCGTCTGAAGGCTCTTCTTGGCTACCACCATTCCCCATGTGGAGGTGGGACAAGAAGCCACAGGGCTCAATGCCAAGTTAAGGCCCTGTAGGTCCATTGATCTAAGGGTTGCACAATTAGGTACCAGAATCAAACCTAATCCATCAGGCCCTGCCACCGGTTCAGTTTTTTCATCATGGGGATCTCAAGAACTGCAGCCAGTGATTGTGAGCAAAAGCCCTTCCTGGGGACTGGTAAATTAAAACATTACAATTCAAATGTACTCTTAAATCAAAAGTAGTATTTCCCCAAATCTAGTTTCTCCAGCCCTTTGCTGGTGCTCAGTGTTTGTTTCCCCAAATACAGGTCTTGCTGCCTGGCATTTCCTTAAGCCTTTCCTCTTAAGGCTTCTGTTCCAGCCCCTCTCTCTGCTGGTGACTCCAGCCAGGCCTTTCCCTCTGTGTGGCATGGAGAGCCCCTTCATCTCCTGTCGAGTTCTTCCCTTAAGTGAGCTGTTTGATTGCCTTTTATTTAAGGAACAGGTGATTTGCAGTCTACCGCCTGATCCCTGAGCACATACCCCTAAAATGGGATGTAGTTAGTTAGTCACAGGTTGTGCTAAGCCCACCTCTCTTAAAGAGCCATCCTGTGACACAGGCCCTTAGTGATTGACATTAATGACCGTTTTGTAATGTCACACGCTATTGTCTGAGAGATGGTGAATTTACTCATGGACAGTTTCATGTTGCACAGGAGCATTTTCATTGTAAAACTTCTTAGGAGGAAAGTGACTTTACCAATAACCCTAAGCATTTCCACAACTTTTGAACAAGTACAAGTAGTGACATATTACAGTGATATGAATATAATCCCTCAACCAATTTTACTATGCTTTAAGACTATGGTGAAATGACTTCATTCAGTTTTGACCATACTAAAGTCACCCCAGTAATCAGTGCTACTAGGAAGCTGAAAATCTGAATATTTATGAGTAAGGGATCAATGATTAAGATCAAAGCATCCCTGTATTGATCATAGAATACTCTCATCCATTAGCATAATTAAACTAAATAATGTCACAATATTTTAAAGTCAGAGCTCACCAAAGGCGAGAGAGTCAGCCTCAGGTGCTGACTTTGATATCCAAATCTGTCCTAAGGGCACATGGTTATTAACCAGTATAGAATATTTCTTATTATGTAAATAAGCAGATGTGATGTGCTAGCACCTGAAAAGTAATAGAAATGAGGAGAGATACCAAAAAGGTAATGAAAAAGAAAAGTTAAACCTTTCTTCATTAGCTTCGTAGGGTCTGTGGGGCCTGGTCACCATGAGTTAAAAGGGTGAATATTTCAGGAGATAACAATACTGTAGTGAGAACATTCAATCTGTACTTCAGAAAGGGACTTAAAAATTATATACATAATGTTTTTAAAGGAACTGAATCTTATTCAAATGCATAGGAGATCCCTTGCAGTTCAGGTCTGGGAGAAATGGGATGTTAATGCTCCATGGGAGTAAATAGACCAGAACACTTTTTAAAGTCATGAATTCTCTCTTCTCCATGTTCATAAAGTATGTAATTTGCCAGCAGTTTGCAGCTAGACAATATCTGGCCTACTGCTGAACTAAAGAACACTCCCATGCTTGAAGTAGTTAAATTCTAAAGTTTGGAGCTGTTACTCAAGGCTTTGCAAGAAACAGAATGTAAAAATGTATTTATTTATAGATAGTCCTCTGTGACTGGCAATGCTTCCTTCTTAGTCATGACAACATCCTATTTATTTAGATTAATCAGATTTAACACTGTCTAGCTTGTCCTATGGAAGCATAGGAAGTTAGTGCTTAATGATGCACCATTGAAGTAACTGGAAATATGCCAATTTACTTTGCTGTGCTTTGGATCAGGCCATAATTGCCTGATGCTGCACCACTGAAGGCAATGAGACTTTCACAATTGATTTTCATGGGAGCAGGATTAGGCCCCTGAGTTAGCATTCAGGTTTTTATGAAGAAATAGAACTAAGCAGCAAGTAGAAACAGGATAATTATCAGAAATTAAATGTAAAGGATGGCTCTTAGGTTTGAATGGAATGCAATTTGTTTATATTCCAGGAAGATCAGAATCTGGGGGCAAGGAATGATTTAAACATGAGATTTTAAAATGACTAAAGGAGGAAGATAAATATGTCTTGAAACTGAAAACCAAAAAGCAGAAAGGGAAATCAGATTTAGAAGTGTACCGTAACATAAAACCATATTTGTATACTTATACGTTGTGTGCATTATGTCTGTGCCAGGAAACTACATTAGACACATCTGCATAAAATATATTTCCAATTTAACCAGTCTAGAATGACCACATTCATTTTCTAGTTCACTGCAAGGGTAAGTAATATAATAAGCACAATTTATTCCCCAAATTTAATATTTTAGCATGCTTTCTGAGTTAACTTATTATTACCAATGATACGTCCTTGGCTTTTGGGGTGTGGCGTGTGGGGGGGCTATTGAATATGTCAAGCACACTGAAGATGTTTGAACATTTAAGATAGAGAAAGTCCAGTTATTCTGTTTTCCTGCCTGAACTGCTTTTATTCCTATAAACAAAAAGGACATGCACTGTAGTTAAAATGAATTTAAAAAAACCCTCAGAAGTATTCAGGAGAGGAAGATTAAAAAACTTCAGAAAAAATATGAATATGTGGGTATGATTCAGATAACAGATTGTTTATTAGTAGCACAAGATAGATGAATAATGAAATTAGTGCTCTACTTATAACAAAGCATTTTAAGAAATGTTTACACCAAAGAAAAAATATTGAAATAGAAGTCTGATTCTGTTTTCCTCGTTTTAGAAAAAACTCCCATTGACATTGTTGGGATTCTTCTCTGAATAAAAAGTGTACAATGGAGTGCAGAATATTGTAATAAGCAATATATATGCCTTGTAATTAGTCTATGCTACAGACATCATGGAGTTACTTTTATATTGTAGGTTTTTTAATGCAGGAAATATATTCCATAGAGATGTACTATGTCATTTCCAGAGGGATTTAGTTGGCTGCAGCTGAAGGACCAATATTTAAAAACATGAAATATGCAATGCAACCTGAAAATAAAATTAGTTAAAACCAGGTGTAACTATTTTTTCAATAGGTATCCTCTTTCTTCTTTGATCATTTCATCATTATTTGAATTTCAGGAGAGAAACAGGAAAGGAAAAAAAAGTTACTGAGTATGTTAACAGACCTAACCACAGAGCACATTAAAGAATATGTTTTTAGTATTTTCGGGCTCAGTGTTCATCTGAATCAATTAAAATAACTAAGACATTGAAAAAGTACAATATGAGTACCATACATTATTCTTCTCAGAGAAATGGTCTCAGCAATTGTTGAAATATCCTCCATGTTAGAGAGACAAAGTGGGTTAAAAGTAGCAGCCGTGTTAGTCTGTATTCGCAAAAAGAAAAGGAGTACTTGTGGCACCTTAGAGACTAACAAATTTATTAGAGCATAAGCTTTCGTGAGCTACAGCTCAAAAGTAATATTGCTTTTTGGGCAGCCAACTTCTGTTGGTGACAGAGACAAGCTTAGAACACAGAACTCTTAGTACCACAGTTAGAAATATGGTGGAACACATTCTTTGGCATATGTACAGGTTTCAGAGTAGCAGCCATGTTAGTCTGTATTCGCAAAAAGAAAAGAATCATAGAATCATAGAATATCAGGGTTGGAAGGGACCCCAGAAGGTCATCTAGTCCAACCCCCTGCTCAAAGCAGGACCAAGTCCCAGTTAAATCATCCTAGCCAGGGCTTTGTCAAGCCTGACCTTAAAAACCTCTAAGGAAGGAGATTCTACCACCTCCCTAGGTAACGCATTCCAGTGTTTCACCACCCTCTTAGTGAAAAAGTTTTTCCTAATATCCAATCTAAACCTCCCCCATTGCAACTTGAGACCATTACTCCTCGTTCTGTCATCTGCTACCATTGAGAACAGTCTAGAGCCATCCTCTTTGAAACCCCCTTTCAGGTAGTTGAAAGCAGCTATCAAATCCCCCCTCATTCTTCTCTTCTGCAGACTAAACAATCCCAGCTCCCTCAGCCTCTCCTCGTAAGTCATGTGCTCTAGACCCCTAATCATTTTTGTTGCCCTTCGCTGTACTCTTTCCAATTTATCCACATCCTTCTTGTAGTGTGGGGCCCAAAACTGGACACAGTACTCCAGATGAGGCCTCACCAGTGTCGAATAGAGGGGAACGATCACGTCCCTCGATCTGCTCGCTATGCCCCTACTTATACATCCCAAAATGCCATTGGCCTTCTTGGCAACAAGGGCACACTGCTGACTCATATCCAGCTTCTCATCCACTGTCACCCCTAGGTCCTTTTCCGCAGAACTGCTGCCGAGCCATTCGGTCCCTAGTCTGTAGCGGTGCATTGGATTCTTCCATCCTAAGTGCAGGACCCTGCACTTATCCTTATTGAACCTCATTAGATTTCTTTTGGCCCAATCTTCCAATTTGTCTAGGTCCTTCTGTATCCTATCCCTCCCCTCCAGCGTATCTACCACTCCTCCCAGTTTAGTATCATCCGCAAATTTGCTGAGAGTGCAATCCACACCATCCTCCAGATCATTTATGAAGATATTGAACAAAACGGGCCCCAGGACCGACCCCTGGGGCACTCCACTTGACACCGGCTGCCAACTAGACATGGAGCCATTGATCACTACCCGTTGAGCCCGACAATCTAGCCAGCTTTCTACCCACCTTATAGTGCATTCATCCAGCCCATACTTCCTTAACTTGCTGACAAGAATGCTGTGGGAGACCGTGTCAAAAGCTTTGCTAAAGTCAAGAAACAATACATCCACTGCTTTCCCTTCATCCACAGAACCAGTAATCTCATCATAAAAGGCGATTAGATTAGTCAGGCATGACCTTCCCTTGGTGAATCCATGCTGACTGTTCCTGATCACTTTCCTCTCCTCTAAGTGCTTCAGGATTGATTCTTTGAGGACCTGCTCCATGATTTTTCCAGGGACTGAGGTGAGGCTGACCGGCCTGTAGTTCCCAGGATCCTCCTTCTTCCCTTTTTTAAAGATGGGCACTACATTAGCCTTTTTCCAGTCATCCGGGACTTCCCCCGTTCGCCACGAGTTTTCAAAGATAATGGCCAAGGGCTCTGCAATCACAGCCGCCAATTCCCTCAGCACTCTCGGATGCAATTCGTCCGGCCCCATGGACTTGTGCACGTCCAGCTTTTCTAAATAGTCCCTAACCACCTCTATCTCTACAGAGGGCTGGCCATCTCTTCCCCATTTTGTGATGCCCAGCACAGCAGTCTGGGAGCTGACCTTGTTAGTGAAAACAGAGGCAAAAAAAGCATTGAGTACATTAGCTTTTTCCACATCCTCTGTCACTAGCTTGCCTCCCTCATTCAGTAAGGGGCCCACACTTTCCTTGGCTTTCTTCTTGTTGCCAACATACCTGAAGAAACCCTTCTTGTTACTCTTGACATCTCTTGCTAGCTGCAGCTCCAGGTGCGATTTGGCCCTCCTGATATCTTTCCTACATGCCCGAGCAATATTTTTATACTCTTCCCTGGTCATATGTCCAACCTTCCACTTCTTGTAAGCTTCTTTTTTATGTTTAAGATCCGCTAAGATTTCACCATTAAGCCAAGCTGGTCGCCTGCCATATTTACTATTCTTTCGACTCATCGGGATGGTTTGTCCCTGTAACCTCAACAGGGATTCCTTGAAATACAGCCAGCTCTCCTGGACTCCCTTCCCTTTCATGTTAGTCCCCCAGGGGATCCTGGCCATCTGTTCCCTGAGGGAGTCAAAGTCTGCTTTCCTGAAGTCCAGGGTCCGTATCCTGCTGCTTACCTTTCTTCCCTGCGTCAGGATCCTGAACTCAACCAACTCATGGTCACTGCCTCCCAGATTCCCATCCACTTTTGCTTCCCCCACTAATTCTACCCGGTTTGTGAGCAGCAGGTCAAGAAAAGCGCTCCCCCTAGTTGGCTCCCCTAGCACTTGCACCAGGAAATTGTCCCCTACGCTTTCCAAAAACTTCCTGGATTGTCTATGCACCGCTGTATTGCTCTCCCAGCAGATATCAGGAAAATTAAAGTCACCCATGAGAATCAGGGCATGCGATCTAGTAGCTTCCGTGAGTTGCCGGAAGAAAGCCTCATCCACCTCATCCCCCTGGTCCGGTGGTCTATAGCAGACTCCCACCATGACATCACTCTTGTTGCACACACTTCTAAACTTAATCCAGAGACACTCAGGTTTTTCCACAGTTTCGTACCGGAGCTCTGAGCAGTCATACTGCTCCCTTACATACAGTGCTACTCCCCCACCTTTTCTGCCCTGCCTGTCCTTCCTGAACAGTTTATAACCATCCATGACTGTACTCCAGTCATGTGAGTTATCCCACCAAGTCTCTGTTATTCCAATCACGTCATAATTCCTTGACATCACCAGGACCTCCAGTTCTCCCTGCTTGTTTCCAAGGCTTTGTGCATTTGTATATAAGCACTTGAGATAACCTGTTGATCGCCCCTCATTCCCAGTATGAGGCAGGAGCCCTCCCCTCACAGACATTCCTGCCTGTGCTTCCTCCCGGTATCCCGCTTTCCCACTTACCTCAGGGCTTTGGTCTCCTTCCCCCGGTGAACCTAGTTTAAAGCCCTCCTCACTAGGTTAGCCAGCCTGCTGGCAAAGATGTTCTTCCCTCTCTTCGTAAGATGGAGCCCGTCTCTGCCCAGCACTCCTCCTTCATGGAACACCATCCCATGGTCAAAGAATCCAAAGCCTTCTCTCCGACACCACCTGCGTAGCCATTCGTTGACCTCCACGATTCGACGGTCCCTACCCAGGCCTTTTCCTTCCACGGGGAGGATGGACGAGAACACCACTTGCGCCTCCAACTCCTTTATCCTTCTTCCCAGAGCCACGTAGTCCGCAGTGATCCGCTCAAGGTCATTCTTGGCAGTATCATTGGTGCCCACGTGGAGAAGCAGGAAGGGGTAGCGATCCGAGGGCTTGATGAGTCTCGGCAGTCTCTCCGTCACATCACGAATCTTAGCCCCTGGCAAGCAGCAGACTTCTCGGTTTTCCCGGTCAGGGCGGCAGATAGATGACTCAGTCCCCCGGAGGAGAGAGTCCCCGACCACCACCACCCGCCTTCTCCTCTTGGGAGTGGTGGTCGTGGAACCCCCAACCTCAGGACATCGCATCTCATGCCTCCCAACCAGCGGAGTCTCCTTCCGCTTTCTCCCCCCAGACATATCATCTGGTCCACTCTCCGCATTGGTACCTGTGGAGAGAACATGAAAGCGGTTAGTTACCTGTGTCTGTGTTACTGGAACCCGGACATTCCGCTTACCTCTTCTGGAGGTCACATGTTGCCAAGCTTCTTCACTGGCCTCTTGGCCCCTCTGTGCAACCTGCTCTATATCTTTAGAGCTTTGTGCCCCTAGAAGGCTATCCTGAGTTTGGTCCAGAAAATCCTCAGTCTCTCGTATACAACGCAGGGTCGTTACCTGTTGCTCCAGACCTTCAATCTTTTCTTCCAATATGGAGACCAGCTTGCACTTTGTACAGACAAAGTCGCTTCTGTCCTGTGGAAGAAAGACAAAAGGAATACTTGTGGCACCTTAGAGACTAACAAATTTATTTGAGCATAAGCTTTCGTGAGCTACAGCTCACTTTATCGGATGCATTCAGTGGAAAATACAGTACACCTTCAGCCCCCAACTAAAACCTCTGCAACGCATCATCAAGGATCTACAACTTATCCTGAAGGACGACCCATCACTCTCAGATCTTGGGAGACAGGCCAGTCCTTGCTTACAGACAGCCCCCCAATCTGAAGCAAATACTCACCAGCAACCACATGCCACACAACAGAACCACTAACCCAGGAACCTATCCTTGCAATAAAGCCCGTTGCCATCTCTGTCCACATATCTATTCAGGGGACACCATCATAGGGCCTAATCACATCAGCCGCATTATCAGAGGCTCGTTCACCTGCACATCTACCAATGTGATATATGCCATCATGTGCCAGCAATGCCCCTCTGCCATGTACATTGGTCAAACTGGACTGTCTCTACGTAAAAGAATAAATGGACACAAATCAGACGTCAAGAATTATAACATTACAGACCTAAGAGTGGCTATTCTTTAACAAAAAACTTCAAAAACAGACTCTAGCGAGAGACTGCTGAATTGGAATTAATTTGCAAACTGGATACAATTAACTTAGGCTTGAATAAAGACTGGGAGTGGATGGGTCATTACACAAAGTAAAACTATTTCCCCATGTTATTTCCCCCCCCATACACCCCACCGTTCCTCAGATGTTCTTGTCAACTGCTGGAAATGGCCCACCTTGATTATCACTACAAAAGGTTTTCTTCCTCCCCTCACCCCCTCCTGCTGGTAATAGCTCATCTTAAGTGATCACTCTCCTTACAGTGTGTATGATAACACCCATTGTTTCATGTTCTCTATGTATATAAATCTCCCCACTGTATTTTCCACTGAATGCATCCGATGAAATGAGCTGTAGCTCACGAAAGCTTATGCTCAAATAAATTTGTTAGTCTCTAAGGTGCCACAAGTACTCCTTTTCTTTTTGGCATATGTAGTTAACATATATTGTAAGAGACCATTCAAGGTGAAAATAGAATAGTCACTGCACAAAAGTGGGTTAGTGGGGTCCAAAGTGTGGTGGTAGGCGACAAGTAGGGGTGTGCGATTAGAACCCATATGGGGTGTCATTAAACAGTTACAACCCATACCCAATAGGGACCACATCCTGAAAAAAATCTTTCCTGAACCACCTCTCTTCTGGCCTTCAAACAACCCCCCAAAACTGACAAGCTCATCATCAGAAGTAAGTTCTGCACAGACCAGAACCCACCAACTAAAAGTAGAACTAGATCCTGTCATAAGAACATATGCAAAACCTGCAGACATATTTCCACTGTTACGATGATCAATACCCCCTACAACTCACCTTTCAAGATCCATGGTTCCTATCATGCCTAACACAACACGTGGTGTACTTTATCCCATGTACTAAATTCCCCAATAACAACTTTGTGAGTGAAATGAGACAATCACTCTGCTCTTGAATGAATTCACACAGATAAATGATATAAGACAAAACCACCCTATCATCCGTGGGCAAACACTTTTCACAAAATGATCACTCCATATCTGATCACTTGTCTCAATCCTGATCCTTAAAGAAAACCTGTAGAACATCTTCAAAAGACGAACTTGGGAACATAAATTCATAACTTTGCAAGACACTAAAAATCATAAATAACTGGTTTTATGGTTTATTGCAACAATCTGTAACCCACTAAACCCCCTTTTTTGTCCTGTGACTGTAGGAGTGTTAACTGACCACTTCACTTGAATGGTCTTTTACAATGTGTGTTAATTACTTATGCTAAACAATCTGTTCCACACCATCTTGTGTTTAGCTGTGACACTCGGAGTACCTTTCCTAGACCTGAAGGAGAGCTCTGCGTACCTTGAAAGCTTGTCTCTCTCACCAACAGAAATTCGTTCCAATAAAAAATATTACCTCACTTACCTTGTCTCTAACATACTGGGACCAATCTAGCTACAACACTATAAACAACTTCTTTACCTTGATAAACACTGAAGAACGCTCTGCAAACCCTCTGAAATTATTATTATTTTATTGTGTGTAGCTTTGTGTAGTTTGGAAGCCATATGAAGCCATTATTTTCATCTGGCCCTAAGGAACTACTCTGTCAGTGTAAATGACAGGCAGCAAACAGCGGAGAAGCTAACAGAGGAAGTTTGCCTGGGATCTGTCCGAGAGGAAGTACACTAAGTGCTGCATTGGGAGGCTGTGTTGGTGAGTATCTGAGTGTCTGTTGTGGAGACAGTTTGTCAGTTTGACCATGTGCTTGACTGTTTGAAAAGTGTGAATTGAGAGTGCTTTGTTTCAGGTGAGCCTTGAGTGGGGACCTGACTGTTATAAAAAGCCAGTCAGCTGCGAACAGCGGAGCGGCGAACAGCGGAGAGGCTAACAGAGGGAGTTCACCTGGGGAGAGTCCACTGAGGCTTTCATCTTGCAGGCTTCTCTGAGTAGTTACTACAACACCTGAGGAAGCTCTTAGAAGGAAGGTAATATGGATGATGAGTGTTCAGCTGTTGTTACCTGCACAGGATGTGCCATGTTTGTCTTTCTTCCACAGGACAGAAGTTACTTTGTACAAAGTGCAAGCTGGTCTCCATATTGGAAGATAAGGTTCAAGGTCTGGAGAAACAAGTATCCACTGTGTGTTGCAAAAGAGAAACTGAAGATTTCCTGGACAGACGTCAGGATATGCTTCTACGGGCACAACATTCTGAATATTCAGAGCAGGCTGCGCAGCGGGGACAGAAGGACAGTGAAGAAATTTGGCAGCATGTGACCGCCAGAAGAAGAAAGAAGAGCGTCCATGCAATGCAGATACAGGTAAGCAACCGTTTTCATGTTCTCTCCACAGATACTAATGAGGAGAGTGGACTAGATGATATATCTGAGGGAAGGGAGCAAAAGGAAACCTCGCTGATTGGAAGGTTTGAGATACACTATCTTAGGGAAGGGAGTTCCACGACCACCGCTCCCAAGAGAAAGAGGCAGGTGGTGGTGGTCGGGGACTCCCTCCTCAGGGGGACTGAGTCATCTATATGCTGCCCCAACCAGGAAAACTGAGAAGTCTGCTGCTTGCTAGAAGCTAGGATAGACGATGTGATGGAGAGACTTCTGAGACTCATCAAGCCCTCGGATTGCTACCCCTTCCTACTTCTCCACGTGGGCACTAATGATACTGCCAAGAATGACCTTGAGTGGCTCTGGGAAGAAGGATAAAGGAGTTTGAGGTGCAAGTAGTGTTCTCGTCCATCCTCCCTGTGAAAGGAAAAGGCCCAGGTAGAGACTGTCAAATTGTGGAAGTCAATGAATGGCTACGCAGGTAGTGTCGGAGAGAAGGCTTTGGATTCTTTGACCATGGGATGATGTTCCAAGAAGGAGGAGTGCTAGGCAGAGACGGGCTCCACCTAACAAAGAGAGGGAAGAGCATCTTTGCAAGCAGGTTGGCTAACCTAGTGAGGAGGGCTTTAAACTAGATTCACCAGGAGAAGGAGACCAAAGCCCTGAGTTAAGTGGGGAAATGGGATACCGGGAGGAAGCACAAGCAGGAGAGCGCAAGAGGGGAGAAAGTGGGATGATCAGCAAGTTATCTTAAGTGCCTATACACAAATGCAAGAATGGGAAACAAGCAGGGAGAACTGGAAGTCCTAGTACAATCAAGGAATTATGATACGATTGGAATAACAGAGACTTGGTGGGATAACTCACATGACTGGAGTACTGTCATGGATGGATATAAACTGTTCAGGAAGGACAGGAAGGGCCGAAAAGATGGGGGTGTTGCATTGTATGTAAGAGAGCAGTATGACTGCTCAGAGCTCCGATATTTTCTCCGATAACTGGAGAAAAACCTGAGAGTCTCTGGATTAAGTTTAGACGTGTGAGCAACAAGGGTGATGTCGTGGTGGGAGTCTGCTATAGACCACCGGACCAGGAGGATGAGGTGGATGAGGCTTTCTTCCGGCAACTTACAGAAGTTACTAGATCGCAGGCCCTGGTTCTCATGGGAGACTTCAATCACCCTGATATCTGCTGTGAGAAAAATATAGCGGTGCACAGACAATCCAGGAAGTTTTTGGAAAGTTTAAGAGGCAATTTCCTGGTGCAAGTGCTGGAAGAACCAACTAGGGGCAGAGCTCTTCTTGACCTGCTGCTCACAAATTGGGAAGAATTAATAGGGGAAGCAAAAGTGGAGGGGAACCTGGGAGGCAGTGACCATGAGATGGTCGAGTTCAGGATCCTGACACAAGGAAGAGAGGAGAGCAGCAGAATATGGAGCCTGGACTTCAGAAAAGCAGACTTTGACTCCCTCAGGGAACTGTTGGGCAGGATCCCCTGGGAGAATAACATGAGGGAGAAAGGAATCCAAAAGAGCTGGCTGTATTTTAAAGAATCCTTATTGAGGTTACAGGAACAAACTATCCTGAGGTGTAGAAAGAATAGTAAATATGGCAGGTGGCCAGCTTGGCTTAACAGTGAAATCCTTGCTGATCTTAAACACAAAAAAGAAGCTTACAAGAAGTAGAAGATTGTACAAATGACCAAGCAGGAGTATAAAAATATTGCACAGGCATGTAGGAGTGAAATCAGGAAGGCCAAATCACACTTGGAGTTGCAGCTAGCAAGAGATGTTAAGAGTAACAAGAAGGGTTTCTTTAGGTATGTTAGCAACAAGAAGAAAGTCAAGGAAAGTGTGGACCCCTTACTGAATGAGGGAGGCAACCTAGTGACAGAGGATGTGGAAAAAGCTAATGTACTCAATGCTTTTTTTGCCTCTATCTTCACGAACCAGGTCAGCTCCCAGACTACTGCACTGGGCAGCACAGCATGGGAAGGAGGAGACCAGCCCTCTGTGGAGAAAGAAGGTTCAAGACTATTTAGAAAAGCTGGATGAGCACAAGTCCATGGGGCCGGATACGCTGCATCCAAGGTTGCTAAAGGAGTTGACGGATGTGATTGCAGACCCATTGGCCATTATCTCTGAAAACTCATGGTGATTGGGGGAGGTCCCAGACAACTGGAAAAAGGCTAATGTAGTGCCCATCTTTAAAAAAGGGAAGGAAGATCGGGGAACTACAGGCCAGTCAGCCTCACCTCAATCCCTGGAAAAATCATGGAGCAGGTCCTCAAGGAATCAATTCTGAAGCACTTAGAGGACAGGAAAGTGATCAGCATAGATTCACCAAGGGCAAGACTTGCCTGACTAATCTAATTGCCTTCTATGACAAGATAACTGGCTCTGTGGATGAGGGGAAAGCAGTGGACGTATTATTTCCTTAGACTTTGGATACCCACAGTCTCCCACAGTATTCTTGACAGCCAGTTAAAGAAGTATGGGCTGGATGAATGGACTATAAGGTGGATAAAAAGCTGGCTAGATTGTCGAGCTCACTGGGTAGTGATTAATGGCTCCATGTCTAGCTGGCAGCTGGTATCAATCGAAGTCCCCAAGGGTCGGTCCTGGGGCCGGTTTTGTTCAATATCTTCATTAATGATCTGGAGGATGGCGTGGATTGCACCCTCAGCAAGTTTGCAGATGACACTAAACTGGGAGGAGTGGTAGATACGCTGGAGGGTAGAAATAGGATACAGAGGGACCAAGACAAATTAGAGGGTTGGGCCAAAAGAAATCTGATGAGGTTCAACAAAGACAAGTGCAGAGTCCTGCACTTAGGACGGAAGAATCCCATGCACTGCTACCGACTAGAGACTGAATGGCTAGGCAGCAGTTCTGCAGAAAAGGACCTAGGGGTTACGGTGGACGAGAATGGATATGAGTCAACAGTGTGCCGTTGTTGCCAAGAAGGCTAACGGCATTTTCGGCTGTATAAGTAGGGGTATTGCCAACAGATCAAGGGACATGATCGTTCCCCTCTATTCAACATTGGTGAGGCCTCATCTGGAGTACTGAGTCCAATTTTGGGCCCCACACTGCAAGAAGGATGTGGAAAAATGGGAAAGCATCCAGTGGAGGGCAACAAAAATGATAAGGGGACTGGAACCCATGACTTTTGAGGAGAGGCTGAGGGAACTGGGTCTCAAGTTGCAGTGGGGGAGGTTTAGATTGGATATTAGGAAAAACTTTTTCACAAGGAGGGTGGTGGAATGCGTTACTTAGGGAGGTGGTGAAATCTCCTTCCTTTGATGTTTTTAAGGTCAGGCTTGACAAAGCCCTGGCTGGGATGATTTAGTTGGGGATTGGTCCTACTTTGAGGAGGGGGTTGGACTAGATGACCTCCTGAGGTCCCTTCCAACCCTGATATTCTATGATTCTATGAAATGAGTAAATCTATATTTTTCATTATTCCTTAAAGACACATTATGCCGTTATTTCCTACCATTTCGATAAATCATTGAAGTGGGCAAACTAAAAGGTGTGTGTGTGTGTGTGTGTGTGTGTGTGCGCACACGCACACAACCCCTCACCTCTGCCTTGTAACTTGATTTTGGGGTAATGTAATTGATGAAGTAGATATTATGATATACAAATTTCCAAATGTCTGTTTCCTTGGGAGTTTTGTCTTTCTGAGCTGATTATTTTTTCTTTGAGTCTGTAGTAGTTTCCTCCCACTTCTACGGAGACAAATGGTGATTACTGTTATTGGTACTGAACATACCCCATCTCCATCCAGTTAATGAAAGACAAGCTGGAGATATTCAGGGCCAGATTCTTAGCAGGTGTACATCAGCACAGGTCTCTTGAAATCCATGGAACAGTGGTGATTTACACTAGCTGAGCAGCTTGCCAATTTCTATTATGGGTTAAGAACTTAGGGTAACACATTAAGATATACAACTACTTCAGGAATTACGTTGTCCTGTTTAGTTAAGGTTAGTAAATCTACATCCTGCAGAGTGAACTTGTTAGGAACTAAATCCTGGGTTAAAAAATAAAATAAAAATCAGTAGAAGTTCTATGAAAGTTCTATGGTAGAAGTTCTATGAAAAAGAAATAAAAGATTATTGTTATTATCTGTATTGTGTCAATGCCTAGAGGCTGCCAATTTTAGATCAAAGCCCCATTGTACTAACATGCATAGCAAGACAATTCTTACCCTGAAGAGCTACAACTTAGTGTGAAGGTTTGACTATGTTCTGCACAGTTGCTTGAGGAATTCTGTACTTTTCTGATTCTGTTAAGCCCTGTTTTCATAAAACTTCCTTTTAAATCAGGTTATCCAGGTTCTTATATCAGCACTCGCTGGAGATCATTCCAGAAAAAGAGCCTGCTCCTATGGGTGCCTCTGAGTGGCTTTAAATCCTAATAAGAAAAGGAGTACCGGTGGCACCTTAGAGACTAACAAATTTATTAGAGCATAAGCTTTCGTGAGCTACAGCATGTAGCATGTAGCTCACGAAAGCTTATGCTCTAATAAATTTGTTCGTCTCTAAGGTGCCACCGGTACTCCTTTTCTTTTTGCGAATACAGACTAACACGGCTGCTACTCTGAAACCTTTAAATCCTAATGAAGCCAGGACCTCCATTTTACACTTTATCTGAAAGACCACACCTACAGCAACATCATGCTCTACAGATCCATGCTAGGACTGAGTCAGCGGGAGAATGCCCCACATTGAAATAGCAACACCACTTCTTGCACCATTAGGGTTTGCCCTAGAAGTCTTCTTTGCAAGCACTTACTCTGCCCTGCTTAACAGAGGAGCTATCCTTGCTTTGCTTAGTTGATGACATATCTTGATTTGACTCCTTTGGTACTAGAATCCTGAAGGACTTGTGTGAAGGCAAAGCAGAAGCTAAGCTAACTAAATTTGTCATCACCTATTTTTCATCCTCCACAACTCCATATGGAGCATGGTGGTAGAATATTCATATTCATAGCTCTGGGGGAAAACTGGCAAATTTGCACATGGTAAGAGAACTGAAGCCCAGGAAGGAGGAATCTGAAATATTTTCTCAGTAAGTGGATAGAGACTGAACCTTTTATTTAGCTTTTTGTTGATGGCACAAACTTTCAGACACATGTAGTTTTAATTTACTTTTGATTATTCACTTCAGTGAGATTTAGTGCTGTTGTGCTATCATGTTCATAAGTAGTTGGGAGACTGAGGGGAAGGTCAATATTTCTTTAAGCAGTGTGCAAATGTGTACAGAGGCAGATGAATTAGATGAATACTGCTGGTGCAGGTAACTGGCTTTTCCATGGGTTTGCAGTGAATGATTATAAAGGTTGAGGCCTATCTAGAAAGATGTGAGTGAAGTGTAGAATTCAAGGGCAATCTATTGGGGATGATTTCCAGAAGGATCTCCAGCTCAATCTTTGTCACTTCCCTGAAAATGATGTGTCATATCCTGCGGTGTTGTGTTGCCTCTTTGCACCACACTGCTGGTAGATCATCAGTTTAAAGCTAAAAGAAAAGGAGTACTTGTGGCACCTTAAAGACTAACAAATTTATTTGAGCATAAGCTTTCATGAGCTACAGTCCACTGAATGCATATGATGAAGTGAGCTGTAGCTCATGAAAGCTTATGCTCAAATAAATTTGTTAGTCTCTAAGGTGCCACAAGTATTCCTTTTCTTTTTGCAAATACAGACTAACACGGCTGCTACTCTGAAACCCATCAGTAATGTGACTGGATTCACAGGCAGAACATTACGTTTCAAAGAATCCTTAGCAGCAGTACCAGTATGCTTGATTGTTCAGGTCTGCGACCTTTTAGGAGACAATCCTTCCATCCTCCTTACTCACAAGAGGGTGATAAAGTTAGATGGCAAATGCATTGGTTGGGACTAGTTAAGGTTTTGACTTTATTACAGAGAACTGACAAATGAGGTAGAGGAATCTAGAAACCCCACCACCACAAATAGCTTCAGTGGGCTGTGACAGCATGTTGTCTGATCATTTATCATGCTGCACAAGCTTACCATACATGAAAGAGCAAATAAAGACTTTACCACAGACTGTTTCCCAAGTATATTACTGTAAAATAGATGGTCTTAATCATAAGATTACACTCTTTAATAAACTGTAGCTCAGCCAAATAGTGCACAGCATAGCTCTGAAGGGATTAGAGGAGCAAATACTGCCTTTGTATTCCCAAGTGAGCTGTAGCTCACGAAAGCTTATGCTCAAATAAATTTGTTAGTCTCTAAGGTGCCACAAGTACTCCTTTTCTTTTCACATTACTGACTAAACTTCCAAAAACTGAGTCAAAAGGGGAAAAAAAAAGTATCTTACATGGTTCTTATTCAAATTATGCAACATGAAGTCAGGAAGTGGGAAGAACATTCTTTAGAATGAGGCCCATATTCAAAATAGCATGTCTAGTACAGAAGTAGACAGATATTTGCCTTCTTCCCCACTCCCCCCTTTAAAAGTTAATATCTAAATAAGAAATGCACTGTCATTCAGGATGGCTTCAAAAGATGTGACCCACCCTTATGCACAATATTGATAGACAAATTCCTTAGTTATTTAATAACACCAAACATTCCCCATAGACTTCACTCAACAGCCATATCCCATCACATAAATACTAACACTCCCTTTCACATCATTCATCTACATATCTGAACAATGTAAACAAATACATTTAGCTAGAAGTGAAAACTGACTACATTTACAAAAAATCTGAGAATATTGTTATTAATGGCTTTCATTTTGGGAATAAGCTAAACACTTTTGCAAGCTGTAAAGCTCCAGCAATCCCATGTTGTCTTCTTTCCAAAGAAATACAAGATACACATACTTAAAAACTATTATGGACATTAGATGACAGTCTTGATTGTAGGTGCAAGATAATGGAATGTATTGCTCTCTCAGTACCCACGGGGACAGTTGTATTTGAGTGGGAGGGTTCCATCCTAGAGGTGTGCTAGTGGTGACACCACTGCTGCCCTTCTCTGGTGGTTCTGTCCAAGAGCTTTTATTTATGGCTGGGCCATTAGTGGGGATTACAGGGAGAATGCTGCCTAGGAGATGCACTGGACCACTGCTGTGCACCATTCTGAGAGGCATTTCTACCACCTGGCACCAACAGCCTCATTTCCATCAGCAAAATCAAATTCTGCAGTTTGCATTCATGTTAAGTCACCTGTCTTTCCTAAATTCCTATTGTGCAAATCCATTAATGTACAGGCTCGTTAATTTACCATTCAGCATTTTGCAAAGCAGTGGTGCTCAGAATCACACTTACTGTACCGGTATTGCATATTTACTTTTAGAAATGGGATTTTAAAAGCCAAAATTCTATTTGCACTACACAGACTTTCTATAAAGGGATCTGTCCCATTTTCTTTGGCTAAATTTCCAGTTTTCCCATTGGTTTTCTGCATGCTATGCCCCAGATAAATGTCACTCTCCACTTCAAAGGAGCTTGATGCATAAAAGGCCAGTTCTGAAGTTGATGGGAGTTTGCTTGTGCAGAATCTTAGATGGGTCCTCCAGATTTAGATGCTTTGGGGTCCGTTGGGATGCAAGGCACTCTATATCTCTGCCCATCTAGTATGAGAATATGGAAGACCATTGGGTGTGACAGAATGCCTTTGGTTGGTTTCATGTTGTGCCATTGAAGCATTTGCAAAATGGCTTTTTGGGTTGCAGTTTGATAGCCAAGCAGTCATATCAACATCGAAAGGGTGCTTTCCTGTTTTCTGGCTTGCTGGCAGTGCTGGAACCAGCAGAATTCCAGCATCTTCACAAGCTGACTATAAAGACTGGATGCCAGTTTTGTCCATCCATTTTTTATAAGATGATTCAACTCAGGTTACATAAGGATTTTCTTCACAAACTGCTTGTAAAGACTCAAAAATACTGACCTCAATATGAATCATGCATCAGTATCCAGGGGTAGACATGGGCCTACTCAATGGTGCAAGTAGATTTTAACCCTTACAGATACAGTACCGAACCCCCAACCCCACCCTCCCTCACAAAAAATGTTCCGTGACTAGAGCCCTGCGCAGATACAAATTTATACCCCCAGATGTGGATGTCCGCGGACAGAAACTGGTATCCACTGAAACGCAGGGCTCTCCTGGGAACCACAGCAGCAAAAAGAGCAGAACTTGGGGCCACTGCTCCCAGGATCCAGCACCCCACACTGGCAACCCCTCCAGCGTGGCTGTACTGCCCCCAGTCCTTCCACGCAGCTGCGTCTCCTGTCTAGGGTCTGTACAGCCCTGCCAGAGACCAGGGCTGGGGCCAGTGCAGTCGTGCCAGAGGAGCTGCCGGTGCGGGGTGCTGGCTCCTGGGAGCAGTGACCTCACTTTCTGCTCCTTTTGCTGCTGCAGTTCCCGGGAGAGACCTGCAGTTCAGCAGATACCAATATCTATCCAGCGATATCTGCATCCACGGGTATAAATATGTATTTATAAACACAGGGCTCTACAATTAATTTTTGAAAATGTGTCTTTCCAGTATGGTGTACCAGCTATAAATGTCTTAATGGTACAGCATACCTGACCATACTGGCTTACTTGCACCACTGGGCTAGAACAAGACTCAATTTTTAACCCAGTGGAGCTGTGCTACCTTAAAGCAGTGGCAGGAAATCACAACTGCTTCAGTTCATAGAGCACCCATACTCCCCCACCCTTGTGCCAGCTCTGCAATGCTGGCTGACCTGTTAGGAGCACTCACCACCCCTCTCTACCCACTCACTCCTGGAGGGTGGGGTGGGAGTAGCAGCCCTGCAGAGCCAGCTTCTCTCTCCAAACCTTGAGCACTGGCTCAGGCAAGCTGTCCAGGGGGTTGGGTGGAGCTCACATGCCCTTATTCCCCTGTGCAACCAACTAAGGGCAAATGACAAGCTTGCCTCTAGTAAATATCACTGTTGCCAACTGTCCTGAATAATGTAATTTTGATCCTTGTTACAGGCAGACTAGTGATGATGTGTAAACTGCAACCTTTGTGTGATTTTTGCAAAGGGAAACTGGGGAGGTATAACAAGCAAGAATCCCACTCACACAATGCCCCAGTAGCCTAGTGGAAGGTACACTGAACTGAAAGCCTAGAAACCAGTTCTAATCCCAGCTCTTTTGGTGAGTTCTGTTAATATTCTGTTATATTCTATAACCTTTATTAGGAGCCAAGATTTCATATGGGCGGCGGCGGGGGTGTGCAACTATCATTCAACTTAACAGATAAGATAACTGAGAGCTTGGATGACATCACTTCTGGCAGAGCAGAGAGTAAAACCCAGCTCTTTAAAATAGTGGAGCAACATCTCATCCATTTTGCCACACAATGTTTCAGGGGGAATATCTCAGGTACTTGTGTGACCTGTTCTGTGCCAACCTCTAAACTAGGCCACATATACTAGCTTATGTCTCTAATGCTAATTCCACGCTAGGAGATCTGGTTTTTTTGGTCAAATGATAGCAGGTCATGCTTTCACATCCAGAGTCCTGTGTTCAGTCCCTATAATCAGAAACCAAGAATCCTGGTGCCCAGTGGTATCTCTCAAATATTTATGTAACCCACTGGGAGTGTGTGTTGTGTTACTCTATATGGATTGGTCCACAGAGAGAATAACAGCACCCTTTCCCCCCACTATTTACTCATGTACTGGTGTGGGGAACAGAGCCCACTTCTGGTCCTTTATAATGTCTTTCTTCTCCCATTCCTCAGCAGGCACCCAAGTGTGTGTGTGTGTGTGTAATTTCTTCAAGCAAACAAAAGAAAAATCCTCTTCCCTCTTCCTTTCCTTAAGAGAGAGGGGAGTCCACAGGAAAACAAAGAGTTGAGAGGGTGACTTGGATATGAGGAAGTCTTTTCTGGATCAGCCCTTTGGGCTTAGTCTAGAATGGGGTCTTCCTCCACCCTTCCTCTTGGGGTGTACTGTTTTGAGGATAGGTCATGCAGCTTTGGGAGTGGGTAGGGCTTCCACTGTTTCCCTCTCACCAGGTCTGTCTCAGCTGCCTGAGGCAGGGCAGCCTTCATCCTATTCACCATCCCTTCCTGACCCTTCATCAGAACAAGCCTTGCAGCTACCCCTTTTTAGTAAAAACAAAAGGACTACTTGTGGCACCTTAGAGACTAACAAATTTATTTGAGCATAAGCTTTCATGAGCTACAGCTCACTTCATCAGATGAAGTGAGCTGTAGCTCACAAAAGCTTATGCTCAAATAAATTTGTTAGTCTCTAAGGTGCCACAAGTACTCCTTTTCTTTTTGCGAATACAGACTAACACAGCTGCTACTCTGAAACCTTTTTAGTGGTGAACAGGCCCAGAAGAGCTCATTAGTCTCCTCTCCGCCAGTGTGAGGGCATCTCTCTTCCCACTGGAAGTAGACAAGGTCTGTGCTGTGGATCTGTAGGTTATGGGTTTAAAGTCTGCTGATGACCCTTGAGGGAGTGACACCTACTTTTTATGCGTATAAAAGTAAGGGTAATGATGCTGCAGTAGTTGTTGGGGTGATTTTATATTGAAAAACTTATTTAGAAGAGAATTTGGATGCTGTACTAATATTGTACTATTGTTGTATTTTTATTAGTAACAGTTGGGTAATGAGAACTGTCCCTTTAAGAATAGGTGTGGCAATTTAGAATGCGGTTGAGAAAACATAACAGGTTTTTCCTGTATCCACAAACTAGAAGACCCTACTGTGTGGAAGCTTAAAAAAGAGGCAGAACTTGATTTAATAAGTGTATCATATTTCCAGAGAGCAAACCTAATTCTCAAAGGTGATGGAATGCCTCCGAGCCTGCTAACATGCTATAGACCCTTGCACTATGGTCACCAATTAAGAGTTGTTCTAATCTAATGGATGTATAGTAGCACTAACAAAAGGAGTTTGGTGAGTCCCAGTTCCAGCTGCCACATCAGAAACTCACCACTATGCAAACTCACTAGACACTATGCTCTTTGGGGCACGGACTGTCTCTTACCAGGTTTGTGAAATGGTGAGTACATGGGGGCCCTCATCTTGGTTGGGTCTTCTAGGGAGCATAATCTCATTGCTCTCTATAAATTTTTAAGAGCTAGCATTATTAATGGATATGAGGCACAATAGGGTAGGGGTTCTCAACCTTTTTTGGGCTCAGGACCCATTTGTAAATGATTATGGCCTGTGATGATCCAGTAAACAGTCTGAGGGTTAAGGTCCTGGGGCAGATTTGTAGCCAGGCATTCTAGTGCTCTGTGTAAGCAAGCATATTTGTGCTCCTACCAGAGATGATGCGTGGTGGTGGGGGGTCACACGGGGTCATGTGCCCCTCCAAGTTTTTTGGTTGCATCCCCCCTTCAAGCCAGACAAGCTGGGTGGCCTGCTAGATTGCCAACATTATATTTCAAAAATAAGGGACTGTTCTCTTAGCACGCCACCCCACACATCCTCCCGATATTATCATCATCTTAATTAATATTATTATTAATAATGGTAATAATCATCAGTACTCACCTACATTCGCTGGGGTATTTCTTGCTGCTTTTTTGCAGCACTCAGCAATTCTGATCTAGTTGTACAGAGATGAAACAATAAGGGACAACCCTTATAATAAGGGACTGTTGACAACCCTATAGTCCACTGAGGTAAGTCAGGAGGTGGAAGTGCTCACCTTCCCCGAGCCCTGGCATGCGGGGCTGACCCGAGCCACTCCCATGGCTTTGCACCTCTGGGGCTGCCCCACTTGCTCTGGTTACAGCCCTGCCCTCAGCTTCTATGGGATCCTGCCTTCCGGGGAGGTTAGGTCCTGCCCGGCACTCACCCCACAGTGGTGGCTCCTGAAGCTACTGGGCTGTGGGGCTTGGCTCTCTGCTCCAGATGTTGCAACCTCTGGGGTTGCAGCGCCACTCAGGTTTACTGCCCCCACCAACTGGACCAAATTTGTGAGAGTGGAGTTGTGACCTGGCTCATGGGGTTGCAGTGCCACTCATTCAAATTTGGCCTACCTGGATTCCCATAATCATGACAGCTGGGCCAAACCTGAGTGGCGCTGGGACCCCAGAGATTGCAGTGCCTGGAATTCGCAGGGAGGCGAATTCAGCTAGCCCTGTGGGACAAGAGCCATGGGAACTGCCATATGACTTCTGAAACATTCTGGCAACCCAATTTTGGGTCCTGACCCACAGGATGAGAAACCCTGCAATAGGGTGTGCACAGAAGGAGTTCAAAACCACAAAACATGATTCAATATTTTTTATTTAAAAATATCATGATTTTGGGGACTCCTAACTTTTTGGGGTCTGGCTCATAACATTTTGGGCTGGCAATATAGAAATACATATCTGTATTCTGCCTTCAAGAATTACCCAGATAGTACTCTGATACTATACCCTTCTAACAGACTCATTAGCAGTAAGAATGAAAAGCACTTTTGACCATCCCTTTTAGCCAAGTTTACAGTTGGGCATTTATAAATGCAGTGGTACATGAAGTTGTTTTTCCTTTTTAAATTGTCATCAGAATTTGCTGAAGTCCAGTGTCACAAGTAAAACATTACTGATATGTTAGGAAATCAAATATGATCAGTTTGTTAGAGTATGAAGATTATTCAGTGGAGCTCAGTTGACAGGCTAATAAATCCTGTTATTAATAATCTTGTTAGACTGGCTTTGTCACAATGGGAAAAATACCTTACTAATATAGAAGGTCTGAAAAGAGAAAATATAAAGTCAATCTGTTTGTATAATGGAACTATAAAACATGCATGGCCATTTTGAGAACTATCTACTGTCCTTACACACACACAGACAGACACACACATACACATAAACACAAAAGCAGGTGTTTTCAGGAAGTTTAGTGATGTGTGCATATGTCAGAGAAGCATGTCTTGCCATCTTCACATTTCAGTCCACAAGAGACAAAGCTGATTCTGCACTAAGCAAAGAAAACCACATAAGTATGGAGCATGACTTTCTGTTTTGATAGTACTGGTGAGTACATTAGGGCTGCACTCTGCTACACTGACTCACACTGAATATTAAGTTACTTTGAGCAGGCCCACTAAAAATCAATAGTGCTACTCAGATTTCTTATACTACCCATGAAAGTGCAACAAAACCTGAAGGAGAATGTGGAGGAAATTTGAAACTGAAAATTGGATTCTGAATTTGTTATTCTAGGAGCATGATCCTTAGGGTTGCACTGATCTATGATGAAGAATCAAGGGGAGGGTGGTAGAAAGTTGGCTCAGCCACATTAACACTTTTTTGATCCTTGACCAGATGAGGACTGATTTGGGCCCAGAGTAATTTAGAACAGCTCAAGAGATACTCATTTGTTCAATATTTACCTAAAATACACAGTAAGAGATGACTTGACCACAATCTACAAGAATCTACATGGGGAAAACATTTGATAGGGACGGCTCCATAATCTAGCTGAAAAAGGGATAACAAGATCCAATGCCAGGAAGTTGAAGCTAGGTGAACTCAGACTACAAATAAGGTGCATTTTTTTTCAACAGAGAGTTTAATTAACCATTGGAACAAGTTACCTAGGGATGTGGTAGATTCCCCATCACTGGAAGTCTTCAAATCAAGATAGAATGGCATTTTAAAAGATATGCTATAGATCAAACAGAAGTTATGGGCTTGATAGAGAAATTACTAGGGGAAGTTCCATGGCTTGTGCTATGCAGATCAGACCAGATGATCATAATGGACCCTTCTGGCCTTAAATATCTATGAAAAGTTTTGCATGTTTGCTTAGTTTGTTAGTGTTGTAGTCAACTTGAAATTGACTATGAAAAATATAAGGTTTCATGGAAGTCAAGGGAAACTGCAGATTTCACAAAAATTTAGTTAGTAGCCTATCTACAGTGATACAGGGAAATAAACAACAGAAGTTTAAAGCAGCTGAGCTTTACAGTTCTTGGTTAGATCACCCAAACTGCTGGATGGTAGACTGCATTCCATCCTGGCAGGTGATAACCTGGCCTCAGTGATACACAGTCTAGTTGGGCATGGAATGATCAGTCCTGAGCAAATGATAACCAATTTAGAACATTGTGGTTCTCAGTAACATTGGCTGCCATGAACACATCAAACCTGTTCTCTGTTGACTACACTGACTCCATATGTAATACCAAATCAAATTCATAATCTTGAGCTTTATGTTTAAATTGCTGAATGGTCTGATCAGGATACCAAGAAATAACCTCAAAGGTACTGGAGAGGGGTTGGGAGAAGGGTATTGCCATCAACAGCTCTATTCCCCTGGTCCAATGGAGTTGTCCACCACAAAGATAAAGCTTATTTGTTCAGGAAACCGAATCTTTTCAAGGGCTGGTTCAAAACTGTGGAAAGAACTCCTGCAAGATCTAAAGAATCAATACAAGCTTCATCACTTCCCCTCTGCAGATGACAGAATACAGCATAAAATTATTAATAATAAAAATCCACATATAATTTTATTCCTAGTGAAATAAAGGGGTAAAAGGAAGAAAGGCCCTTATGTGACAGATGCAAGTCATGTTACTTAAAGCACCACTGACAGGTGCTCACATGCCATGGTTATTAGCATGATACAAGAACTAAATAAGCAATGATGTCAGCAAGAGGCCACAAAGAGAAACCACAGGCATTCATACAATAATAGTATCATGCTGGAAAATAGATTCTAAAGGGAGGCATCTTGCAGCTGTCAAGCAAGTGAGAGGAAGACCAAAGACAGAGTAGGTCTATTACTTAATGAGCGGGGAAAGACAATAACAGAAATGTGGAAATGGCAGAAATGCTGACTGACTTTTTTTTTTTTTTCAACTTTCACCAAAAAGGTTAGTAGTGATTGGATGTCTAACATAGTGAATGCCAGTGAATATGAGGTAGAATCAGAGACTACCATTGGGAAAGAACAAGTTAAAAATTACTTAGGCAAGTTAGTCTTCAAGTTGTCAGGGGCTGATGAAATACATCCTAGAATGCTCAAAGAGCTGACTGAATAGATATCTAAGCCATTAGCGATTATCTTCAAAAAGACATGGAAGACAGGAGACATTCCAGAAGACTGGAAGAGGGCAAATATAGTGCCAATCTATAAAAAGGGGAATAAGGACCAGGCATCTTAACGTCAGTACCTAGAAAGATAATGGAGTGAATAATCAAACAATCAGTTTGCAAATACCTAGAAGATAATAAGGTGATAAGTAACAGTCAGCATAGATTTGTCAAGAACAAATTATGTCAAACCAACCTGATAGCTTTCTTTGACAGTGTAACAAGACTTTTGGATAGGGGGAAGCAGTAGATGTGGTCTATCTTGACTTTAGTAAGGCTTTTGATACTGTCTCACACGGCCTTCTCATAAACAAACTACGGAAATACAATCTAGGTGGAGCTGCTATAAGGTGAGTGCATAACTGGTTGGAAAACTATTCCCAGAGATTTCAGAGTAGCAGCCGTGTTAGTCTGTATTCGCAAAAAGAAAAGGAGTACTTGTGGCACCTTAGAGACTAACAAATTTATTAGAGCATAAGCTTTCGTGAGCTACAGCTCACTTCATCGGATGCATTTGGTGGAAAAAACAGAGGAGAGATTAATCATTATTAAATCTCTCCTCTGTTTTTTCCACCAAATGCATCCGATGAAGTGAGCTGTAGCTCACGAAAGCTTATGCTCTAATAAATTTGTTAGTCTCTAAGGTGCCACAAGTACTCCTTTTCTTATTCCCAGAGAGTAATTATGGGTCAAGCTGGAAGGACATATCTAGTGGAGTCCCACAAGGATTGGTCCTGGGTCCAGTTCTGTTCAATATCTTCATTGATTATTTAGATAATGGCAGAGAGAGTACACTTATAAAATTTGCGATGACACCAAGCTTGGAGGGGTTGCAAGAGCTTTGGAGGCTAGGATTAAAATTCAAAATGATCTGGACAAACTGCAGAAATGGTCTGAAGAAAACAGAATGAAATTCAATATGGACAAATGCAAAGTACTCCACTGAGGAAGGAACAATCGGTTGCACATGTACAAAATGGGAAATGACTGCCTAGGAAGCAGTACTGCGGAAATGGATCTGGGGGTCATAGTGGACCACAAGCTAAATATGAGTCAACAATGTAAAATTGTTGCCAACCTCCCCCTCCCCCCCGCAAACATCATTCTGGGATATATTAGCAGGATTGTTGTAAGCAAGACACAAGAAGTAATTCTTCCGCTCTACTCTGCGCTGATAAGAACTCAATTGGAGTATTGTGTTCAGTTCTGGGCTCCACATTTCAGAAAAGATGTGGACAAACTGGAGAAAATCCAGAGAAGGGCAACAAAAATGATTAAATGTCAAGAAAACATGACCTATGCGGGAAAATTGAAAAAATTGAGCTCGTTTAGTCTGGAGAAGAGAAGACTGAGGGACGACATGATAACAGTTTTCAAATACAAGGAGGAGGGAGGAAAATTGTTCTTGTTAACTTCTGAGGATAGGACAAGAAGCAATGGACTTAAATTGCAGCAAGGGCGGTTTAGGTTGGACATGAGGAAAAATTTCCTAACTGTCAGAGTGGTTAACCACTGAAACAAATTGCCTAAGGAGGCTGTGGAATCTTTGTCATTGGAGGATTTTAAGAACAAGTTAGACAAACACCTGCCAGGAATGGTCTAGTTATTATGTAGTCCTGCCTCTGAGGAAAGGACCAAAGCAAACAATATTCTTTACTGCAATAGGGAAGGAGTATTGTAATTATACACATTTGGCCATGATTTTTGGCATCTTGGTTCTAATCAGTATGTGGTTGTCCATACTGTTTATATTGATAAATGTCACATATATCTATAAAATAAAAAATACCCCCACAGGACACATAGGTGATTCAATTAATCAGACACCACTGTAGGTTAACTCTGCCTTATCTGCTCTCTCTACCCCCAATTTATCTTCCAGACACTCTCATTCTAACTTTCCAAATCCCTAAGAAGCTCAAATAGCTGCCTTTTAAAAATGTCAGTTTGCCACAGAGAATGTGAAATCCCCTCATCCCTCCCTAGAAATCAAATCTGCCCAGAGAGGCATTGTCTCAGGTCAGTGACACTTTTCCTACTTAGATATTATGGTTTCAATGTTTTAAAGTCTCATATTAAGTGGTCCGGTAGAGCTTGAAAGAGAAACTTTTTACTACATGGAAGGGGAGAGTCCCAGTATCTTAAATGGACCCAGCACTTGCTTTCTAACCTGGGAAGGGCTAGAAATCAGATTTTAAAGTGGTGACATTTTTAAGTGTAGAAAAAGTCATTTTAAGAAGTTTTATATACCCTCAGAGTCTTGTACAGTTGGACTCATGGGAACTAAGAATTACAGGTGGAGTTATGAAAGATAGGGCTATTTGATTTTTCAAAACACTATAAAAAATTCTTTCAATATCCTCATTTCTCTGTAACATACATGGTTTATACACAATAAATGATGGGATGTTTTGGAGTAACATTCTTATTGACATTGGTTTGGGATTACCGGCATGGCTCACTCATGGTTCACACATTGGTGCACACATCCCAAACTCCAGCTAATAAAATCTTTAAACCATACACCACCATCTATCTCACACACATACACATACACACACACTCAGTATTCAATGTTGTATTATTACTCTTGTGGCATCTTAAAGATGAAGAGATTTATTTAAGGTGCCACTGGACTCCTTGTTGTTTTTGTGGATACAGACTAACATGGCTACCCCTCTGATTATTAGTCTTGTATATCTAAATTTATCAGGATGCTCAGAAAATCAACCCCCCCATAAACAACCCCCCACCAATAAAAGCCCTACTCCAAGGGCAGCTTTCTATAACCCATAAAAGACCACTGAGACCACTAGGGACTTCTGTTTCATCCCAGAGCATTTTTGCAGATACAGAGAGAAATACAGCATTGAAATTTATTCCTGTCCATGACTTGTTCCCCCATTAAGCCCTGCCTGGTCAAATCTCTGAGTATGATATCCTGCCTCTAGTCTGTGGTGGGCTTCCAAGTTGGAATGACCTGGGTTGCATTTTCATTATTTTTTTAGCATCTTATCATCTTTTTTTCTTCTGCAGTGTCCCCACCATCAGAATCTTTTTGATTGTATCCAGTCCTGTACCCTGATATCACAAACGACTCTCCTTCTAACTTCTTCATTTGTCTTAAAATCATTCCACTTTACACCTACCATCTTTTGAAGAACACTCATTTCTACCACCTGCAGCCTTCTGAGGTCTGTTTCATTTAATGCATCTACTTCCAGACCAGAGAGAAATACTGTTAGTTCACTGGTTAGATAAATTTTCACTGTCCTTCACACACTTAAAACCACCCTCACCAAACAAGGACACTGCATCAGAGTGGATCTCATCATGAAATGGGCCACCCAAATACCCTGAGAGAACCTGCTTCAATACCCCCCCCCCCGACCACACACCCCTAGTTGTGACTTACCAACCCCCACTGGAACCCATATGGGGTATCATCAAACAACTACAACATATATTTGATGGGGACCCCATCCTGAAAGAAATCTTTCCTGAACCCCCTCTTCTGGCCTTCATACTACCTCCCAACCTCTCCAAGCTCATCATTGGAAGTAAGCACCCCACAGACCAGAACACACCAACTCAGAGTGGCACCAGACTCTGCCAGAACAATGGATGCAAAACCTGCAGACACATCTCCATTGCTACAATCATGAACACCCCGCACAACATACCTTTCAATATCCATGCCAATCACAACATGTGGTGTACCTCAATCAGGGCACGAGATGCACCAATAGCAACTATGTGGGTTGAAACCATTACACACTTAAATGAACTCAGACAGGAACATGATAAAAGACCAAAACACCACATCACCTGGGGTGAATACTTTTCACAAAGCAAACACTGTATATCTGACCTCTCAGTTCTCATCCGCAAAGGAAACCTGCACAACACTTTCAAAAGACAAGCCTGGAAACTTAATTCATAACTTTGCTAGAAACTTAAAATCATGGACTGACTAGAGACATTGGATTTATGGCTTATTACAACAACCCTCTCCCACCCAGCTACTCCCCCTCCTTCCTTTCCTCTCTATGAGTGGAGGGGTGTTAATAGGCCATTTCACCTTGAATGGTTCCTTGAAATATGTGTTAACTACTTACTCTAAACAATCTGTTCCATCTTGTATTTAGCAGTGACACTCTGAGCTAGGCAATGTCTACACTACAGAGCTTGCACAGGTACAGCTCTGCTTGCATCGGTGCTAGTGTAGCTGCCCTAAGCTGACAGGGGAGAGCTCCCCCACTGACTTAATTAATCCACCCCAATGAGTAGCAGAAGCTGTCCTGCCAATATAGCGCTGTCCACACCAGTGCTTATCTCAGTGTAACTTATGTGGCTCAGTGGGGTGGTTTATTCACACCCCTGAGTGACATAAGTTATACCAACATAAATGGTAGTGTAGACCTAGCCTTAGTTTCCCAGACATGAAGAAGAGCTTGGTGTAAGCTTGAAAGCTTGTCTCTCTCTCACAAGCAGAAGCTGGTCCAATAAAAGATATTACCTCACTTACCTTGTCTCACTAATATTCTGGGCCCAATATGGCTACAACACTGCATTCCAGCATTCCAGATAACCATTATGGTTGTTGTTTTTCTTTGTAAAATGAACCTGCAACAAGAGACTCCTTATTTTCCCTAAATCTGAAAAAATTACACTGATCTGAAGTGCAGAATGGCCAATATTTAAACCTGGACCAGTAACATTTGTCCAATATCTAAATTCCTGCAGGGCTAGAAAAGAGAGCTCTGAAGTACAAGAAAGGGAAAAATGTCCAGTTTTCCCAAATGATACATTTGCTGCTAACACTGGAAGATCCTGAGGTATCAGACTTTCAAACCCATGACATTTTAATATCTAGAAAAACTATTGTATGTCACAGAGGAGGAGGAGATCAGAAATGCTGCTCAGCACATTGTCTGTAAAAAGGCACTTCCTATCTAGGGCAGAATTCCACATGGAGACCCAGGAAATGTGTTGTGGAGCAGGTTTGCTGCCCTATCAAGGAGCAAAGTGCACGCATGGTTACCACTCACTATGGACTGATGCATTGGTAACAGCATAAACAGAACTGTAATGTAGTATAAAAAGGGTTAAATACACTTTTAATCATAAGAACATAAGAATTGCCATACTGGGTCAGACCTGTGGTCCATTTAGCCCAGTATCCTGTCTTCTGTCAGTGGCCAATGCCAAGTGTATAAGAGGGAATGAACAGAACAGGGCAATTATCGAGTGATCCATCTGTCATCCACTCCCAGCTTCTGGCAGTCAGAGGCTAATTAACTATTATCAAAAAAAGAAAAGCAGTACTTGTGGCACCTTAGAGACTAACAAATTTATTAGAGCATAAGCTTTCGTGAGCTACAGCTCACTGCATCCAATGAAGTGAGCTGTAGCTCACGAAAGCTTATGCTCTAATAAATTTGTTAGTCTCTAAGGTGCCACAAGTACTGCTTTTCTTTTTGCGAATACAGACTAACACGGCTGCTACTCTGAAACCTAACTATTATCAGTTGCTGTAGAGTCCAACAGGTTTATTATAACCTTCTATACCATCTTCTAATAATGTGCTTATAACTATCTATAATACGTCTGCTATGCTTATAACATCTAGTAATAATTTACAAACATTTTACAAATGGAACCTCAATATAAATTGTGAGTAAAGCATTAGTGCTAGCAGGTTAAGTAGGGCACTAAACATTTCTCCTGGCCCAAAGACCATTCCCTTTTGGGATCAGATACGTGGGCTAGGGCAGTGGTTCTCAACCAGAGGTATGCAGGGGTCTTCCAGGGGGTACATCAACTCATCTAGATATATGCCTAGTTTTACAACAGGCTGCATAAAAGGCACTAGCAAAGTCATACAGATGACTTTTTTAGCCTGCTCCATATACTATACACTGCAATGTAAGTACAATATTTATATTCCAATTGATGTATTTTATATTTGATAAAAATGAGAAAATAAGCAATTTTTCAGTAATAATGTGGTGTGACATTTTTGTATTTTTATGTCTGATTTTGTAAGCAAATCGATTTTAAGTGAGGTATAACTTGGGGGTACACAAGACAAATAGGACTCCTGAAAGGGATACAGTAGTCTGGAAAGATTGAGAGCAACTGGGCTAGAGTATTAGATAAACCCAGCTTCCTAGCATTCTATTGAGAACTTTGGATAGATCCTGTCCTGCTGCTTCACTGAGGTGGAGACTTTCCAAGTGTTCTTCCACCATCTTGTTCACCAGCAAAGCACAGGGCCCCACAAGATTAAAGGACTGATCTTCCTGCCATCAGAGTAAGTGGTTTGCCATTCATTTCAATGGGATCAGGAGCAGACAACTCAGCCTTTAATATGTAACTAAGGGTCAAAGGCCAAGTAGTGGGTATAATGAAACCACCTTGTTCCATAGGGAGATCAGGGAGAGATTGTATGGGAGTGGCCTAGTACACAGCGAGACTGCAAGACGGTGCAGTCTGTTTCTCCCCTGGTTCCTGATGATGCAGGACCACTTTATGGTCTGGTGGAGCATTATGGCCCACCCTCCTTTCTGACCCTTTTGGGCATGAAGTGATTAAAGCCATGAGAGAGAAGGAGCACTGAGAGTTTCTGACGTGAAGTTGCTCTTCTTAACCCTTCTTATCCCTAGTACCAGAGGAACGATCCAGAAGGCAGTGGTACCTTTTTATACCCCATGTTGCACTCATCAGCTATGCTAGGCCACTGTCTACACAAGTCAGGATGCAGATACCATTGTTAAGGATCCTTCTAAGTATTTGATTTTGAGCAGGCATTTTGGAGTTTTTTGGGGGGCTAAAGCCAGATAAAAATACATCCACAATTCAGAGGACACCTGATTCAAGCCAAAGTACGTATATTAATTTGTCAAATTCAGGGCCAAATTCAAAGGTGACATGTAAAGTGATATAAATTTGATGCAGCAGCAATAATGTAACTCAGAGTCCCTTAGACCTACTTATACAACCTACTTGTGTGAGGGAATCAAAGTTGGTTTAACTTACACACCAAGTAAATAGAAAAACTAAAGTAGAGTGGATGATTTGTGACAGCTTTAAGGTACTTAAGTGGACCCCATTACTGTGGTATCAGAGGGCCTCCTAACCTTTGATATGTTTATCTGCACAAGACAACTGTGAGGTAGGGAAGTACTATCATCCCCATTGTTACAGATGGAGAACTGAAGAACAGAGAGACTAAAGTGTGGATTCACAAGGGGGACTTAAGGCTTGTCTTCATTAACATTTAGTTCACAACAAGCTAGGGCATAAATTTACCCCACACAAGCCTGCCATATACTAACTGTCCATTTGGACCCTGCTGATGCAAACTAACACTTCCAGAGGGTTTGTGTACACAGCGCTTTAGTCTGCACATGAGAGGTGTAAATTTTACTCACAGTAGTGTGTCAAGAGGAAAGGAGTACTTGTGGCACCTTAGAGACTAACAAATTTATTAGAGCATAAGCTTTCGTGAGCTACAGCTCACTTCATCGGATGCATCGAAATGCATCCGATGAAGTGAGCTGTAGCTCACGAAAGCTTATGCTCTAATAAATTTGTTAGTCTCTAAGGTGCCACAAGTACTCCTTTTCTTTTTGCGAATACAGACTAACACGGCTGCTACTCTGAAAGTAGTTTGTCACATACTAATTAGCCAGTGTGGATGCTGCTGGCATGCACTAAAAGTTCCCTAGTGTGTGTGAACATAGTGCTTTTTGAAAAGGGACTTGGGTGCCTAAATCCAACACTGAGGCAATATTGGCATTCATAATACTACTGCTCAGCTGCTGCCTAATGGTATAGGTACTGGAAGTCTCTAGACGCCTAAATTTCTAGCTGTGAAGTCCCCTAAGTGCCTAAATTTCTTAAAAAGAAAAGGAGTACTTGTAGCACCTTAGAGACTAACAAATTTATTTGAGCATAAACTTTCGTGAGCTACAGCTCACTTCATCGGATGCATTCGGGGGAAAATACAGTGGGGAGACTTATATACGCACACAGAGAACATGAAACAATGGGTTTTATCATACACACTGTAAGGAGAGTGATCACTTAAGATGAGCCATCACCAGCGGGGGGGGGGGGGGCGGGAGGAGGAAAAGCTTTCATGGTGACAAGCAAGGTGGGCCATTTCCAGCAGTTAACAAGAACGTCTGAGGAACAGTGGGGGGTGGGGTGGGGGGAGAAATAACATGGGGAATAGTTTTACTTTGTGTAATGACTCATCCACTCCCAGTCCCTATTCAAGCCTAAGTTAATTGTATCCAGTTTGCAAATTAATTCCAATTCAGCAGTCTCTCTGGAATCTGTTTTTGAAGTTCTTTTGTTGAAGGATAGCCACTCTCAGGTCTGTAATCGAGTGACCGGAGAGATTGAAGTGTTCTCCGACTGGTTTTTGAATGTTATAATTCTTGATGTTTGATTTGTGTCCATTTATTCTTTTACGTAGATACTGTCCAGTTTGACCAATGTTCATGGCAGAGGGGCATTGCTGACACATGATGGCATATATCACATTGGTAGATGCGCAGGTGAACGAGCCTCTGATAGTGTGGCTGATGTGATTAGGCCCTATGATGGTGTCCCCTGAATAGATATGTGAACAGAGTTGGCAACGGGCTTTGTTGCAAGGATAGGTTCCTGGGTTAGTGGTTCTGGTGTGTGGTGTGTGGTTGCTGGTGAGTATTTGCTTCAGGTTGGGGGGCTGTCTGTAAGCAAGGACTGGTCTGTCTCCCAAGATCTGTGAGAGTGATGGGTCGTCCTTCAGGATAGGTTGTAGATCCTTGATGATGCATTGGAGAGGTTTTAGTTGGGGGCTGAAGGTGATGGCTAGTAGCGTTCTGTTATTTTCTTCGTTGGGCCTGTCCTGTAGTAGGTGACTTCTGGGTACTCTTCTGGCTCTGTAATCTGTTTCTTCACTTCAGCAGGTGGGTATTGTAGTTGTAAGAATGCTTGATAGAGATCTTGTAGGTGTTTGTCTTTGTCTGAGGGGTTGGAGCAAATGCGCTTATATCGTAGAGCTTGGCTGTAGACAATGGATTGTGTGGTGTGATCTGGATGAAAGCTAGAGGCATGTAGGTAGGAATAGCCGTCAGTAGGTTTCCGATATAGGGTGGTGTTTATGTGACCATCGATTATTAGCACCGTAGTGTCCAGGAAGTGGATCTCAGGCTGAGGTTGATGGTGGGATGGAAATTGTTGAAATCATGGTGGAATTCCTCAAGGGCTTCTTTTCCATGGGTCCAGATGATGAAGATGTCATCAGTGTAGCGCAAGTAGAGTAGGGGCATTAGGGGACGAGAGCTGAGGAAGCGTTGTTCTAAGTCAGCCATAAAAATGTTGGCATACTGTGGGGTCATGCGGGTACCCATCGCAGTGCCGCTGATTTGAAGGTATACATTGTCCCCAAATGTGAAATAGTTATGGGTGAGGACAAAGTCACAAAGTTCAGCCACCAGGTTAGCCATGACATTATCAGGGATACTGTTCCTGATGGCTTGTAGTCCATCTTTGTGTGGAATGTTGGTATAGAGGGCTTCTACATCCATAGTGGCTAGGATGGTGTTTTTAGGAAGATCACCGATGGACTGTAGTTTCCTCAGGAAGTCAGTGGTGTCTCGAAGATAGCTGGGAGTGCTGGTAACATAGGGCCCGAGGAGGGAGTCTACATAGCCAGACAATCCTGCTGTCAGGATGCCAATGCCTGAGATGATGGGGCATCCAGGATTTCCAGGTTTATGGATCTTGGGTAGCAGATAGAATACCCCAGGTCGGGGTTCCAGGGGTGTGTCTGTGCGGATTTGTTCTTGTGCTTTTTCAGGGAGTTTCTTGAGCAAATGGTGTAGTTTCTTTTGGTAACCCTCAGTGGGATCAGAGGGTAATGGCTTGTAGAAAGTGGTGTTGGAGAGCTGCCTAGTAGCCTCTTGTTCATATTCTGACCTATTCATGATGACGACAAATTTCTTAAGGTAGGCACACGTACAGCGACTAAATCCTGACAGTGCCAGGTCTAAGAGGGTATGTTATTGTAAAAACACCTTAAACACTCTTTTCTGAGTTTGAGCTGTGCATTTCAAGCTATGTGTATGAGATTCAATATCTGTAGGATTAAATAGGTCAAAGTACCATTGTGTTTAGAATATGTTTAGAATTTTTTATTTTAGTCATTTATTTTCTTAGCATGGTTAGTTTCTCTTTAAAAAGAGTGTATAGTTTTATATTACTGCCATCATAAAGCCATTTGTGTTTAATCTTAAAGATCCCTATCTATTGTCCATTTCTTTCATTTATTTTAAAGTAATATTTTATTAAAGTAAAACTGAAAATAGTTCTATAGTAAAATTCTCAAACAGTAAAGATCATAAGCAGGCAAAAGCCTACAGAAGTGCAACTTCAAAAAAAGAGAATTTAAATAATTAATAAAGGATGTTAAAAGAACTTAGCTTTCAAAACCTGCTCTCTGCCTTTGAAGATGCTAAAATGTACTACTGTTTCACTTCATTAAATGTTCAAAGTTCACTTCTCATATGTGGCTGAAGGGTTTGTAAGGGATGTGCTAAAAGGCTAGGCTGACCGTGACTTTTTGAATTCTGTTTTATGAATGGCCTCCACACAAATCATAGAATCGTGAAGAGGTAGTTAGGAAAGAGAGAGTCACTTTTTTAGCTTAATTATTATAACAGATGTTTGGAGTCTAAACTCCCATTAAAGACTCAGAACTTCAGGATTTCGCTTACAATTTTCAAGAAGTGTACATCGTACAATATTCTGTGAATGCTCAGATGGACAGCTATAGAATGTCAGCAAAAACAACGAGGAGTCCTTGTGGACCTTTAGAGACTAACAAATGTATTTGGGCATAAGCTTTCGTGGGCTAAAACACACTTCATCAGATGCATGGAGTGAAAAATACAGTAAGCAGAATATATATGATAGCACATGAAAAGATGGGAGTTGCCTTACCAAGTGGGAGGTCAGTGCTAACGAGCCATTTAAGTTAAGGTAGAAGTGGCCTATTCTCAACAGTTGACAAGAAGGGGTGAGTGTCAACAGAGGGAAAGTTACTTTTTGTAGTGACCCATCCACTCCCAGTCTTTATTCAGGCCTAATTTGATGGGTGTCCAATTTGCAAATTAATTCCAGTTCTGCAGTTTCTTGTTGAAAGTTTTTGAAGTTTTTTTGTTGAAGAATAGCCACTCTTAAGTCTGCTATTGAGTGTCCAGGGAGACTGAAGTGTTCTCCTACTGGTTTTTGAAAGTTACAATTCTTGATGTCTGATTTGTGTCCATTTATTCTTTTGCATAGAGACTGTCTGGTTTGGCCAATGTACATGGCAGAGGGGCATTGCTGGCACATGATGGCATATATCACATTGGTAGATGTGCAGGGAACAAGCCCCTGATCGTACTCACACCTTCTTGTCAATTGTTGGAAATTATTACATTGGCCTTGTTAGCACTACAAAAGTAATTTTCCCTCTCTTGGTATTCACCCCTTCTTGTCAACTGTTGAGAATTGGCCACTTCCACCTTAATTGAATTGGCTCGTTAGCATTGACTCCCCCACTTGATAAGGCAACTCCCATCTTTTTATGTGCTATAATATATATTCTGCTTACTGTATTTTTCACTCCATGCATCTGATGAAGTGGGTTTTAGCCCACAAAAGTTTATGCCCAAATACATTTGTTAGTCACTAAAGGACCACAAGGACTCCTCGTTGTTTTGCTGATACAGACTAACATGGCTACCACTCTGAAACCTATAGAATGTCAGTTTCGAATGAAATAGTGGGTCCTCCTCCATCCCAGCTACATCTATGTATGCCTTTGTATTACTGAAGTAGTTTTCCTTCAATAAAATCTGTTGAAATATTATTTTAAAACATGTTATAGTAATCATCCAACCCATGGAAGGCAGAGATGGGCATTCTGGGGTAGGGCGTAGGGTTCATAAGTAAGTATCAGTGCATATACACCTTCTGACCTAGCAATAGTAGCTATGCATAGTCTCTTTCTCACACATGGGGACATTGCTGGAATACATTAATGCGTACATACAAGTGTACGTTAACACATCTTTTGATATATTTACATGCACCTCATTCTTGAAACATTTTTGTAGTGAGCCTGAATTGTACTCAACATATAATATGAATTGTTTCATCCTCAACTGAAATGCAGCTATTGTTTAACAGCATACAACACTATCCAAAATGCAGGAAATTAAGAGGATTTCTGATATAACTGCAGAAAGTCTATGAAATAGTTTATTGCAGTAGATTGAATAAAGTAAAAGGGCCACAATGTAATGTAATCTCAGATGTTTGTGTGCATTACAACATCTCTAGTAACATCTTTTACTGGTCTTACGCATGGAAGCAAAGGTACAGATTTTCAAAAATAAACAGCAAAGCACACCATTCATTTAAGATTAGAATCCATGCATCATAATCTGGAAATTTTTATTAGAAAAGTATTAGGAGAAGTCACAAGAGAGAGTGTGATTAAATTTGCGTATTAACCTACTTTATGAACTCAGTATCTCGGAGGACTAGGGTGTCAAATCTCTGCACATTTAGAAATCTAGTGCCTCAGTTCTCAGCTGGTATAGATCAGCATAGCTCAATCAATTACACTGAAGCATGGAGCTACAACAATTTAAACCAGCCAAAGATGTGGCCCATGGTAATAACTCTTTCTGTAGATAATGAGATTCAGGTTCAGACCTTAAATAAGCAGAGAACCAGGCAAGGGGGACCTTTTTTAAATGTAAAGCTCTTCTCAGAAAAGGAATATGGAATTTGTAAGGTGCGTACTTAGATGAGTAATGAAACATTTTTGTTTAAGATATTAGGGTATCCTGAAAAGAGGCTGTGCCTCCTATTTCTATGGAGCGATTACAAGTGCTAGGAGAATTGCAGACAGAGCCAAGATAGTTAGTGGTACTAAGACACCACTGAAGATATTGCGTCTTTCCTGAGCCTCTGACTCCGAGAATCTAGCAAGTGATAGAAATTGTTTTTTTTGCGATTGCCATTAGCAAACAGATTTATTTCATTTTTTTTTTTATTCTTGCAGGATTTTTTTTTCTTTGCCTAAAGGAAAAACACAGTCTCTTCCCCCCTCCCAGCCTCTAACAACTTTACTGATGTCATAATTAAAGAGCTGACAGGGAAAGTGCAGTACTTGCTGTGAAATGAAACTGTTATACTAAAGAGAGGCCTAGACAGCTCAGTGATAAGATAATTTAGATGGCAAGAGAATACAGTTAATGTATCTCTGGATATAAAGGACAAAAGAGTGGAGATCTGTGGTGTTAGACATGAGGTTCAGACATCTCCTCTGGAGACTGTGGGAAAGAAGATACAAAGTAGTGAAGTATTGCATTCAGCTTTGGTGCCACTGCCAGTCATAGGTGGAAGCTGAAAGCCATTGAACAGGAGCTGCATCTGAATGGGAAAAGAAGAGAGAGAAGGAAATTGATGGTGAGTAAATATTGTTAAAGAAGAGAGGTTTAATGAGGGGAAAAGTAACAAATAATACGATGGAAAACATGATGGTTTCTTATAAAAAGGGATCCAAAGTATTTTGAAGTGTTGTTTCTTTACAGATAATACAAAAAGCAATAATGGGAATATTGTAAGCGCAACTGCAAATCTTGAGTGCACATTTTTAAAAAGTGATATGTAAAGTGATTCATAGAAATGACATTTAACTTAAACTGAAAAGGACCTGGAATATAAAATATAAAGCCCATAGAAAGGACCGATTCAAGGGAACTAGGGCATGCATTATAATATGTATTCAGAAGAAAGAAATGACATTTGCAAATTGGATGCCAACACAAACCGTTTGGACTGAACTGAAAGATAGAAATGCAAAGACAATAATTACAGGAAACTTTCGGAGACTTTCAAGGTCTGATTGATGAGCTAAAGGAGAAAGTATGAAGACTACAATACTGATACGACAGGGTCTCAGAGTAGCAGCCGTGTTAGTCTGTAGTCTGTACTCCTTTTCTTTTTGACAGGGTCTCAGTTACCCTTACATTTTGGAAACTCAGCACTATGAAGTGGTCAAGAAAGAGAGGCTATTTCAGACTGCAAGATGTACTAAACCGTTCAAGTAGCCAGTGAGGTCCAAGGCTATTTTATTTGTTTTCTTCAAGGAAACAAGCCTTGTAGATAAATTAGTAGTTGGTGAATATTTAGACATGATGAAAATAGTTAGATGTAAGATGTTCCCAAAACATGATTAAATATTATTACGCTTCTGAAATGCAGAATCAGAAAGAGCATAAAGTGATCTGAAAAATGCTAACATGAAAGTATGGGTGGGTGAATGATTTGGATAAGAGTGAAAACTGGCCAGAACTGTCACCAAAATTTTAAACCAAACCTAAATAGAATCTTCTCTTAGGTTCAGAATAGTTTAATTAATATTTTATTTTCACACCTCTTCACTTCCTTGGTTCTAGAATGGAATTAAAAAACCAAAATACAGTCTGAGGGTTTATTTTTACAGCATTTCTGGTCCAGCCAGAACTAGCCCATTTCAAAAATCCTAGAAGAAAGCTTACTTATCAGATTTTTCATCCCTATTTCAATACTGAAGAGGTTCAAACAAGATTAAAAACCAAGCCTGTGAATTTTTTAGATCCTGCTCAAATTACATACACATGTGTTTTTCTAATTGGTTGTACCATGCTCATCAGTCCTGGTTACAACAAAGGTGGTTTGAATTGTAACCTCCCTATCTAATGTAGCCACATTTCATTTGTGTGTACATCTGCCACACTGTCTAAGCATTTATAGAAGTGCATTCTGGGAAAGTGTGGGGAATCAGGGCTGCTATCAGCAGAACATGAACACACAGTAGCTAAAAAACAACTAATGTTTTTATGTAGAGGATTTTTATACTAACTTCCACAGGCCAATGGACATTATGGTATTAGGTAGGGGGGGACTGAGGCTTTTCCATAAGCAAGAAAAGGCTTTTGCTTTTATGAGGTGTATGACTACCAGTATGTAAATAATACATTCCATATCTTATCAGCTTCTTGAAGCCAGCCTTATGGTTTCTGTTTCTTCGTACTCCTGTTTATCATTTGGCAATGGCTGCTCCATAAAAGACATTGAAACAAAGCCCAAAGTGTGTTCTATTCTTTATATATATATATGCTTTCCTTGTAATTTTAGTTCCCCATTGTCTCTCTTTTTGTTTGAATGTTGAGCTGCTGCATTATTCTTTTGTTAACGTAGTGTAATAATCCTGAAATATTCACTCATTATAATTGATGACATCAAATCAGATTACTTTACATAGCAACCATTACCAAGAAAAAAACCAACATCATTAAAAGCATTTTTTTAACCTCATCTAACCTTTCTTGTTCAATGGGAAGATTTCTGCCTTTTAGGTAGTTATGATCTCCTAGCAGTTCAAGGAAATATGATCTTGATAAGTGGAAGTCTAAACAAATTTTTCCCCCTACAAAGAAGGCTGAACAGCAGTGAGAAGGAATAGCATGAATATGTATAATTGAGAGTGCTGTTTTTTATTTACTGTTTCAAAGAATTATAGTGGAAAGTAATTTGTAAAGTATTAACTCTGTTTATAAACAAACTAATATAAATGCCGGGCATGGAAAAATGCTGCTACTCTGAATAGTATGCATAGAATAAGACTGAAGAGAAAGATGAAGAACTTAATTTCCTTTTACACTTGTCTGTTTAATTGTAAATGCCCAGGAAAAAAGTTGGATTAATAGCCCTGGAAGCAGATGTCCTTTTTTGCCCAGGGGACTGACTCAGCATAAACTGTAGCAGTGCAAACTTCTTCACTGTACCCTGTAAATGTGCCTAAACCTTGATCTCTGTGTGGGAAGGTAGTTCAGTATCCTTGTCCATTCATTTCTGGCCTCTCTGCTGAAATGCCTGTCCTGGCATTTCTTCAGTGACCTCTGGGGGGCTCCTTTTCCTCTCTGCTGCTCTTATGGGGAGTCACTTCCTCTCTGACTTCCAACCTAATTGACTTGTATTATTGCATAAAATGTACAAGAGATTATGCAGACACATTTGAGTCTGTAAACTAGATTGATATACCTCACAACTGATCAGTTTCAGTTAGCTCAAAACAACAAAACAAATTTGATATACTACCCCTTGGTTTGGTTAAAGGTAAGAAGCATTTTCAATCAGTTCAACTTTAGGTAGCATTGAATTATATCTGCCAACTGGTCATGATCTCTAGGCCCAATCCTATTCCTATTAAAGTCAGTGGCAAAACTCCCATTGACTAAAATGGAAGCAGCACTGCGCACTTTGTTGTGTTGTCTGTCAATCCATTCAATTTATTAATACATTTGAAAAACACCCCCACCTATCATGGTATAGGAGAGCTCAAGCATACATCAGACTCCAGATGTTTGAAATTCATTTGGCAGGGATTTTGTTTTACATTCTTAAAAAATATATTTTCAATAATTATTCAATGTTTATTCACAAGAAGGCTACATTGGTTCCTCTGGGTAGAGAGGAAAGTTTAAAAACACCAGACTATTTGTTCTAACATTTTCTAAACTTTTTTTCCCCAGTGTAAATTAATTTCAGATTAGAATTAGGCTGCAAGAATTATCAATGCCTAATTTGTCTTGTCAGGAGTACTGAAAATTCTCCTGAATATTCGACTCAGGAGAAATTACTGTCCTTTATTCCGTTCACTTAAATAAGCAGCCACCAAATTAAAGTGATTTTGTTGGTTTTTTTTAAAAACATTTTTCCAGGTTTGATGCATCACCAGAATAATTCCCTATAGTCACCCCACTGTGTTTGTATGCCATGTGGTGCTTTTATGACAGTTTACTTAAATTATACATACAAATTTATTATTCTGAGAGGTAAGAAGATTAGCTATACTATAAGGTAAATTCACAAGGAGAATTTAGGCACCTTTCCAATGTTTAGGCACTGCTGGTGTCATAAATATAAAGGGAAGACTAACCACCTTTAAATCCCTCCTGGCCAGAGGAAAAAACCCTTTCACCTGTATAGGGTTAAGAAGCTAAAGATAACCTCACTGGCACCTGATCAAAATGACCAATGAGGAGACAAGATACTTTCAAAGCTGCGGGGGGGAGGGAACAAAGGGTTCTTTCTGTCTGTGTGTTGCTTTTGCCAGAGCAGGAATGCAGGACAGAACTCCTGTAAAGGGCTAATAAGCAATCCAGTTAGATATGCGTTAGATTCTGTTTTGTTTAAATGGCCGATAAAATAAGTTGTGCAGAATGGAATGTATATTCCTGTTTTTGTGTCTTTTTGTAACTTAAAGTTTTGCCTAGAGGGATTCTCTATGTTTTGAATCTGATTACCCTATAAGGTATTTACCATCCTGATTTTATGAAGCTGATTTTTTTACTTTTTCTTCAATTAAAATTCTTCTTTTAAGAACCTGATTGCTTTTTCATTGTTCTTAAGATCCAAGGGTTTGGGTCTGTGTTCACCTATGCAAATTGGTGAGGATTTTTATCAAGCCTTCCCCAGGAAAGGGGGTGTAGGGTTTGGAAGGATTTTGGGGAAAAGGCAGCAATAAAGTCCGGGGCAAAAGGTAAAATAGTTTGTACCTTGGGGAAGTTTTAATCTAAGTGATAAAAATAAGCTTAGGGGGTTTTTCATGCAGGTCCCCACATCTGTACCCTAGAGTTCAGAGTGGGGAAGGAACCTTGACATGGTGGCAGAGCGGTGGGATTAACTTTAAATCATTTTGCGATCAATTTGAGATTTTTTGAACCAGAAGCACAGATTTTAAAAAAGGACATTTTTTTTCCTTTAGGCTGCTGGAAAGCAGGTTTTAAGCTGAAAGCAGTTAGAGTTTTTTGTCTCTGCTTGGGGGCCAGAGCAGAGACAAAAGGGAATTGTCTTTTGTGAGCTGGAGTTTTCCCTACCTAAAGGCAGGATAGTTAACCTCCTGCAGGGAAATTCACAAGTCTTCACAGACCTGAAGTTGATTTTTTTTTTACCTAAGAGCAACTAGAGGTGTTTTCTGTCTATTTGCCTGGAGACAAAGGTGTTAGGGTTTTTTTAAGGCTTTTTCTGTAGGCTGACAATCACTATCAGAGAACATAGGAATCCAGTTACAGCACAACCTATATTATATATATATATATATTTGACAAGCCAAGTTTTTTTTTTGTTTGTTTGTTTTATTTCTAACTCTTGGGTATAAAGTTAGCTAAAAACAAAGAGGCAAACATGACAGAAACCAAGGCACAACACAAATCGGAATTAACCAGACTGGAGGCAGAGAAAGAGGCAGAAAAAGCCCTAGAGGCTGCCCACAGGAGAGCTATGGAGGCAAAGGACAAAGAAATGGAGGAGAAGAAAAAAGAGAGGAAGCATGCACTGGAGATGGAGAAGGTAAGGGCTGAGCGGAATCTACTGGATAACCCTAACAATCCTTCCCCAACAATCCACAAATGGGAGCGACTATGTCCACAGTATAATGAATCCAGTGATATTGCTGAATATTTTCTCACCTTTGAGAGACTGTGCACTCTCCATAAAATTCCCAAAGCTCACAAGATGACCACATTGGTCACAAAATTGACTGGAAGAGCTCTGGACATATTCAATAAGATGCCTATTGATGAGGCTTCTGACTATAATAAGTTCAAGAATTTGGTTTTAAAGCAATTTCAAATTACATCTGAAATGTACAGAGTAAAATTTCAAACCCTTAAGAGAGGGCCTGGACTAAGTAATGTAGCTTATCTAAACCAGATGAAGTATCTGTTAGATAAATGGGCCCAAGGAAGGGGTGTCACTAGCTTTAATGGAATGTGTGATTTGATAGCTCAGGAGCAATTCCTGAATAAGTCCAAGGAGGAAATTTCAGCGAGTAGTTGTGGATATTCTGGGTCCTTTTCCGAAAAAGACACCCAGAGGAAAGCAGTACATACTGACTTTCATGGATTTTGCCACCCTATGGCCGGAAGCAGTAGTTCTAAGCAACACCTGGGCTAAAAGTGTGTGCCAGGCACTAGTGAACATTTTTGCCAGGGTAGGTTGCCCCTCTGACATCCTCACAGATGCAGGAACTAATTTCCTGGCTGGAACTATGGAAAGCCTTTGGGAAGCTCCTGGGGTGAATCAACTGGTTGTCACCCCTTACCATCATCAAACTGGTGGAGAAATTTAATGGGACTTTGGGGACCATGATATGTAAATTCGTAAATGAGCACTCTAATGTTTGGGACCTCGTTTGCAGCAGTTGCTCTTTGCCTACAGAGCTGTACCACATCCCAGGTTAGGGTTTTCACCATTTGAACTTGTATCTGGCCGTGAGGTTAAGGGGCCATTACAATTGGTGAAGCAGCAATCGGAGGGATTTACACCTTCTCCAGGAACTAACATTCTGGACTTTGTAACCAACCCTCCGAACCTCTTTAGCCCTTGCTAAAGAAAACCTAAAGGATGCTCAAAAAGAACAAAAAGCCTGGTATGATAAACATGCCAGATAGTGTTCCTTCAAAGTAGAGGACCAGGTCATGGTCTTAAAGGTGCTCTAGGCCAATAAAATGGAAGCGTTGTGGGAAGGGCCATTCATGGTCCAGGAGTGCCTGGGAGCTGTTAATTATCTCATAGCCTTCCCCACCTCCAACTGAAAGCCTAAGGTGTACCATATTCATTCTCTAAAGCCCTTTTATTCCAGAGAATTAAAGATTTGTCAGTTTACAGCCCAGGGAGGAGATGACGCTGAGTGGCCTGAAGGTGTCTACTATGAAGGAAAAAATGCTGGTGGCATGGAAGAGGTGAACCTCTCCCTGACCCTTGGGTGTATGCAGCGACAGCAGATCAAAGAGCTGTGCACTAGCTATGTGCCAATGTTCTCAGCCATCGCAGGACTGACTGAACGGGCATACCACTCCATTCACACAGGTAATGCTCACTCAATTAAAGTCCAACCTTACTGGGTGTCTCCTCAAGCTAAAAGAACAGGAGATCCAGGACATGCTACAGATGGGGGCATCTCCAGTGGTTCTAGTTCCCAAACCAGATGGGGAGATACGTTTTTGAGTGGACTACTGTAAGCTAAATGCTGTAACTCGCCCAGACAAATATCCAATGCCACGCACAGACGAACTATTGGAGAAATTGGGACAGGCCTAGTTCATCTCTACCTTGGACTTAACCAAGGGGTACTGGCAGGTACCGCTAGATGAATCCGCCAAGGAAAGGTCCGCCTTCACCACACATGTCGGGCTGTCTGAATTTAATGTATTCCCTTTCAGGCTGCGGAATGCACCCGACACCTTCCAAAGATCTGTAGATGGTCTCCTAGCAGGATTAGGAGAATATGCAGTCGCCTACCTTGATGATGTGGCCATGTTTTTGGATTCCTGGGCAGAACACCCGGAACATCTATAAAAAGTCTTCAAGCGCATAAGGGAGGCAGGACTAACTGTTAAGGCTAAGAAGTGTCAAATAGACCTAAACAGAGTGACTCACCTTGGACACCAGGTAGGTCAAGGAACTATCAACCTTGACAGATGGCATTCACAAAACCCCTCTAATTGCTGTCTAATCCTGGAGGCATCTTAAGTCCCCCAGTGCCCACATTTCCACCAGTAAAATCCTCTAAGTGCCTAAATTTCTGTTGCTGGGCAAGAACACTGCCTCATAATTCCTGAGACTCCCAACTAGCTTAGTGCCTAATTCATGCCTAAATCCTAGTGGGTTTCACTAACTGGGCATTTCCCGCTACCTTGCCTGCAGGGCTCAGTCAAGTAGGTTTGCTCAGAGACTACTTACCAGAATACCTACCAGATCAGGCCCCACACAAAACAGAGGAGAAGGAGCTTATGCTCTCCTATACCAAATATCTCACTGGTTAGAGCATTTACCCAGGATGTAGGAGACATGGGTTCAAAATTCTTACGTTTCCTGATGAGGATCAGGAACTTGAGCCTAGGTCTCTCACCTCCCAGATGAGTGCCCTACCCATTGGGCTACAGGTTATAGCAGGGTGTGTTTTGCCTGTTGAAGCTGTTCCACTTTGTATAAAATACTTGTATATTGATTGGGCCAGAGAGAGAGAACATGAGAGTGGCTCCATAGCTTAGGGTTTGGGAGACCCAGGTTCCAGTCCCTGCTACAATGAATATTTTAGTATTTATACAAACTGAAAGAGTGTCAACAGGAGACACTGAGAGAGACCTACCTCAGAATATCCCATGACCTAATGGTTAGTCCTCCTTGTGAATCTAGCCCATAGTTTTGCCAAGGGTACCAAGTTATCTATACTCTCATTGGTATGTTAGCACATTTTACAACAGCTGTAATGTTAAATAAGGTAACAGGACTAAATAATGGAAAATGTTAATCACACTGTAGTACCGTTACGATAGTTGTTATTTAATAGGTATTAGATTAAAGTTCTACGATATGGTTTATTAATTGTCTGGCTGGTTTAGCACTTGGACAATATATTTAAAGAGATACATTCATCTAATGGTGGTTCAAATTAGTTTTGTCATTTAATATCTGTAGCAGAACATAATTGTTTATATTTGATTTTAACATCTATAAACACACACAAACGAGTTCATTAACTGGAGTAGTTTTGTGGAAGAGTGGAAAATACAAAGCCAGATTTTCAGCTGGTGTAAACTAGAATAGCTCCATTGACTTCAGTAGAATTTTGGGGAAATAGCTTTTTTCTTTTAATAGAGTTCTGTTGGCTTTTTTCTTGGGGGTGCCGAACCCTTCCTTTGTTGAGTCAGCCCACACCCAGGATAAAACTAGGAGCTCTAATCCTGGAAGTAGTATTACTTAGCTAGTTACTCAGATCACAAGCGCCAGCTTCCTCCCAGCCCCGGGGGTGCTCTATCCCCCCACTCTGCCCCTGACCCCACCCCCACCCCGCAAACCCCCACCTTTTCCCACCCCACTGCTTTCCCAATCCCCCATCCCACCCTGCTGTGCCTCTTCTCACCCCCTTCCCCAAGACCCTCACCCCACCTCTTCCCGCCCCTGCTCCTCCTTCCCTCAAGTCCCCATCCCATCCTGCCTCTTCCAATCCTCACTCCACCTCCACCCCACCTCTTCCCACCCAGTTCTGCCTCCTCCTCCGAGCGCGCCTTATCCCTGCTTCTCCTGCCTCCCCCCAGAGCCTCCTGCATGCCTGAAACAGCTGATCACGATGGTGGAAGGCGCTGGGAGGAGTTGACTGTTGGGGCTGCCAGCAGGCACTGAGAGGGGGGAAGCTGGCTGCCAGTGGATGCTAAGCACCCAATAATTTTTTTCTGTGGGTGCTCTAGCCCTGAAGCACCCACGGAGTCAGCAAATATGACTCAGATGATACTCCGTTTTGAGTAATTTCCCCAACTCTCATTTAGCCTTAGCCTCTTCACCCTGACAACATCTCTACTGCAGGCCTTTTTTGTAGTCTCATGAAAAGTTACACTGCAGTAACTGATTATTAGAGTGTACATGAGAATAGTTCATTCTATGTATGCACCTACATCACTACTTCTAGTGTTGAGAATCTAATCTCCTATGTGGTCTCTAGAGTTAAAATAATAAAAAGTCTGTCCATTTTACACATTTAAATCCTTGGCAAAATCTTCAGAAATGCAATTAAACCTGAAAGTTCACATTTTACTCCAATTTGGATCCAATATTGCCAATACCAATCATTAACCCCCCCCCCCCCCCAACACTAAAATAATCATCAGAAATTATGAAGATTTTTAATCTAAATAGTGAACCGGGGGAGAGGGAAGGGGTTATTTGCCTTTTAGTTTTGGAGCCTTTATGGTCCTTTATGATATGCTCAAGTCAATTTTTCAAGCTTTTCTTTGTAGTCATAAGAGCCAGAAGCTTTTTCTTCCCTTCCCCCAATAATGAAAGCTGTGATTGTCACTTAATCCCCAGGTTTTAAGAACAACAAGTATCACAGAACTCATGATTAAAAAGAAAAGAAAAGAAATCCAAGGGCCCTGGAACCTTGTATGCAAACATGTACCACAGACACAGTTTCCAGGGGCTGCCCAACAGTATTCCAACTGGTCCAATAGTTTCTACTCAACTGGTCCGGTCACAAAATTAATCTGTATGTTCTGAACTTATTAACAGTCCAATGTTTCTGTTGAGAATGTATTGTACTTTGTAACTTTTCATTCCACATTTTTAAGAGACACATTGATAGGGCTTCAGCTTTTTGGAGTTTATTAATTTCATTTTTGGGAGGTTATTTTTAGCCATTTTTGAGTTTTATGTAAATAGCCCCCAAGCCCCCTGATTTTTGACCTTCTCCTTGTATATATTATATTATATACTCATCTACTGTAATGAGCAAGCTTTGCAATGTTCCCCAGTGTGCTTTAACATAGTACTGTTTCAAAGAGCACTATGTTAAAGCGCACCAGTGAACCTTTAGTGTGCACCAGCAGGGTATATAAGGACCAATTAATTAACAATGTTAGTGCACTTTAGAAGTCATGTCCTGCATACTCTGCTTTAGTGCTCTGTCTAGATAAGCCCTTAGGTACAGATTACATTTCTGGTGTGTATTGCATAAACACTTTTTCTTTCTTCTTTTGTTTTGTCAGAGGTGTTATATCAGTGATTATTGGTTAAAACTGAAAATCAGAAGTCTTATGCATTGGTCCAGGTTCTGCACCAACTGAGGTCAAAGGGAATTTTATCACTGACTTCCATAGGAGCAGAAGCAAGGAAAATATGTTTGCTGTGATTCACATATATCTTTACAGAAGGGTTTCTAGTTCCATTAAAAAAAAATCCAAAAGCTTCTCTTGTTTAGAATCTGTCAGATTTGTGTCATATACTGATTTATAATCTCAGATTTATCAGATTATTTAATCAAAGCATAATTTTAAAGTGGGGGCATTCCGGGTTTTGCATTTTGTCACCTAAGAGATTATAAATTTAATGGTAAGAGAAGATCACTGATATAGAACCAGATCCTGCAGGACTAAATCACATCAGTAGTCCAATTGACATAGCAGAGTGCACCTGTTGTCCATCTTGTCCAGTAACTCTTTGATAGCAGCCAGTACCAGATACTTAAGCAGAAGTGGCAAGTACCCTGGTCTTGGGCTATTTTAGAATAAATTGCCCATATGGGAAGTTTCTTCCAAATCCCTATTAGATAATAGTAGCCTTTTATCAAGAGGATTTATAATACTTACATTTTTAAAAATCTAACTACTGTGAGTATAGATGTTTTCTAGATATGTAAATATTTAATCTGTTTTTACTCCTAAATTCTTGGCATCAGTGATATCATGCAGCAATAAAATTTCATAGGAACTCTTCACACATGAACGGGCTGCAGAATCATAGTTCTAATGCAAAAACATCTGTAATATACAGTTTGTGCAGGTTGAGAGTAACAGGGCCTAATTCAAAGGCCATCAGAAATCTATGGAGAGACTTCCATTGCCTTCAAAAAAAACCTTGGGTCACACCCACAATGCTTCCAAAGTCATTCAGATAACTTCACTTGGTGAAGAAGAGAAGGTTCTTACACACTGATTGAATTAAAAGTTCTAGGTGGTCATATCATAGCCCCACTTTTCACTGCTACTCATTGAAAAAGAGTTGAGAAAAAACTGGAGGTACTCCACTACATTTATCCCACTTTCTCTCTCTCCCCCCATGACTGATGAACTCTAATACTGGACTTATTATCTGAAATTTTGGAGATAATCATTAAATAGGTACCTCTAGCACAGGCTTACTCAATCCAGCACCAACCCTGCTGCTGCCTTAGTTTCCTCTCACACATCTGTGTCCCACACCAATTAGCTTATATGGTACTTCTACTCAGAAGTCTTCAGTGCATTGTGGCATTAAGGAATTTCAGCCCTTTGGCTAAACCAGAGTTTCCTACCTTCTGGAGTATGAAATAAAGTCTATGTTTAGGTCTTGCTTCTTGCCAGGGCATTATCCTTCCTTTGCGGGTCTGTTCTTTTCAGCCCTTCCACTGGCTTCAGCTTCTAAAAAACCCTTCTTCCTCTGATCAACAGGGTGGCTAATCCACTTCCCAGGATGGTAGTAGGACAAGGGGATGGATGGGTGGAGGGAATATCTGCAGCCACCCTCTACTATGGGTCTCCAGCCCTGGGAACCCTTTATAATTAGATTATGTGCCCTTAGCCATCCATCCTAGACTTGTCCTTCGATCTTTCCCCAAGGCCTCTTCCTCCAGCTCCTCAAGTAAGCACCCTACCGAGCATCTCTCATCCTACCCAGCCTTATATATTGTGTCTGGTTGCTTGACTGCCATGCCTACAACTCTAATTCCCCTCACCTGGGATTGACTCCTAAGGGCTAGACTTAGAACAGGCATATAGGGGCACATGTGCATGCTGGAACCAGTGCAAAAATCAAGCTGTTAATCATGATGTGCAGTTATTCTAGCAACTGTAGATATTTTACTGTTGTTTACTTCTCTAATTATACGAACTATTTAGTTAACATCAGAACCATTCAAAGAATTACACTGTTCGGAGAAATGTCCCCCTCTTCTGTTCTCCCTCATTAGGACACCCACCCTCTTTCTTTCAGCTCATTTCCATTACTGAAAGTGTGTTCCTTCACTCTCTCATACCCGATGTTACTTTTAGGTGACAGGAATACTGTAGTGGTTGTCATGTAAATGTTACAATGGTCTGTGATGGGATGTTAGATGGGGTGGGATCTGAGTTACCCAGGAAAGAATTTTCTGTAGTATCTGGCTGGTGAATCTTGCCCATATGCTCAGGGTTTAGCTGATCGCCATATTTGGGGTCAGGAAGGAATTTTCCTCCAGGGCAGATTGGAAGAGGCCCTGGAGGTTTTTCACCTTCCTCTGTAGCATGGGGCATGGGTCACCTGCTGGAGAATTCTATGCTCCTTGAAGTCTTTAAACCACCCTTAGAGGACTTCATTAGCTCAGACACAGGTGAGAGGTTTTTCGCAGGAGCGGGTTGGTGAGATTCTGTGGCCTGCATTGTGCAGGAGGTTGGACTAGATGATCATAATGGTCCCTTCTGACCTTAGTATCTATGAATCTATAAATGAGAGATACTTGAACAGTAGCAATAACAACTAGGACTTCTTTTCTATTTTATGGAGCTCTTGTGCTCAGTCATATCCCTCACACTGGTTGCTGGTCTGGTCTGATTTATACGCTCTATTCTTTCTGTCACTGAAGTCAATGGGATTTTTGCCATCAACTTGAATGGAAGCAGGATCAGGGTACAGAATCAGCTAGAAATGACATTGAAGACTGCCTACAAATGTGTTTTTGTTTTTAAAAAAAAATATAAAGGAATCCGAATTTCTTTTTCAGGGTTGTGAGCAAGACTGAGTGAACTTTTTCTTCCTTTGTTAGGACATGTAAATCTCATCTTTTTCCTATTTAGCAGCTTGGTCTTGCATTAATGTATAAAACCCTAAAAGTTTATAAGGACTCAACTTACATTTGAAACAGTCATGGTTTTAATATGGATGGATGAGGTCATGATAACTCTAATGAGACAGCTTAGTTGGTCTTAAAATGATACCTGCTGAAAAGAAAACTTGATACTGCAGACCTATCTTAATTGAAACAATAACAGTATGAAAAGGGCCCCTAAAATATTGACAGAAGATTCAACAATTGTCATGCTGCTTTGCAAATTTTCTGGCTTTAGCTGAACCCATTTTTCAGATGTTTATTTGGCTGGAAATAATACTATGGGCTCATACAATTAAAGGCTGGTTTGTAAAACATATGAGCAAGGGATTGAACAAAGGTTTTATGGTGACTTTTGGAGTGTTTCACTTTACAACTTTAATATTCTTTTAACATAGCTTCCATAGAATGTCACCAACTCATTTCCACATGAAAAATACTCACACTATTTTGACTTACAGGTCATTATAAATTACCCACATTATGGCAGAGTGCCATTATAAGTCCTATTTTAATGCCTCATATAAATTTGTACAGGAAAGTAATTTCAGTTTAAACTTTGTTTGTTAATATTTTCAGGGTTTTTTGGAAAGTTTGAAGGCAATTAGTCAAACAATTTTGAAGATAGTTGAGACACTTTAAAGGTGCGAGAACTTCAGGTGATGGATGCTCAGTATTTTCTGAAACTCAGATTCATTTCAGGTATCTCATGTTGAACACCCAAAAGACTAAGGCACCCACAATCACTGGTCACTTTTGAAAATCTTGGCCATTTATGTGAATAAAATTTCAAAATGTCTAAAATTTTACTCAGCGTCTATCAGCTTGGTGTTCCTTATAGCTCAAAACTCATTGGATTGTAACACTTCAGACTTTACATACAGTTACATACTATTAAAATCTAGTGCACAGGCAAATTAAGACTTATTTACAACAAAGAAAAAACCCTTGACCTTACAATATGGAGAATGGTGTTAAAAACCTGCTTCTTCCTGCATGCTCTATATATTCAATGTAGGCCAAGCAGACAGAGAGAAGAGACTGAAACCATGTGGGACTTTTGAGCTCCAAAAGGCAGTGCAAAGTTTGCTGATCCAATGAGTCAGTTACCTCCAGGATAGATGAAGCAAGGGTAAATCAAGACCCCAGGAAACTTGAGGTGCTGAAAAATTCCATAGGACAGATAAAGTCATGGAGATATGGGAAGCTGTCTACTTTGTGGAACTGTGCACCTGTGCACAGCAGTATGAAGAATGTAGCCAATGAGCTCGCATATCTCATGAGCTCTGCATCAGCAGGGAGAGGTGGGTAAGAGAGCTGGGGACTCCGCAGGGCACCTGAGCTAATCTAAACTCCAAAGGGCAGGAGGAATCAGTGGGTGAGAGTTACAAGGAATCTGCTCTGACTCATTTTGAAAAGAACTAGGAAATTAAATATTGTTACAATTAAGTTTAGCAAAAAGAAAAGGAGTACTTGTGGCACCTTAGAGACTAACAAATTTATTAGAGTATAAGCTTTCGTGAGCCTTATGCTCTAAAAAATTTGTTAGTCTCTAAGGTGCCACAAGTACTCCTTTTCTTTTTGCGAATACAGACTAACATGGCTGCTACTCTGAAACATATCTATATGGTAAGGAACACTGGAATGAAAAAAACCCGTAAGCATTTAAAAGTATGGAAATGGAATAAAAGGAAATTAGATAAATACTATACCTATTTAAGAGTTTGTATGAACCAGGAGAATGTTTGTTTCTAAATTAGCTTTCTTCAACTACTCATTTCTATGCATTTAAAAGTTTTTTTAAACAGGAACATTCTTTGGCATCCACATGTTTCAATTTCAATGTTAACTATCAGCCTTAACTTACAGATAATGAAGTTTTGCCAGCTAATTAGTATTATGTTGCTTGTCAATTTTTATTTTAATTTCTGGAATACAACTGCAGCAAGCACCATTAAGTACTGAACACTTACTTCAGTATCATACAAATACCATGATGTAGCATTTATTATAAACTTAGTCATAGTACTTTTTGTTTTAATGACATTGACTGTAATAGGAAAAAAATCTCAATTGCCATATCTATTTGACTATAGACTAGCCTCTCAAGAAAAATGATGGAAACTACATCAAAGTGCTAGACCAAATGTTAGAAATACAGTAGATGGAACAATCCTTAATTGACTGGATGACTTTCCTGGTTGCTTCAGCCTTTCATTTGTGGGAGAAATTATCAAAAAAATTTCAAGGATTTAGGAGCAAACATCCCATTGACTTTCAATGGGATTTGTGCTTCTAAATCTCTTAGGACAATCTCTCCCTATGTTTCTAATTAAAAACATAATATATTAACTTGACTATATTGCAAGGTTATGGGTCAGACCCTCAGCTAGTGTATATAAGCTAATTAATACCTGCTAAGGATCTGAACCTAACCTGCTGTGTGTCCAGATTTTCTCTCCCACGGCATGTCTCTTTCCTATTGGTTGACAAGTTAATTGTAGTAAAATCAAAAGCTTTATACATGAAAATGCAAATAGTACACTTCCATTAGCAGGTTCAGTTTGTGTTTACCAACTGCAATTTTGCAAATGATTCTCTGTTTTCTCTATGAATATGTATGGTTTGCTTTTACCAGTTAGAAACGCTGCAGATTTTTTTTTTTTAAAAACCTCTACCTCATGTTCAGTTTGCAACAGAATTGGCTAGGATACGCATCAGTCTAATTAGGACTGGATAAAATTACATACATTGAATTTGGAGTTGAACTGATTGATTGAAAAGGTACAAATTAGATAAAATGTTCCTATGCAATGAGTTTTGATAGCATTCTTTCTACATTTTTACTACACAAAGGATGTGTTATTTTGGTAGGCAAACCATAAACATATTAACTCATGTACAATAAAGTTAATTACTTAAAAAACAAAACCCACCCAGTATTTGACAACAGTTACCAGACAGCAGTGTCAGGTACCATTGTTATTTCTCTGTACTTATAAGAAATAACCTGCTATCTCAGATAACTTCGTATGTTAACTTTTGTCTACCTAGACTTTTAGAGAGCACCCACTATACTGTCATCTTTTGATTATTAACTTGGCTTCACAGATATAGTATCAGTAGTAGAAATGTTTATGTAGCAGAACTGAACAAAATAATGATTGTCTCTTTTTTTCTATTCTTTTTGTGTATAGTGCTTTCAGCCCTCTCCTGTGTTCCCTCTAGCAGCTTTGCCAGAGGAATATACCTAAGATATCTTTACATCTACAGTTAATCAATTTTTGGACTAACAGTTTTCATGGTGCTTTTGTTAGAGCTTCTCCCTGTAACCTTCTTGCCTGAGCAGCTGCTGTGTTCTCTGAACAATAGCAACCTGTCAAGAGAGCAGAATAAGTAGCTCCCTCAGAAACCAACACCAACATGCTGTGTGGTGAGGAATTCTTGATAGCAACCAGTCCTATAATCCCTTACTATGATTATCCCTCAGGCACCAGGACTTCTATCAACATGGAGAGTGAGATCAGTAGCCCTGGCAAGTCTCCTCCACTTGGTCTAGGTACAGAAACAGCTAGGATCTTATTTTAAAGATGCTGTATGTAGCTTGGAACCAAGAGCCTCAGCAGTGAGCCTTCCCTCCCTAGGAAAGGGCAGGCTTAACTGGCCCTGTTTTATCGCTGGAGACTAGTAACCCCAGCAGGACTTCCCTCCCTCAGTAACATCCACTTAGTATGGAAGCAGCTTACCATAGGCAGGAATTGGACTATCAGGGAGCACGTACGAATAGCCACTATATGTTGCTTGGCCCCAGCAGGCAATTTTCATGGATTTTTTTTCCATAGCCTCCCAGGGTGGGATCATAAAGGGACTTAGGCAAAGCTGAGTTAGGTGCCAAGGTTCCCTGTACAATGGATGGGGAGAGATAAGTGCCTAAGAATGTGGTGCACAAAAGCTAGCACACTAGGTGTGGAGCTGCCTATTCCAGCCAATGGGAGATGCCAATGACTGAAGTGTGTGCAAGGACCCTCTCCTCTCTCAGAGATAGGTGTCTAAGCCTAGGCTGCAGGGAGGTGCCTATCTCTGCTTCATGATCCATGAATGGGAACCAGATGCCCGAAGGCAGGTGGCTTAGGCACTTAAGGCATTTCTTGCAGGAACGAGCTGGACGTCTGCCTCGCTCCATGCAAAACAACTGGAGGAGGAGCTGCCCACTTTGTAACGGTTAGCCAGGTAGCAGAGCACTTTCCTGCGATATGGAAGACCCAGCTTCAATTCTCTCCTCTGTCAGTTGGGGGTGAAAGGATTCTGAACCAGGGGTCTTCCAGCTCTCACGGCAGGACTCTAAACACTGAGTTGTGGGATAATCTGACATGGAGTTGCCTCAACCTCTCCTGTTCAAGCTGTTCCACTGTGGATAAATAACAAAAAAACAATGGGAGCAGGGGTTTGGACCCGAGGTCTGCCAGGTGGGTTCCCTCGTGGCCGGACTACAGAGTTACTCTCGCTCTCTGCTCCCATGACTTTTAAAGTAGTTATAGACAGCAGAACAACTTCAACAGGAGAAGGAGCTCCACATCAGAATATCCCATAGTTCAATGGTTAGAGCACTTACCTGAGAAGTAGAAGATCCCTGTTCAAATCCTTTCTCCCCATCTGGCAGGGAGGGCAGAATTGAGCCTGGTTTTTCCCATATCGCAGCTGAGTGCTCTAACCACTGCGCTGAAAGTTCTGAGGTGGGTGACACCACCTCCTCCTTGATATTGAATGGGATCTGATCAGGTAGACGTGGTCAGAGGCCACCTACCAGGTCAGGTCCAGTATGTGACTTAGGGGGCCGAATGCCCATTGTCCCTTGGTCAGTGAATTGGTCTGGAGCTTAGGTGGGACGTAGGCATCCAGACACCTAGAGGGAGACAACAGTCACATGCTCATAGGCAGAATCATGGGCACTTTTACTCTGAAAGCTTAGGTGCCAAGGGAATTTAGATGCCTACAGGGCATTGCAGTGGAGCTAAAACTGGTACTTAGGAACCTAAGTACCTTTGTGGATCTGGGCCCCAGAACTCATGTGAAGGTACATCCACCTAGAGAAGACATTACCTTAATCTTCCACACCCCACCAATAGTAGAGTGGGAAGCAGAAGTGGGTTTCCAATTTTCCTAACTTGCCCAGCATGCTAATGTGTGGTGTGCCCCTAGTAGACGTCTGATTGGATCTATTAAGAGAAACAAAATAATTAAAGTCTTATGAATGTTTATTTAAAAGCAATTGGGTGAATAGAAATCTACTGCTAGGGTATCTTTCTTTCAGCGTACCTTTTCTTTAAGCATGTGATTTCAGTTAAGAGCGCAAGTCCTTAAAATGCACACGAGTAATAAAATATATTGTGAATTCAGGATCAGAAGTTAAGTAAAACAAGCAAGATTCTTTCACTATTTTATAAACAAGTAAAAAAAAATATTTTTGTTAAAAGTGTTAATTTGCTCTTACTCTTCATAAAAACAAATCCTGAAAGGATTTATGATACTGAGGAGAACAAGCAGACACGTAGAAAATTTGGAACTAAATCAGACAAATATCAAAAGGATCAAGGATTGCTCTGTTTATTTTGTACTTTATAAGTATGATTTAAAATTTATAAGAATGATTATGCAGTTCATTTAATCTGTTGGCCGCACATAGATCAACTTCACCTCACTGTGGCAAGACTTATGCCCTGTAATCTATCTTGCATTTGCAGATCATTGTGAGAATGGCAGTAATGCATTTCTGTTTAAAAATATTCACAGTTTTGTGATTAACAATTCAGAAAAAAACTCTGAGGAAAACAATTCTGTTTTGGGATAGTCACTAAAAATGCTTTTACCAGAAAACCTATAATTAATAAGCATCTTTTACATGAAAAACTATTTTATCAAAAGTTTTGAAAAAACTGGATAATTGAATACATTCCACATCTCAATTTTAGTTGTATACAGTGTTCTTCTGCACAGCTGCACTAACAGTAGTAGTCTATCAAATTTAATAATAAAGGTGAGAATAGTTTTGAGAGACAGAACTACGGTTAGATATTCACTAGAGATTTGAACTTGCATACACTTCTCTAGACTTTCTTGGGAAAGCATACATCTCTCATGCTGTTTTCTTCCTGTAAGGTGAGGATGAAAAGCCTTGGGAAATTGAAAAAAATATATCTGATTATTTTACTAATTTTTAAGATTGCATTTTATGTGCAGTGAACTACACTACAAGAGGTCAGTGAGGTCCACACTTATCTCCTAGCACAGCACACAGAGAAAGTATTGTCTCTAAACTCTTCCTGGGACTCAACTTTATTTAAGAATAAAAGGAACAGAATCTCAAGTCAGGCCTGTGCTTTTAAAAATAAGCCGTGGGCCTCAAAACTCTATCTTGACCTATAGCTGAAGGAACTACAAAATAAAGCTAATAAGACCCACCTGTTCTGGATAGCCAGAGTGGGTCAGAAGAATAGCTCTGTACCTCCACTAGTAGGTTCAAAGCACTGTACAGAAATTAACTAATTAATTCCCACAGCACCCCTGTGTAGAAGTTGAACTCAGAAGCCAGCACTCTGTGAAAGTGTTCCTCCATAGCTGGAGAAAGACAAAACAAGTCTTCCTAGAGTACTATGGCTGAGGAAGACACAATGATTCACTGAGGAGTATTGCTATAAGTACAGGTTTCAGAGAAGCATCTGTGTTAGTCTGTATCCGTAAAAAGAAAAGGAGTACTTGTGGCACCTTACAAGTTTATTAGAGCATAAGCTTTCGTGAGCTACAGCTCACTTCATCGGATGCATACAGTGGAAGATATAGTGGGGAGCTTTTATATACACAGAGAAAATGAAACAATGGGTGTTACCATACAGACTGTAACAAGAGTGATCAGGAAAGGTGAGCTATTACCAGCAGGAGAGCAGGGGGTGGGAGGAGCCTTTGAAGAATTGCCACTTTTAGGTCTGTAATTGAGTGGCCAAAGAGACTGAAGTGTTCTCCGGCTGGTTTTTGAATGTTATAATTCTTGACGTCTGATTTGCGTCCATTTATTCTTTTACGTGGAGACTGTCTGGTTTGGCCAATGTACATGGCAGAGGGGCATTGCTGGAACATAATGGCATATATCACATTGGTAGATGCGCAGGTGAACAAGCCTCTGATAGTGTGGCTGATGTGATTAGGCCCTATGACAGTGTCCCCTGAATAGTTATGTGGACACAGTTGGCAACGGGCTTTGTTGCAAGGATTGCTATAAGTAGTTTCAACAAAATACAGAGATACTTTCAAAGTAATAATGAAAATAAGCAACCTTTCAATCCATGCATAAGAGGGCTGTGCTATTTCCCAGTCTACTTGGAATGCAAAATAATAAAAACACATATTGAACAATGGAATTGTTTGTATACAGAGACTTTTTAATACAAATCACGATTGCTCCATTGGCTTCAAGAAGGGCTTGATTTTTCTTGGAGTTGTCTCCAAAAATGTAATCTTAATGTTTATAAGGTTGGGAGAGTCTGTGGAAGCTTAGAAATGCTTGCCTGGAAAGGAAGCTCTGTTTTTTCAGACTAGTTCTAGTTTTAATGGAACTGGTGGAGAAAAGTGTTGTAATAAATGAATCAAATTCACAGGACAAAAGCTACTTAAATATTTACAGAGATAAGTGAGCAGTCAAAATGATCTAGCATTTGATGGGTGGAACTTTTAATATGAAGGATGGTGTTCAAAAAACAGAACCTGGCTAACCTTTAGAAAAGCTCCTGATCTCTTTGTACGCTGCCCACAATGCTGTTTTCTTTTACTCATGGTGAATAAGCTTTCACTTCCAGTCCCTTTTTAAATCTATCCCCTTTTATGATCTTTCAAATCGAGAAATCCTCACTTGCTCAAATTTGTTTGGGGTCACTCTGTTGTAGAACCTGGTGAAGGATGAAATTGGCACTGATACCTGTTCAGGGGCTAGTACAATGGTGCTGTGACCGGGCTAGACACAAGTATAATACAAAAAAAAAAAAACAATCATTGCTGCAGGGATCAACACCAATAGCTCGTAGACTTTAGTCCATGTTGGACTCTCTGGGCACAGGAGATATCAGGTATTCTGTAACAGACTAAATATGCTCTGTCACTAAATTTATATTTAACCACCTGGAGAGATTAGGAGGTGAATTAGAAAGGCACTCCAGCCAGCCAGCCAGCCAAAACTAGTTTCTTCCAAAACGATGGGTCCAGCAGAAACCAATCTGCTTGAGGAGTCAAGCAGACACTCACAGAACGACAAATGAAGTACTATGCTTAAAGTTTGCAAAATAGTGGTATTGAGAAGGCAGGTAACCTAATATGGAAATAAAACTCTAATACCCAAGATTTGAAAAGAGGGTTAAGTGTGGGAAGAGGTTCTCTTGATTTCTGGACACAGCAGGGAACTGAAACTCTGAGAGACAGGTCAGAGTCAAGGCTTGCTCTTTGTACATAGAGGGTTTTAGTTACTTTTCTGTAACTAAGCCAGTGCCTTATCTAGTTTAGCTTATCGTATGTAAGTATATTTAAGGAAACAATTTCTCTGTTTTTAATAAAGTTGTCTTAAGGAATTCTAGTATTGTGTGGGTGTTTCAAGCAGGTCATCCTTCAGGAAAAAAAAGTCCTACAATCTCAAAGGAGAGCTTCTAAAGAGTAAAGAGTCTACGGAACCTAAATCACCCACTCAACCTTACTCCTAAGACATAGGCAGAGTAGTCAGTCTCCCAGTGAGGTCATTGCAAAAGGCTGCAGCTGACAAACACCCGGAGAGACCCTGAGCAGCCCAAGAAAGACAAGATGAATGGTGGTTTGGTTGTATATACATGTAGATATAGTATCTGAGGTAATAGATCATCATTCATTGTCACTCCAACTGATTTATGTTGCCCAACTAACCTTAATTTTGCTCCTTAAAGTTTACATATATCAAAATAACAGGAGATTATACAATTCCATTTACTATTGACAAGACCCAGTCCAGTGGATCCCTAGATGGCACCCCTAGTCTCTGTGCCATAATGGTATGCTGAGCCACTGCCCCGACCAACAAGCTGAGTGCTCAAGGCCTTTGACGCCACAGCAGCCATGGCACAGGTCCCTGATTGGCTGGACAGATAGTATTCTCACTGGATACCTGGATTATAAAAAGACCCCAACAGGAAGAGGAAGCTTTCTGCAAAATAGGGCATTGCCTGCTGGTTGCTGCCTAGACTGCCTTGCCTGGATCTGCCTTGCTGTGTCACCTGACCATGCCTTACCACCTTGCCTACCCTCACTTATCTAACCTGTTGACCTGGCCCCCTTAGATTGGATCTTCTGGCTACTGACCCCTGTGAGAACTCTGACCATTGTCCCAGACTACCTCTGATATGGATTGACCTGCTGGCTACCTGCCCGTCCGTGCACACTTGACCATGGTTCTGGACTGCTCCAGCCCACTTTGGCCATCAGACTTTACCACTATTCAAGGGATCCATTTCTAAAAATCTTCTAGCAATCTGTTATTTTGACCATTTATATATATTTTTCCAAATTTAGGATTGAGTAGGTGGTGTAAATTAGTTGGAATGATTGCTAGTTATGTAGTATTGTATTACAATGGGCACTGGCTGGATCCATAACCTGATCTTTTTCAGACTTCTCAACATATGGGATTTTTTGAAGTTGTAGAATTTTTGCAAAGAAAGTGTAATTTTGGAGATATTGTGGATTTTCAAATTTAGCTCTTTATCAAAGCATTTTGTTTAGGAATGTAGTAGTCCATACTCGAATAATCACCACAATAACCTTGAAAGGTAAAATTAACTTACCTCTGTTTCTGACTTTAAAGGTAACTTGCCTGATATTAGATCTTTCCAGCCATTACAGCCAACAGCTTGGTGTGGCTTTTAAACTAAGTTTTGTCTTTTAAAGCTGATGCTTTTTGTTCCTCTCTTTATGGTGTAGGAAACACTGCTAGGTTGCAATATATTTTTCATGCATCCTAATGGGGATATGTTGCTACATACTTTTGTGACTTCAGGGACTGATTAATGCATCTCTTTACTTGCTGACCTTTCTGATAAATTTCTTCAGCAGGTATAGAATTCCACTGTCAGGGTTCTTCTTCTCAGCTGCAGATTATCAGTTCCTCCCTTATACTCATTTATTGGCTTGCTAGTAAGAGATTTAATAATGACAAAGTCATTATCTTAATGTTTAAGACACTGTTCAGCTCTCTATCTCCCTACTAACAGCTCTGTTGTTTTCCTAGCAGATGTCAGATATCTTACTATCCCTAAATATCATAGGGAATCAAATATTTATATAGCCTTCAATTGCTTCCATGCCTTTGGAATTCTTTAGCTGAAGAAAGAATGTAATATTCTCCGTCTTTTGACCTGATTAATATGGACCTTGTCCCTTTCCCCAATTAATTCTTCCTTCTTTTCTTTGATCCCTAACCATCCCAACCCTGTCACAGGGCCAGTCAGGCGCCTGTCAGACACCCACCAGACTGCTGCAAAAGAACCCAGTTTCTGGATCCCCTGGTGTTTTAAGCCTTTGGAGTCTGAATGGAGTCCGGCCACTGACCCAATCTTGGGGTCCCTATGCACACTTTGTCTAGCACCTCCTCTTGAGAGATAGAACCTTCCCTGGGCTCTGTGCTGATTCTTCAGACTCTCTTGATGCTTAAACACACCGTCTCCTAGAACTTCCTCCAGAGGTGTGAGCCTAGTGGGTTGCAGTTTAACTCTTTCAGGAACTCTGATAGTTGTGAAGCATTTAACACACAGACTGAGACACTTTTCCCAAAGTCTAACACAATTGCTCTTTTACTTAGATATAGCACGAGAGTACAGATCATCTAGAACACAACAAACATGTTTCAGAGTAGCAGCCGTGTTAGTCTGTATTCGCAAAAAGAAAAGGAGTACTTGTGGCACCTTAGAGACTAACAAATTTGTTAGTCTCTAAGGTGCCACAAGTACTCCTTTTCTTCTTACAACAAACATGCTAACCACAAGGCCCCTTCTCTTGGGAGTACCATCTGTGTTCAGGGAAGTAGGGTTTCATAAGGCTGCATCAGCTCCTATCAGCCTGAGCTGCTAAAAATGGCTAAACGCCCCAAACAGATCAGCTCCTCCCGTTTTATAACCAGACTCCTCTATCTATCTGATGACTCCCTGCTCAGCTTCCCCATGTGATTACAAACCCCTGCCAGGTGACTGTTGCCATGGCAACGTCTCCCCTGCTTAATCACTTCTTCTGGTTGGAAGCCAGTCTGTTGTCTAGAGCTATTCTGTTTAGATGGGTGAGCACTTAATGTCAATGACCCTCTTTTGTTAGTCTTTTCCCATCAGCCTATGGAATTTCAGCCCAATATGGCACCCAACAGAGAAGGCAAAAAGCTGCACTTTCAAAATAGAATTTGCAGCTTGGTAAAGATACTGACAGATTTCATAGATTATGTAGACAGATTCCTCAGTTTGTCACAGGCCTCAACTCTGGTGATTCTGGAACTGGTCTCAGGTTTACCCAAGTACTGTATTCTTGTACAGTGAAACCTTGTGTAGCCCAATGTTGACTGTGTGCCCGGTCCCCAGAGGCTATGAATCTTTTACAGTCCCTGCTAGAGAGCTGTAGCAACTGATGCTTTTAGCTTTGAAGGTCCCCACTCTAATCCCCCGTGTCAGCTAAAATGATGGTCACCACACTTTAATGTTCAGGACCATATTCTGGCCCTGCTCTGTCTCCCTTGCACAGCTCCAGTATCATAAAGTGGATGGAGAGCTTCCCCAATAGAACAACTGAGGATTCCCCTGATATAGTGGACACAGACTGTAGGCAGTACAAAATGACTTTATATGCACCACAAAGCACAGATAGCATTCGGGGAGGGGTGGGGTGGGATGGGGGCTGAGTTCATGGCTGAAGGCAAGAGGGGGTTGACTTTATTTTGATGACCCTCCAGAACAGTCCTTAGGAGATTGCTCTAGTTGGTGTCACTAGCTTGGACCAAGGATCAAGACAGTGGAAAGGTGGCTTAAAACTACTGCCCATCTACTTTCTAAATCGTTGCTGATTCCAGCTTGGCTGGACCCATGGATGTGACCCTGACATTTTACCTAGATTAGGAATGACCCAGAATTGCTTCCTCTGTTCTGTTTACTGCTAGAGATAGTTGAAGACAATAACAAATCCTCCTCACATGGATTTCTGCAAAGGCTTAGAGTGTTGTGGAACAGTTCTTAAGTTTTCCAAGCACCTAGTTTTGCACAATACAACTTTCTCCTAAATTTCTCACTGCATTCCAGCTAGTGACTATCAGAAGACAATGTGCCATGGTGATAATCACATTAGTTTAATAGTCTTGCTCCTTCTCATCCAAGTCCAAAGGGGGGAGCCATCCTCTTCCACAAAGCACTGGCAGTAACAGTCTGAGTCAATATCAGATGATCAGACAGATTTTTAATCCTTAAGGTCACTATATATGGCTCTGAACTAATCACTGCTAATATACATGGGCCTAACCTTGATGACCCTAAAACCTTTCATATGTATTTTACTAAATTATATAGAGAACCCCATATGCCTACTGTGATTGCTGGGGATTTCAATGAGACACTTGCTCTGTTTGTAGACAAATCTCAGCCGCAGGATCATAAACCAAAGAAGATTAAAATGGCTCTGGAGTTGCACATTAAAGATCTGGGATTATGCTTTATCTGGTGTCTTATACATACGGTGGGTGGGAACTATTCATACTTTTCTCCAATACATGGGTCCTATTCCATATAGATTTCTTTTTCTGATCCCTGGGGACTTGGCTAATTCTGTAATTGACTCCTCCATCAATACAACTGCTGTCTCTGATCATGCCCCTAAAACTCTTCAAATATCATCAGACCCAGGTGAGAAACATGGAGATTTAATTCTTCACTGTTAATAAATCCCCACTTCAGAAATCTAACTGAAAAATAAATTGACTTGTTCCTGGAGACAAACGAACCCTGAATATCTTCTAGCAAGATATTGTGGGAGATACTCAAGGGCTATGTAAGAGGTAGGATGAGAAGTCTGACAAGCAAAGGGAATATGGAGAAAATATGATAGCCCTTGAGAAAAAAGTAAGAGCTTGATGTGTCTTAAAACACAGCCACATCTGCAGATTTGAGGCAATCCCTGATTAACTGCAGATATGAACTCAATAAGCTGTACATGGCACAGACTGAATTTACCCTATTTTGGCTCAGGCGGGACTTCTGGGAATCGGCTGAAAAAGTTGGCAAGTTACTGGCATACCACTTAAGACAAGAGCCCTCTGCACATAGAATCAGGCCTCAGATGATAAACTTGGTAGATTAGGTATGTGACCAAAAGAGATTAATAAAGGCTTCTTTAATTTCTGTAAAGATCCGGACACATTCAACACAACCCCCCTCACAGATGTTTGGATCAATTTTTCAAAAAGTTACCTTAGCACAAATAACTGCAGCCCAGTGTAGAAACCTTGGTGTGCCTTTAATGGAAGATGAGTTAATTGAGGTGATTAAGAATAAGACAGTGGGGAAAGCCCCCAGGCCAGATGGCTTTGCAGCTGAATTCTGGAGATACTTCCTTTACCTCTTGTCTGACAAGATGATTAAAATGTTTAATGAACCACTACTAGAGGGCACCCTTCCCCCTATGCTGAGGGAGGCCTTAATATCAGGTATTCCTAAACCAGAAAGTGATGCCACACTATGTTCCAATTACAGGCCAATTTAACTTATTAATAGCAATGTCAAAATATTAGCAAAAGTTCTGGCAATGAGACTGGAAAAGGTTTGGGGTTCTATGATATACTGAGATCAAATCAGGTTTGTCAGAGGCTGTCATGGCTCTGATAACCACTGGTATACTATCATACATTGCCGAAGAAGTGTGGCCCCGAACCACAAGTTGTATTAGCCTTAGATGCAGAAAAGGCTTTTGATAGAGAGGGCTGGAGGTATATGTTTTATACCTACAAAAACTAGACTTTGGACCCATATTTAGTTCCAGGATCCAACTGTTATATTCTCACCCAACCTCTTGCATCACAACCAACAATATCACCTTGAATACCTTTAGCCTTTCCTGGCGTACTAGGCAAGGGTGCCCGCTGTCTCCAGTACTTTTTGATTTGGCTCTGGTGTGGCTATATACAAAAAGATATAGTCCACATATAACACCAATTTATATTCCATGGAACCAAGCTATTTGCCTTAGATACCTCGATGAGCCCCTGACAATATCTATATGGGCTCAGCCAGATATCCAAGGCAAACAGCTTGGTTCCATGGAGTATAAATTAATGCTATATGCAGACTATGCTCTTTTGTATCTAGCCTAACCAGAAACTGCTATTCCAGCCCTCCTGTCATTAATTCAAAAATTAGGAGCAATACAAAATGAAGTGGTAAAAATCAGAACTATTGGAAATCTCCTGGTTATCTTGTAGTGCGGCTTTTTTCTTAATGGAATTTCCATAGGTAAACTGATACAATCAAGTACCTGGGTATAAAAGGACTAAGAAATATTAACAAACTAGTGAAGATAAATTTAGATCCTGTACTCTCTTAAACAACTTGTGATACAAATAGATGGCATCCTCTCTCTCTGAGCCTGTGGGGAAGGGTTAATGCAATGAAATGAATATTATGCCCATGCTCCTCTATATTATAAGCAGCCTACCTGTATATATCCCTCTATCTTATTTTAGAAAATTTAACAACATTATTAGGGTCCTGGTCAACACCTGTCACCAACATTTAAAAAACTTAAGCTCCCCATAGCTGGGGGGAGGGGTGGGTGGGTTGGGCTGCTAAACCTACAAAATTACTATTATTCTTTTAGCATGTCCCAAATGTCCAATAGCTCACAGCAGGATAATACCCATATGGGTGGAAACTAAATAGGTATTAATGCATCCAGTACTCCCTGTGGGTCTGCTCAGTTCCTCTTTTTATCCAATGGAGAAAAATAAGATGCCTATAGTAGTCGCTGCATGAAGGGTGTGGGATATCCTGGCTAAGAGATACCAACAGCATCCTCACCGTCATGCAAAAGGATCTACAGTAACTCCTCAACGTCGGCCTGGTTAATGTTGTTTTGTTGTTACGTTGCTGATCTATCAGAGAACATACTCATTTAAAGTTGCGCAATGTTTGCTTATAATGTTGTTTGGCTGTGGGGGCTTAGAACCTGGGTGAGCCATCAGCCCCCCATCAGCTCCCCTCCACCCCCATCTCCTCCCACCCGCTGGCAGATTTGTGGATTAACAACTCCCCCCCCCTTGTGCCTCCCGCCAGCAGCAATCACTGTTTTGCGGTGTTCAGGAGGCTGGGGTGGGAGGGAAGGGGAGGAGAAAGAACAGCAAGAGGAGCAGCTAGACGATCCACTCTCTTTCACCCTCTGACTCCACCACCTCAACCAAGCTTCACAATCATCATTGCTGAGTACAGTATTAAATTGTTTGTTTAAAATTGTTTAAAACTTATACCTGTATTATGTTGTTTATTTAAAATTCGCTTAAACTCATACTGTATATGTATATAAAGGTCTTTTGTCTGGCGAAAAAAAATTCCCTGTAACCTAACCTCCTATTTACATTAATTCTTATGGGGAAATTGGATTCGCTTAACATCATTTCATTTAAAGTTAAATTTTTCAAGAACATAACTACAATGTTAAGTGGGGAGTTACTGTACTTGGGGTAACCCAGACTTGTAAATTAGGAAAAAAGCCTATAATTTGTAAGAACTGGCTGAGGAGGAGTATAATGGATTTTCAAATTGGTCAATGGTGAGGGTTTTGTCTCTCTCTCTCTTTTTTATAACACTAAAGCAATGATAGGGCCTGCCACGCTCACCGACATGGAAGTACTTATAGCTAAAATTCTTGCTAATGTATCAGTTTGGTCCAAATGCCCCGGAGCTACTAGGAACCTTTAAAATGTTTCATAAACTCCCAAGATCCATGTCCGCTATGCATAGGCACCGACTCCATGGGTGCTCCGGGGCTGGAGCACCCACAGGGAAAAAATAGTAGGTGCTAAGCACCCACTGGCAGCCCACCTATCAGCCTCACTCCTTCCCCCAGAGCCTCCCGTCTGCTGGTGGGCCCCACTGATCAGCACCTCAAACCTCCCTCCTGCCTGCCATGATCAGCTGTGGTATGCAGGAGGCTCGGGAGGCGGGGGGAAGGAGCGAGGATATAGTGTGCTTGGAGGAGGGGGCAGAATGGAGTGGGGCACGGGTGGGGAATTGGGGGAAGGGGAGTGTGGGCAGGGCCTGGGGCAGAGCTGGGAGTCAAGCACCCCCCAGCATGTTGGAAAGTCAGCGCTTGTGCCCCTATGTATACTTCACTAACAGCCTTTAAAAAAGTGGCTCTCAAACTTTTGCACTGGTGACCCCTTTCACATAGCAAGCCTCTGAGTGCGACACCCCCTAATACATATATTAAAAAGTGTTTTTAATTTAACACTATTATAAATGCTGGAGGCAAAACTGGGTTTGGGGTGGAGGATGACAGCTCACAATCCCCCATGTAATAACTTTGCAACTCCCAGGTTGAGACCCCCTGCTTTAAAAGAACCCCAATGGCAGAGCATATTACAGAATGTTAAAAATGCTTTTGTGGATCTCAGGCTTCGCCTGATACAGCAAAAGGTTCTATTTCAAATGTATTGGATGCCACAGAGGTTGTGCAAGAAGGGGGCTTACTCCTCTGATATTTGTTGTTGATGTAATAATAATAAGAAGAATGAAAAAAAGAACCCTGATGCATATGCTATGAGACTGTCTGACAGTCAGCCAGCTGTGGAAAAAAAGTGGACAAAAGAGTGAAAGTAGTGCTTGGCTTCAGCAACTAAATCTTATCTGAAAATTATATTCTAGTTTATGTACCTACTCTGGTGGGTTTAACTCCACCACAAAGACTTTGTTTCTTATGGGCTGCAATGATTGCCAAGCTCATGATTTTACAAAAATCCAGGCATTGACTTATGCCCAGAATAGAGCAGTAATATTTGAACCTGTCTGTTAGTTAGCAGCAAAAGAAAGACTAGCTTATCGATATAGAGTGGAATTATATGAATTGGAAGAAATGTGGACCCCATTTCTTGATACATTTGGATAAAGAATACTGAGATAGTTCAAATAATGCCAGACTTCCATTCCTCCTAACTTCTATGTATGGTGACAAAGTTCCTCCTCTACCTTGGTGGGTCCTGCGCTTATTGGCAGATTTCCTTGCCTCAGAGATTCACGGCCACCCTCAGTTTGGCCACTTTTGCTAGTGGCTCAAACCTGCCGTTCACTCAGCTAATCTCATCACTGCCCAGCATGGGGAAAGGGAGAAGAACAATCCCCGCAGTCTCTGCTGACCCACCTAGTGGGTCAGGAGATAGGCCAGGGACCTTCCCCTCTGGTGGGACCCACAGTCCAGGTCACCTCCTCTTGTCTCAAATAGGGAGTTGAGGGGAACCCAGGCCCGCCCTCTGCTCCAGGTTCCAGCCCAAGGCTCTGTGGATTGCAACTGTCTGCAGTGTCTCTCATAACAGCTGTGTGACAGCTACAACTCCCTGAACTACTTTCCCATGGCCTCCTTCCAACACTTTCTTTACCCTCACCACAGGATCTTCCTCCTGAAGCCTGATCACGCTTGTACTCCTCAGTCCTCCAGCAACACACCTTTCACTCCTTGCTTGCACGCACGCACCCCTAACTGATGGGAGGTCCTTTTAAAACCAGGTGTCCTGATTAGTCTGCCTGCCATAATTGATTTTAGTATGTTCTTAATTGGCTCCAGGTGTCTTAATTAGCTTGCCTGTCTGAATTGGTTGTAGCAGGTTCTTGATTGCTCTAGTGCAGATCCTGCTCTGGTCACTCAGGGAACAGAAAACTGTTCATCCAGTGGCTAGTATATTTGCCTTCTACCAGACTCCTGTACCCCACTGGTCTGAGTCTGTCACAGTATTTTCCCTCCTTCTTGTCCCCTCCCCAGTGCCCTCCTTTCCTTTTTCGCCTATTTGTGTATATCTTTTATTAATTGATTAATATTATTTATTATCGCCTCCTTAACATGTTATGTCTGTATAATATTGTCTGATTTTGTATTGTTTGGTCTTGCAGCTTTGACAAGTTATAAGGATGTTTAATTGTCTCATATTATTGTATAACTTGTGTGGTACTTGGTGACATATACAAGCTATAAGTCATTTACCTTTTTGTATTTTTGTCTGTTTGTTTCTTTATGAAAATTAATAAACAATTAGATCACAAAACCCAACCACAAAACAAAACAACCCCCAAACTGAACCTTTGGTGGTGGAGGGATCCAGGATAAACTACACACTAATAGAAAGGACCATTTTAATGTTTAGAGCTGATTATTTAGGGCTCAGTTGTACCATGGTATAACAGTCCTGAGTAAGTGGTGGCCCACAAAGAGCTCTGGGATGGATTGTTTCCAAAGATACAATCCTGCCTGGATCTCCGTTGCAGGCAGGCAGCATGCTCTTTATCTTTTTACTTGGCAAGCTCTGCCTGCCAATGCAGAAAGGGAGGCAGAGGTACATTTCCAAAGTGCAAGGACTGCAGTTGTGCCTGGCCTGCCTGTGCACAGAGTGTGCAATACAGGGAAGGCTCCTTGTATCCTCCCCTCCATTCCATGTGCAAGCATGCTGGGGCTAGGCACTTGAACACTCCAGTTTCTTTCTCCAAAGAGACCCTCAGAAGAGCTCCGTGAAGCCTGAAAGTTGTGGACACATGATTGCCCCTCCCTTTTTCCGTATGAATTGCTACACAAACATGTTGAAGGTGGTTCTGGGGGACCCTAGAATGGCCTTTTAAAAATTCTGCCACCAAACTGAGTCAGGATCAAGGCCCTGCCTACCGGTCTAAGGGCTTGTCTTCACTACTGGGGTAAGTCGACCTAAGTTATGCTACTCCAGCTATGTGAATAATGTAGCTGGAGTCGACGTAGTTTAGGTCGATTTACCCCGGTATCTTGACTGTGCTGCATCGATGGGAGACATTCTCCGGTCAACTTACCTTAATCTTCTCGGGGAGCTAAAGTCCCGGAGTCAACCGGAGAGCTCTCTGCCGTCAATTTAGTGCGTCTGCACTAGACTTGCTAAATCGACCCCTGCTGCATCGATTGCAGTAGCCTCGATCTCCCCATCGTGAAGACCAGCCCTAACTCTTGCCGGGCTCTGCTAAATCATCCCTCTAAGGCATGGCTTAGCCTTTGAGATCAATTATATTTCTGAATAGTAAAATTTTGTTTTGGGAACTGAGCTACCCAGATAAATACAGACACCTCTTTTCCACACACCCCTCCTCTCCTTCCAATTATACAAACTGAACATTGTGTGCTATGATACCAATATATTCAGTATGTTATCTTCAGGGGAAATGTGTAAACATTTCAACTGAATGCATAGCTTAATAGTAGCTTGCTTGCCAAGTGGCACTGCCTTTCTTCTCAGTTACGGTAATCAGAAAATGTTTTTTTATTTAAAAAGGAAAACAAATTAATAAGTTCCCCAATCCCTGAATGTAGTCTGCACTAACAGCATGATCCAAAGTGCATTGAGATCAGCAGAAAGACTCTTACAGCTGGGTGGAGAAAGTTAATTCCATGTTGTAGAGGACTTTGACATTTCAAAATCTGGATGTCTTTCCAATTTGAAACAAAATCCAAAAATTTCTGAATGCTCTATGAAATGGAATTACCATTCTCTGCCCAGCTCTGCGGGATGTCCTGGCTCTGAGGCAGCCCATGTGGCCAGACTGCACTGGAGCTAGGGACTCTGGAAGCCTGATGTGATGATAAGTAGCAAGGAACTTGGAAGCCAGGTGGTCGAGCTGGCAGGAAATCAGGCAGAATGTATTTGAAATTGACATGGTCCCATGGAACCTTTAAGTTTGATAAAAAATTGTTGCATCAACCTTTTTCCAACTAGCTTTAACTCCTATTGATTTAAATAGATTTTGGATCGGGGGGAAATATTTTTGTGAGAGCTTCTTGTTAAGATGTTAGCAACAAATCAGTGGACTGTTCAGAACACAATTTGCAGTAAAAGGTAAAATGGGAAAGAAGAAACAAAGCAACATTTATCAGGGCGGACACTGCAAAGTTTTAAAACATTAATTCTAGGTGTAGGTGCTATAAAGTGGATTCAAACAGTATATATTTGCTTCATGGGGCTCTAATTAAAGAAATAAATTAGCCTTTTGTCAGTGAGAGGAGAGAGTATAAGAGTATCTTATAAGTGAAGTGGCTAGACATACCAGTTAATATGGCACAGGACAAGAGTAATCCTACCTGCATTTGGAAAATAAATAAAATAACCACATTTTAATGCCTATTAATGGCTCTCTCACTTTTTGTCCTACATGCACTCTGTTGCTGATGCAGTCTGTTGACCAGTACCCACTCAGTGGAATCAACAACACTTCTACAACAATGCTTTATCATCCCTTTCAATGAAGGATTTTCTGTTGCCTAGAGACAAATTGTTTGTAACACAAATTTCTGCTTAATGCATCAAAATGTTTCCTTATTGTGCTAATTTTCCCTCATCTTCACAGTAAGCTCAAGCAGCTAGAATAACCTTTTCTCCAGATAACTTTTTAAAAAACCTAGCCATTCAGTTCATATGAAAATAGAATTTTGGTCAGATAGTGCCCCCTACAAGTATATAGAAGATTCTCCAAGAACAGATCTTCCAATTTGCATGAGGATCAACAACACTGTTGACCACTAGGGGGAGTTTCACAAGTGCAACAGACAACTTTCACAGGAGCTAAACTAAGACTTTGGAACTCACTTCCAAATGATATTGCTACTGCTATCTTTAAATAGGTGAGAATTGTTCTGGTACTATGGTTATGGGGCCCAGATAAGTGACTATATAGATGGATGCACTGTTAATACCTGATAGGGACCACACCCTAAAAGAAATCTTTTCTGAATCCCCTCTTGTGGCCTTTAAACAACCTCCTAACCTTAACAAGCTCATCATCAGAAGCAAGCTCCCCATAGACCAGGACCCGCCAACTCAAAACAGCACCAGACCCTGCCATAAGAACAGATGCAAAACCTGCAGACATATCTCTACTGTTATGATGATCAATAGATTCACAACACATGCCTACCATGTGGTGCATCTCATCCAGTGCATCAGCTGCCCCATAGCAACTATGTGGGTGAAAACAGACAATCACTATGCTCTCAAATGAACTCACACAGAAAATGGGGGAGACAAAAATACCCTATCAGCCATGGGTAAACACTTTTCACGAAGCAATCACTCCATATCTGACCTCTCAGTCCTCTTCCTCAAAGGAAACTTGCATAACACCTTCAAAAGGTGAATCTGAGAATTTAAATTCATAACTCCGCTGGATACTAAAAACCACAGACTTAACAGAGACACTTGTTTGATGGCCCATTAAAACAACTTGTAACCCTGCTGCCTACCAACTCTCCATTGTCCTACAATTGCATAGGATTTAATTGTCCACTTCATTTTAAGTGGTCTGCTAAAACTTGTGGACCCCATATGCTGAACAATCTGTCCCACTTTGTATTTGGCTTGAACACTGTAGTTTCTTTCTCCAAAGAGACCATCAGAAGAGCTCTGTGAAGCCTGAAAGTTTGGCCCTTCCACCAACAGAAATGGTCCAATAAAAGACATTACCTCACCCACCTTATCTCTCCAGATAGATGGATAGAACTTGTATGCATTCAGAGCACTTTCCCCCGCCTTTTCCTGGACTTACAGAAGACTGGCCATATGATCTAGATGCACATGTGGCATGGGATAATAAAGGACAGAGGGGATTCACTTCATCTCATCTACCCCTCAAATGGAAACTGTATTGACTAGTGTGTACAGCCTGATCCACACTGCAAAGCCTTCTTTAAGGGGGTTTCAGGGACATCTGCCCTACCATGCTTTCCTGAAGCCATTCAGACCGTAAGTCAGGTAGAACAGCAGAAGGGTCATGATAGTGCTAAGACATACAATTTGAGGTCAATTACTCCTGCTTTTTACACAGGTGGGTGTGCTGGGATGAGGACAGCAGAATTACAATACTCTGACAGAAGAATTTGGAGAAAGTTCTGTGAAGGAAGTTAGTGAAGCTTTTCCTTCCCCAGATCCCTCTCTCAAGGGTTTTTCCATTGTTGGGGCATTTATCTTCTCACAACTAAGGCTTGTCTATGCTTGAAATGCTACAGTGACACTGCTGCAGCACTGCAGCTGTGCAACTGTAGCGTTTCAGTGTAGACACTATCTACACCAACAGGAGGGATTCTTCTGTTGGCGAAGGTAATCCACCTCTGTCTACACTGGAGGTTAGGTTGGTTTAGACACATCACTCAGGGGTGTGTATTTTTTACACTCCTGAGAAATGTAGCTGGGTCAACCTAACTTTTTAGTGTAGACCAGGCCTAAGATTTGAAGCCCAACCCTGATCTGTAAAAATATTCAAGAGACGGGGGGGGGGGGGGGGAACGGTGTGGGAGGGGATCAGAGGTCAGGAAATTCAAAGACAAAACTCTCCAAAAACTCTCACAGTTTGACTTCAAGCATTCTCACAGGTAACAGGTTTAGAGGAACTGCAGATTTGGGAGCCTGATCCTAGAGATCTAGGATTATTTAGAAAAGGGGGACATTCACAAGTCCATGGGTCCAGATCTAATGTATCCAAGGGTGTTGAGGGAATTGGCTGATGTGATTGCAGAGCTATTGGCCATTATATTTGAAAACTCGTGGTGATTGGGAGAGGTCCCGGAGGGTTGGAAAAAGGCAAATATAGTGCCAATCTTAAAAAAGGGAAGGAGAATCTGGGGAACTACAGACCGATCAGCCTCACCTCAGTCCCTGGAACAAACATGGAGCAGGTCCTCAAGGAAACCATTTTGAAGCACTTGGAGGAGAGGAAGGTGATCAGGAACAGTCAACATGGATTCACCAAGGGTGAGTCATGCTTCACCAACCTGATTGCCTTCTGTGATGAGATAACTGGCTCTATGGATGACGGGAACGCAGTGGAAGTGATATATCTTGACTTTAGCAAAGCTTTTAATATGGTCTCCCACAGTATTCTTGCCAGCAAATTAAAAAAGTATGGATTGGATGAATGGACTATAAGGTGGATAGAAAGCTGGCTAGATTGTCGGGCTCAATGGGTAGTGATCAACTGCTCGATGTCTACTTGGCAGCCAGTATCAAGCCGAGTACCCCAGGGGTCGGTCCTGGGGCTGGTTTTGTTCAACATCTTTATTAAATGATCTGGATGATGTGATGGATTGCACCCCCAGCAAGTTTACAGGTGACACTAAGCTGTGGGGAGAGGTAGATATGCTGGAGGTTAGGGACAGGGTCCAGAGTGACCTAGAAAAATTGGAGGATTGGGCCATAAGAAATCTAATGAGGTTCAACAAGGACAAGTGCAGAGTCCTGCACTTAGAACGGAAGAATCCCATGCAACGCTGCACACTAGGGACCGACTGGCTAAGCAGCAGTTCTGCAGAAAAGGACCTGGGAATTACAGTGGATGAGAAATTGGATATGAGTCAGCAGCATGCCCTTGTTGCCAAGAAGGCTAACGGCATATTGGGCTGTATTAGTAGGAGCATTGCCAGCAGATCGAGGGAAGTGATTATTCCCCTCTATTTGGCACTGGTGAGGCCATACCTGGAGTATTGCATCTAGTTTTGGACCCCGCACTACAGAAAGGATGTGGAAAAATTAGAAAACGTCCAGCGGAGGACAACAAAAATGATCAGGGGGCTGGGGCACATGACTTATGAGGAGAGGCTGAGGGAACTGGGCTTGTTTAGTCTGCAGAAGAGAAGAGTGAGGGGGGATTTGATAGCAGCCTTCAACTACCTGAAGGGAGGTTCCAAAGAGGATGGAGCTCGGCTATTCTCAGTGGTGGCCCATGACAGAACAAGGAGCAATGGTTTCAAGTTGCAGAGGGGAAGGTCTAGGTTGGATATTAGGAAACACTATTTCACTAGGAGGGTGGTGAGGTGCTGGAATGGGTTACCTAGAGAGGTGGTGGAATCTCCATCCTTAGAGGTTTTTAAGGCCCAGTTTGACAAAGCCCTGACTGAGATGATTTGGTTGGGTTGGTCCTGCTTTGAGCAGGGGGTTGGACTACATGACCTCCTGAGGTCTCTTCCAAACTTAATCTTCTATGATTCTATGATCTCTGGGAGATGGAACACTCATTAGTGCTGAGACAGGAGCCATCCCACTTTCTCACCTTCTTACCTGTAAATGGCTTCAAAAGGAGACATACTGTACTTACCTGGGTTATTCTGTAGAGGGAGATCCAGAGAGAGGGAGTCACTCAGCTGCATAACCTGCCACTTGTATTTTCAGTGCAGAAATCAAGTAGGAAAGCAGGGAATGATATTGCAGTACTTCCCTTGCCCTTGCCCAACCCCCTCCAGTCTGCATATCTGCATTCCATCTTCCACACAGAAGGGTGAGATCTACAGATGGCTCCTTTCAGGCACATCACAGTCTGAGCTCTACTAAACAATACACACACACAAGCCTGTGGAACTGTATTGCAATGCTTACAAAATCCCTAGAACAATAAATCTTCTTTTTCTTCCTGATGGAGACAGATTCTAAGGTCATCAACTATAAGGATCAGATGAGTCTCACATGAATGCTTTGGGCCAAAGTGCCATTGGTAATAAACAGGATTTTTTATTACATTTCCAAGTGCTCCATGACATGTGTTAAATTACTGTAAAGCTTCACAAAATTGCAGCTCAAAAGTATTGTACAACTGGATAGTTCCAATTTGTTTCCTTTGTTCTATTTCAGAACAGTACCTCAGCTTCTCTTGCAAGGAACTGGAAGGAAGTATTTAGTTTCCATTATTCAACAAATTGTTGTCTGATCAGATAGACTCAGTCTTCATTTTAAAGCTCTTTTGTACCTACAGCAGTACTACAGTGTCACTATTGTAAGTTCAATAGATCTCTAAGTTTTGGATCTCTCCTGTAGAATACTGCAGTACTTTATCATAAGGGGAATTAAAATTACATAGAACTTCACCTTTTATATCAATTTGGGCCTTGTCCTAATCTCAGTGAATTCAAAGAGTCATAAATTCATAAGTTCTCTGGGCTATATGTTCAGTGGGGGTAGGAGTAGGCTTACAGAAGAGCCAAAACATGAGGTCCTAAACATGAGGTCCTTATTACTCAGCCCTTTTGACATGCAACTTCTGTTGAAGTCAATGTGAGTTTGCCCAGAGCAAGGGCTTCATGATCTAGTGCCTGATCCAAACCCCACTGAAATTTATGGAAGTCTTTTAGCTGACTTTAATAGATATGTAGTCAGGCACTTGATCCAATCAGGTCACCGTTGATATTTTGTCTTAGTAGAAAGAATATGATCTTTCAAGACTGAGAATTTGCTGCAGGTTGTTTTGGGCCTGATCATACAATCCATTCTCAGGCTAAACTCCCACTTTTTGCAATGACAGCTCTGCCTGACTAAGGAATTCAGGATTAGATTTCATTATCTATGAAAACAGATAAACCAATTTACTAATGGCATGTGTGGGGAATAAGGGGACAGCACCAAGGAAAGACATAGGACTTTTCTGTGGCATTTTTATTTCACTACTACAGGTGAAACTAGACACACTTTAAAATAAATAAATAAAATAAAGAGTCCCTTCTTCTAGTGAAGCAAATGTTTCAAACTGCCTGAGCTGAGCTTCTCATTATGTCCACTCATGTTATTCTTACATATTATACAACACTAGGACTGAGTTCAAAATTTGATTTGCATTTTTGCATCTGTAATTAGGTGGCTAGAGGTGCAAATGTAAATATCCAGATTTGAAGGTGGATATTTTGCACATGAAAACTCTGCCACAAAAAGGGAAGATGATTTAAACAATTTGACCCAATACCTTGACTAAACAAGGCAACTGCACATTGAGATACTTATAAATCTTCATAAGATAATTCATTTTCTCCATTTATTAATGCCAGGCATCTTCCCCTACTCGCATATAGATAGGAAATAAATAGACCTCTTAGTCTGACCTCAGCGCGGTGATATAACTTGATACCCCAGTTTGACTGAGCTATTTCCATATGATCCAGACACAAATACACAAGTTCTAGTCTAGTTGTTCATAATTTTCTAAGTTAATCACAGAGGAAAATAACCACTGTAATTTCTACTCAGAATAATAATTCAATAATTAAAGATTAACACTTCAGGACAATTAAAAGAAAGAGTCCTGAGCAAATTCCCACTGAGGGCTGCTGAAAATCTAATATGACATGTTCACATTTATCTTAATCTCTTCAGCTTCAATGTTCTTTTGCAAGAGTAACTTGCACAACCTGCCAACCTAAAACATATTCGCACCAGCAATTACATACCGCACCATAATAGCTCTAACTCAGGAACCAATCCATGCAACAAACCTTGGTGCCAACTCTGTCCACATATTTACACCAACGACACCATCACAGGACTTAACCAGATCAGCCACGCCATCACCGGTTCATTCATCTGCATGTCCACCAATGTAATATACGCCATCATGTGCCAGCAATGCCCCTCTGCTATGTATATCGGCCAAACTGGACAGTCCCTACATAAAAGGATAAATGGACACAAATCAGATATTAGGAATGCCAATATACAAAAACCTGTAGGATAACATGTCAACCTCCCTGGACACACAATAGCAGATTTAAAGATAGCCATCCTGCAGCAAAAAAACTTCAGGACCAGACTTCAAAGAGAAACTGCTGAGCTTCAGTTCATTTGCAAATTTGGCACCGTCAGCTCAGGATTAAACAAAGACTGTGAATGGCTAGCCAACTACAAAAGCAGTTTCTCCTCCCTTGGTGTTCACACCTCAACTGCTAGAAGAGGGCCTCATCCTCCCTGATTGAACTAACCTCATTATCCCTCACCTGATTCTTGCTTCCATATTTATACCTGCCTCTAGAAATTTCCACTACATGCATCTGACAAAGTGGGTATTTACCCACGAAAGCTTATGCTCCAATACATCTGTTAGTCTATAAGGTGCCACAGGTCTCTTTGCCGCTTGTACAATTATATTACTCACTGAAATCGCTAGCGGACAGGAGTGGCTAACAGGCTAACAGGGGAGTTTTGTAGGAAGTTCTCCAGGTAGGGTGACCAGAGGGCAAGTGTGAAAAATTGGGACAGGGGTGGGGGGTAATAGGTGCCTCTATAAGAAAAAGCCCTCAAAATCGGGACTATCCCTATAAAATTGGGACATCTGATCACCCTATCTCGAGGTGAAGTGTGAGCAGGGGCTAGAACTCAACATTCTTTAAATTTAAAAGCCAAAAACACCCCCTTGATATAAACAAAACAACAACAAAGGAACCAGCTGCAGGAATAAAAAGAGAATGCAGGCAGAAGACCAGCAACAGAGTGGGGGCTACCCAGTTTATTGCACCCAATGCAGCATGCCCTATCGGAGGGTAGCGTATGTGTGCATTCGGTGCAAGGAACTCCTGGCCCTCAGGCACCATGTATGGGCTTGGAGGAGCTGAGGGAGACAAAGAGGTACACAGTAGACACAGTACTCAGCAGACACAGTAGAATGGTCCCCCACCCCTGGTCTGACAGCCTCTATGCTGTTGAGGAGGATGAAAGTCTCAGGGAAGGAGACCATCCAACTGGAGCAGAGGGAAACAATCCCACAGTTGGGACCCTCCTTCCAGATGATGTTGTGGTATCCTCTCTCACTGAGGATACCTCTCCGGGGGGAGGGAACTCAAGCTATTAGAAAAAGACAAGTATTAATAATGGGCACTTTGATCATTAGAAACATAGATATGTGGGTTTGCGATGACCGGGAGAACCTCATGGTGACTTGCCTGCCTGGTGCGAAGGTTGCAAATCTCTTGAGACATCTAGATAGACTTATGTATAGGGCTGGGGAGGAGCTGGTGGTTGTGGTACATATAGATACCTATGACATAGGGAAGGATAGAATAGGGTACAACATACATCAGAAGGACAGAGCAGGTCGTGCTGGTGGGGGAGTGGCATTATATGTGAAAGAAAGCATAGAATCAAATGAAGTAAAAATAGTAAATGATTCAAACTGTACCATAGAAACTCTATGGATAGAAATTCCATGCTTTAATAATAAGAATATAGAGGTAGGGATATATTACCGACCACCTGACCAGACTGGTGATAGTGACTGTGAAATGCTCAGTGAGATTAGAGAGGATATTAAAATAAAAAGCTCAATAATAATAATGGAGGATTTCAATTATCCGCATATTGACTAGGTACATGTAACAAGACGGGATGCAGAGATAAAGTTTCCTGACACCTTAAATGAGTGCTTCTTGGAGCAGCTGGTCCTGGAACCCACCAGAGGAGAGACAATTCTTGATTTAGTCCTAAATGGAGCATAGGATCTGGTCCAAGAGGTGAATATAGCTGGACCACTTGGTAGTAGTGACCATAATCTAATTAAATGTAATATCCCTGTGGCAGGAAAAACATCACAGTGGCCCAACACTGTAGCATTTAATTTCAGAAAGGGGAACTACACAAAAATGAGGAGGTTAGTTAAACAGAAATTAAAGGGTACAGTGCCAAAAGTGAAATCTCTGCAAGCAGCCTGGAAACTTTTTAAACACCATAATAGAGGCTTAACTTAAATGTATATCCCAAATTTAAAAACATAGTTAGAGAACCAAAAAAGAGCTAACGGGGCCAAACAACAAAGTAAAAGAAGCAGTGAGAGGCAAAAAAGCATCCTTTAAAGAGTGGAAGTTAAATCCTAGTGAGGAAAATAGAAAGGAGCATAAACACTGGAAAATGAAGTTCAAAAATACAGTTATGAAGACCAAAAAAGAATTTGATGAACAGTTAGTCAAAGACTCAAAAAGTAATAGCAATTTTTAAAGTACATCAGAAGCAGGAAGCCTGCTAAACAACCAGTGGGGCCACTGGACAATCGAGGTGCTAAAGCAGCACTCAAGGACGATAAGGCCATTGTGGAGAAACTAAATTAATTTTTTGCATTGGTCTTCATGACTGAGGGTTTGAGGAAGATTCCCAAACCTGAGCAATACTTTTTAGGTGACAGATCTGAGGAACTGTCCCAGACTGAGGGATCCTAGAGGAGGTTTTCGAACAAATTGATAAATTCAACAGCAATAAGTCACCAGGACCAGATGCTATTCACCCAAGAGTTCAGAAGGAACTCAAATGTGAAATTGCAGAACTACTAACTGTAGTCTGTAACCTATCATTTGAATCAGCTTCTGTATCAGATGACTGGAGGATAGCTAATGTGACACCAATTTTTAAAAAGGACTCCAGAGGTGATCCTGGCAATTACAGGCCTGTAAACCTGACTTCAGTACTGGGCAAACTGGTTGAAACTATAATAAAGAATAATATTGTCAGACATATAAATGAACATAATTTGTTGAGGAAGAGTCAACATGGTTTTAGTAAAAGGAAATCATCCCTCATCAATCTACTAGAATTCTTTGAGGGGGTCAACAAGCAAGGGGATCCAGTGGATATAATGTGCTTAGATTTTCAGAAAGCCCTCACCAAAGGCTCTTATGCAAAGTAAGCTGCCACGGAATAAGAGGGAAGGTGCTGTCATGGATTAGTAACTGGTTGAAAGATAGGAAGCAAAGGGTAGGTATAAATGGTCAGTTTTCAGAATGGAGAGAGGTAAATAGTGGTGTCCCCCAGGGGTCTGTTCTAGGACCAGTCCTATTCAACATGTTCATAAATGATCTGGAAAAAGGGGTAAACAGTGAGGTGGCAAAATTTGCAGATGATACAAAATTACTAAAGATAGTTAAGACCCAGGCAGACTGTGAAGAGCTACAAAAGGATCTCTCAAAACTGGGTGTCTGGGCAACAAAATGACAGATGAAATTTAATGTTGAAAATGCAAAGTAATGTACATTGGAAAGCATAATCCCAACTATACGTATAAAATGATGGAGTCTAAATTAGCTGTTACTACTTAAGAAGGAGATCTTGGCGTCATTGTGGATGCTTCTCTGAAAACATCCATTCAATGTGAAGCGGCAGTCAAAAAAGCAAACAGAATCCTGGGAATAATTAAGAAAGGGATAGACAATAGGACAGAAAATATCACGTTGCCTCTATATAAATCCATGGTATGCCCACATCTTGAATACTGTGTGCAGATGTGGTCACCCCATCTCAAAAAAAGCTATATTGGAATTGGAAAAGGTTCAGAAAAGGGCAACAAAAATGATTAGGGGTATGGAACAGCTTCCGTATGAGGAGAAATTAATAAGACTGGGACTTTTCAGCTTGGAAAAGAGATGGCTAAGGGGAGATATGATTGAGGTCTATAAAATCATCACTGGTGTAGAGAAAGTAGATAAAGAAGTGTTGTTTACTACTTCTCATAACACAAGAACATGGGGTCACCAAATGAAATTAATAGGATGCAGGTTTAAAACAAATAAAAGGAAGTATTTCTTTACACAATGCACAGTCAACCTGTGGAACTCCTTGCCAGAGGATGTTGTGAAGGCCAACACCATAACAAAGTTAAAAAAAGAACTAGATAAATTCATAGAGGAAGATCCATCAATGACTATTAGTCAGGATGTGCAGGAATGGTGTCTCTAGCCTCTGTTTGCCAGAAGCAGGGAATGAGCGATGGGGATGGATCACTTGATGATTACATGTTCTGTTCATTCTCTCTGGGGCACCTGGCACTGGCCACTGTCGGAAGACAGAATACTGGGCTAGATGGACCTTTGGTCTGACCCAGTAGGGCCATTCTTATGTTCGAAATGTTAACTCTAAATGGAATTTTAAATTCTGCAAAATTCTTCTCTAGTGTAACTCCATTAAAATCAATGGGAGCTTCACTGGGATGTAGTTTTAATCCAAGATATTCTCTTAATAAAAATGAAACTCTTCAAGATAACTTTATACAAAATTGAATCTTTTCCCACTGAAAAGAGAAATGTATGGCATAAGAGTAAACCAAATTTTTCCCCTACTGTTACTCACACCTTCTTGTCAATTGTTTGAAATGGGCCATTCTGATTATCACTACAAAAGTTTTTTTTTCTCCTGCTGATAATAGCCCACTTTAATTGATTAGTCTCGTTAGAGTTGCTATGGCAACCCCCATTTTTTTCATGTTCTCTGTATAAATATATCTTCCTACTATATTTTCCACTGAATGCATCTGATGAAATGGGTTTTAGCCCACAAAAGCTTATGCCCAAATACATTTGTTAGTCTCTAAGGTGCCACCGGTACTTCTCATTCTTTTTAGTGAATTCAATGTAATTTATATCTGAACAATAATCTGTGTGGCTACTTTTCATTTGATTTTATCAGAGTTGCAGACATGAATTTATGGTCATTTTTAGACACCAGTACAGAGGGGGTGGGAGGTGGATAGTTTTTCCATTATGGTTTTATAATATAGTTATTAAAATACACCCATATCATATTTTTCATCTTCTGCACAAATATTTGCAAATTAATTATTACTTTGTGAGGTATCATCCTTATTTAATTTTTAATACAATGGCTTTTCATAACCATGAATATTGTGTTTCCTTGGTTATATCCATCAGAATATAGCTGTACAAACCAGGGGAAAGTTGAGGCACTTGATATGCAAAGGCTCAACGTCATGCAAATGGATTCTACTCCCATAGCTTCTCAACAAAGCACCTAATTGGAGCACTCAGGGGATAGTGACAGTTGTAGCCCTACTGTAGGCTGAAAAGAGATGTCTAATAGAGTGAAAATATTAATTTGGGGAAAGGGTAAAGAATACAGTTGTGATATGATGGAAGAATGGGAACAGGAAGGAGAAAGAAGACCTTGAAATGAGGTCTGAATTTCTGAATATTTTGGGCCTCCAAGGTTCACCCATCAGTGTGTTTTAGGATAAGGAACCTGTAGTGCATACTATGGCTTTGCCAGTTAACTTTCATTTTTCTTGCAAGCTCAGTTTGAACCCTCTATACCAGGTGAGGCATATCCTCACTTTCCCCCCAATGAGCACCAAAATCACTGCTTTGTATTATGATTGTTTGAAGTTTGGAGCAGTTTTATATGTTTGAAACATACATAGCTATTTATATGCACAGCCTATTTCATTTAGATAAAGTAATCAATGACTTCTTTCATACAAGAGATATCAGATTACCAGGACAAGATAGATTTTCTCATAAATTTTCTTGAAGGCAAATATTGCTGACAATTTCTTTTAAAATCAGGCTCCAACTTTTGTTTTCTTAAAAATGCAATGAAAGTAAATAAAAATATATTAGTAAACCTTTCCCAACAGCAAATGCTCACTTCAGGCTAGGTTTTCAAAGGCTGTCTACGTCTAGGTTTTCCACTAAATACGGCTCTTGCATCCTTTCATATATAATTTGCACCTATGAAGCATTTTAACAGGAGAGCATAACTGGGGACGACTATGTGAGCAGAACCAGATTAAAATTGCACTTCCTTGGATGGAAGAGCTCAGGAAAAAAAGTGCCCTTATGTGAAATTATTAAGCTTCTTCTTAAGGGCTTAAGACTTTACAAAGTGTTTGTCACAGTATTTCTCTACTACCAGTCTGTAGAGGTAAGAAACTCACAATTGTTTGCTGTACTATATTGCTCATTAGCCCCTTGTTTCAAGAAGCAGAGAGAGGCAAACAGGCACTCCCTCTCACTTTGCAAAAGGGCTTTGGTGGATTTGTTTAGAGTCTGCTCTTGGATAGTACAGAAATGGCTGGAAGGTGCAGTTTGCAGTCCTTATCATAATGGGGTGGTGCTGGCTATGCTGCCATACTCACCCTGGGAAAATAAAAGCTGTGGTACTCTCCCAAACTCTGCCCACTCTCCCAAACTCTACTCACAGCAGATTGTGCTAATCTCCCAAATAGATAGTGTGTGTTCTCTGCTAGGTTCCAGTCTTGTGTCATCCAGGGTGTGGTTGTGGGGCTCCTGCCTCCTTCCTGGGAGAGGGAGCAGGGAAAAAATAAGTGGTAGTACTCTCCTGAGGTCTATGCATTTGTGATGTCTGAATGAGCTGGCATTCACAGCAGATTGTGCAAATCTTTATAATATGATCATCCCTGCCTCTCTTGCATGCTTTGATCAGCTGTGAAATAGTCAATAATACTGTTGTGTCTGCAACCTCCACTGGGAGTTTGCCAGCTCCCAGAATGCCAGACTGACCTTCGAGGGCAGTGGTATTCAGTTACATTTTCTGGTGGGTCAAAGGAGGCAGTGTTCAAATTTTGGTGGGCCAATGGCACGACTACTTTACCTAACAGCGGGGATTGGCAACCTCTGGCACACGTACCAAAGATGGAACCTTGGCAGATTTTGAATGGCATGCAGACTGCTAGTCTAATTGGGGGCATGTTTTGGGATGCATTTCACTTTAGTTTCCCTTTGTTTGCCATTGTGCCATGTACAGGTGAAGTCTGAATTTCAACTAACCAAAAATCCTGATGATCTGAATGAGCAGCGTGTCCCCCATTCTCATTTGGGTAATGAGGAGCTTTGGTCCCCAAGGGTTGAAAGAGGGAGGGGAAATAGGTACAGGGGACAGGAGCCTCTGTAGTACTGCTTGAGTGGTGGGAGCAAGGAAGAAGATGGGGTAGTGGGGAAACTGGGAGAGGCCCACAGAAGAAAGGGGTGACTCTCCCACACTCTGCCCCATCCCTGCTTCCCCTTGCCTGTGCCTGGCTCCTGCTCCCAACTGGTGGCTCCACTGTAGGGATGGACAAACTACCTGGCTATGGCTCTGCCCTGGGCTCCCCTTCCCAGTACCAACTGCAGCATCCCCACAGTGACCCGCCCCAGAGTGCCTCCCTGCCTGGGACTGGCACCTGTTGGCTTGGATACTGCTCTGCAGTCAGAAAGGGGCTACCTGGCAGTAGAATGCAGGGCTGGAGCTGCCGGGCACTCGGTGTGGAGCCCGAGCCAGGCTGCCCTTACAGTGGAAACTCCAGCGGGGAGCAGAAGGAACAGCTGATGCCTGGTAGGCCCAATGGAAGGCCATTGTGGGCTGCCAATGGAAGAACACTACTCTATGGGGCCCTACCCAAGGGGCTACAACTGTCATGGCTGCCAGAGCCTCTGACACCATTTCTCAGCATGCCTGGAGTAGGGGTGCAGACAGAATGGACTAAACTCCTGCTGAGGTCAATAGGGAGGCTTCTGCTTGGGGTAATGTGGTAGGGTTGCCAATTTTGGTTGGATGTATTCCTGGAGGTTTCATCATATGATGATCTTTAATTCAAGATGAATCTTTAATTCATGGAGACTCCAGGACAATCCTGGAGGGTTGGAACCCCTATGATCTGGACAAGACATTGACTGGGCCAATGATGAGCTGGGGGTGCTCAGCACTCTTAGTGGGAGAGGAGAGCCTGACTCAGAGACAAGAGACAAGTTTCAGTTTTGAGCTAGGGAGCTGAGAGAAGTGGAACAGCTGAGGGATCCCTGATTAACTCCACTCCCCACAAAGGGAGTCTTTGAACTGCTGTGGGATCTAGTGCGTGGGTCAGGCTCTTCCAGCCCTGCAAAGATCAGCATCCAGAGTGGCAGAGATCTGACCTAGTGTGGTCTACTGAGAGCCAGCCATGACCTCCACAGAACTTCAGACCAACGAGCCAGGAGAGGATGCTGCCCCACACAGGGGCGAAGACACAGGAAGGGAACCCTTCTGGTTTAAAGAAAAGGAGGACTTGTGGCACCTTAGAGACTAACAAATTTATTTGAGCATAAGCTTTCGTGAGCTACAGCTCACTTCATAGGATGCATCCATTACCTTCTGGTTTAAGCTGACCAACATTCACAGAAAGGTAACACTTGCCTCCAGACTCATTTTCAGTATGCCATCTTCCTGGGAAAATGCCAGGGAGGGAGCTTGGGGTTGGAAAAAATGTGGGAGGTGAGGAATAGGTTGGTTCGTTAATGTTTAGTACTTATTAGTTAACCCTAATCCTGTCCTTCCCCAGATCCTATTTTCCGTCTCCCAATATAGTTCCCCTTTATTACATCATTGTTTTTGAGTGTGTCATTTCTTTGCTGGGGTTTGTATTGATGTACTTTATTGTTTCTTGTGTAGTGGGTTTTATACTGTTGTCTTTTGTGTAGCACAACACACCTTGAGTTTTGGGCACAGAGAGGAGTCACTTTGTGTGAAGGCATCAGAAAAAGAACCCAGGACCCAACCCATGCAAGGAGAGGGAAAAAGCCACTCTACGTAGCAAGCACTGGGGAGAAGGCTTGAGCCACAACTCGGGCTGGGGGAGGGAAGGTGCTACATGTCTTTTATGCTTTACACTACATGCTTAAGTTGAAGGAACCACATAGGCACTTGGGTCCAAATAACTGCGTTTACTAAACACATACAGCACACAAGGCATAGCTACCACATATACACTGCAGCTTTGGCAGGGTTCTTGTGGCTTCAGAAAGGCAGAAGACAGTGAGGGGTATTAGAAAGCTTACACGTTATTTAACGGGATACTACCTAACTCCTATACATTACGAATACTGACAGTTTAATCATCATGGGGCATTGGAGTTAACACCACATACAGATAGATGTATGTACTTCATACCTCAAACCTATTGTTTCAGGCTGTTTACAAAACTCAGGGAGACTTCACTGTATCTGTTCACACCCAGTTCACATTTTTTTAAAGTTTAATTAAAAAACCCCATAAGTGGTAGAAACATTTATTTCTTTAAATGAAAGCTGAGAGACTAAACAATAAGATGGGAGTCTCCATTTGCCAACCCATTATGACCCAGTTCAAGTTGTGGTGATACTAAATCTCAGATTTCTTTGATTTGGGTAATCTATGAAATTATCAACATGTGCATTTAAAGGGGCATATTATTCTCACACTTTGGCCAATATCTGATTGAAGTCCTTTGTGAAGAAGCATATAACCTTGATACTACTACTGGGTACTACTGACTGCATTACTCTATTTTAATATGGCTCTCCAGCCTATACGAAAGCTGCATGACTCCTTAAGGCCTGTGAAGGATGTTTGGTACTGAGGAAATTCACAGGAGTGATAATTGCATCTATATGAATTGGGGGAAATACCACCATTTTCTCAGCAGGCTTGGAAACCTGTACTTCTACAGCACTCATGGATTCTTCCAAATACAAACCAGTTCCCTAGACAGTAGGTTACAACTAATATCATTAGCTCTTCTCCTCTATAGTCCAGGGACAAAATTTTGTAAACCTTGTATCTAAAATTTGTCTTCTAAATCCATAATCAGGGAATTTAAATAAGAGACTTGATTTTTCAGAGGTGCTAAGCAACTACCCACTTCATAACATGAAATAAGTACCTCTGAAAACCAGGGCACTTTTATTTAAGTCCTTAAATATAGGTCTAATTTAAGGCACCCAAATTTGAATATTTTGGAAGCTTCTACCTCATGGAGCTAATCATGTGTTAAATATATAATCTCCTTGGCTCTGATCCTACATCAAATGAATAAATGGGAGCTTTACCAACAACTTCAATGGGAGCAGGCCCAAAGCCTTTGAGATTAGTAATGGAGGTAACTTGTTGTGTGTGTCTATATGTTTTGATTTCTTCAGCCTTGAACCTTCTGAAGTTTCAAATTTAGGCCTCTCTTTGCAATGGGACATAATTATTCTCAGATCCATGTCAAATATTCTTCCTGTAGGACTGTTATCATGGAAACATGAAAATTGTGCTATATTTACTATTCATACTGTTGCCCAGTGGGAGGGGAGCAAAATAGCTGCACATAGAGGCTATTTTTTCGATAGGCATAGCAGCCACAGCTTATTGAAGTTGCAGGTGCCGTTCCTGATATAAAAGTTATCAGCTACCACTTGGACTATGTGTTTGTAGGTGCCTGTGCTCCAAGTGCTTGCTCTGGAGAATTTTTGAAGGAAGCTGGCACCCTACCCTTTGGAACTCTGGCAAGGGAGGACTCTGCACAGTGGCATTAGTCAAAAGAGGACTTGCCTCAGACTGTAGTACTGCAGTTGGAGACCTGGCTTTGAGAAGGCTTTGATTATCTGACTGACACTGACTGGAAGAAGATTAAAACCAAAGTTAACTGTTTTCTGTGTGAAATTTTACAGAGCCATGTCTCTGTTGCGTAAGTTGGCAAAAAAAGGTCTTGTCATTCCCACAGTGGTCCACAGAGCACCCTGAAAAATTAGCTTAGAAGGCTGCTTTGGCCCTCCAGCCAAAGCAAACTTCTCCTTTTCTAGAATCGACAAGAATCCAACACAAAATCCTAAACCAAATTAACAGTCTTTCCTCTTGGGACTTCCCATCTCCCCTTAGTCAAATGTTATCATGGTCATTCACTCACAAACTTTAAGGTAGCATAGCTCAGGCACTGGGAAGCCCAACCCCACCCTCTACCACAGACTATGCAGAGGAGCAGCCACTCAGTTTGGCCTCTGCTCTGCTTTCTCATCCAGAAGCTACTTCCTACCACAGTATCTTGCAGGTCTCTTCCCTTGGCTGCATCAAGGCATCCCATTTTCTGCCTGCTCTCTCCAATCCTCTTTTCTCATTAAACCACCAGGAGCTTTAAATATTCCTGCTTAAATATTCTTCCTGCTGCTCCTCAGTCACATGACCCGTCTCAGTCAGGTCTCATAAACACTGAAAATACCAAGGAAGAAACAAATGGGCCTGGGCCTGCACTCTTCTTAAAGATACAGCTCACTGTAGGATATTGCCAATGAATTCTGGTACTCTATGTGCTGTTGCCACATCTGATAATTACAAACTCTAATTTCTTTCTCTCTAGAAAATTTAGAATATGTGCGTGTGTTTTTCTGAATAGAAAGCTAAATTAAATCTGATAGGAGAAGAAAGCAAAAAGCAGCATTCTTAAATATTTTTTTAAAAATGCTGTATCACATACATCAGCTGCTTTTGTTATCTAGATAGGGAAATGAGACATCATTACATGTCTGTCTTCTCTGTGCTATTGAAAAGCACTTGTGGATAGTTTATGAGACACTTTAGTAACCTATACAGGTAATCATGGTAATCTTATGGTTATTGATTTCCCTTGGTCTTTATACAAACCCTTACATCTCCTATTGTTTTGCCAAGATTGCATCTTTGCAGAGAGGTAATATTTTGCTATGTGAAGTGTGCATACTATTGTACTCCTTAAATTTCTATCAAAGTCCATGCTTTAATAATATAAATTACCTCAGGGTTCAAAGCATATTTTGCAAGGATTCTGTCTAGCTGTCAAAACCTTTACTGCTACACATAAAAATATGGAATTATATCTGCTAGGTTGCGGCACTTAAGGAGCATCAGGAGTGTGTGTTCATTAAATTTGCTACATCAAATATTCATTATATTATAAATTCTTACCTTATTTTCTGCCAATGATATTCCTTTAAGTCCTAACAGTGTCAGACCTCTATTCTTCCCTTTCTTCTCCTTTGGATCTTTGCATATCTTGATGGAAAAGATGGTAGGTTCTACCTGGCTTCTAGATTGTGCTGTTCACCCTCTTTCCTTCTGTAAAAATCCCCCCTTCTTTCATGGAGGGTAATATCTTAAGGGCAGTTTAAAACACTAGGTGGGACAGTATGGATGTGAAAGATGAAGATGGTGATGAAGGGTCTACTCATGAGTTATATCAGTGCTTGCTTCATGGGAAAGTTAGGTGTTAGTAGAAAGCAGTCCTGGGCTGTATATTACTGTGCACTGAATTAAGGCATTATAACATTTACACAATGAGGAAACCTGTGGTGAATTTAGCATATTATGTACAGTACAATTAATTGCTGGCCAGTGTCCCATTGCAAATCTCCTATTAACTTCTCCGATATTGAAACCACAGCATTTAAAACAGAATCTAGGAAACTACCTTGGGGTTCAATTATTACTGATGATTTATATTACAATATGACCTAGCGGTCCCAGCAGATAATTCAAAGAGCCCCTTCATGTTAGGTGCTGTACACACTCATAGAAAGAAATTGTTCCCACATCAATGATCTAATGATCTAAATAGATCAGACTGGTAAAGGGTGGGTAACAATATCCTCTACCTCATAAAAACATTTTCTGATATCTTGAAGCTCAGGTGCAGATTAATGGGTTGGTCTCTGGACATCAGTGGAGCTATGCCATCTGATTTACACCAGCTGATGACCTGGAGCATATGTCTACTGTTCTTTGACATGGCTTAAAAAGATCACTCAGGGCATCTCTTGAAGGCACATTTAAAAGAACATCTATTACTAGCAGATTTGTTTGCTCCTTACTGGCCAGCACACAGGGAGTGTTTGACTTACAGTTTCAGCACCACGGGGATCTCCATGTTTTACGATTATGACAAGGCAGGGAATTTACATTACTGTGGTTCAGATTTGAACATTCATTAAAAGTTTCTGACTGTATCATAAGGGTGTTGTGGTCACAGATGTGGAACTGGAGCATTTGTTTGGAAAAGAAGCCTGAGACAATTTGATGGGGAGCTGTCTAAGACAGGCAGTAGGAAGCACTGAAGAGAGTGGTGTGGCACTCACCCAGGATGTGAGAGGACTGGGCTTGATTTTCACTCTGGTTGATGTGAAACTAGGATTTGAATTTGGATCCCCCCCAGCTGAGGTGCCTTAATCACTGGACTATTGCTATTCTGGGGTGGGTGTCTCTAATAGAATCATAGGATTAGAAGGGACTGCAAAGGTCATCTCATCTAATCCTCTGCCAAGATGCAGGATTTGTTGTGTCTAAACCATCCAAGCCAGAGGTACAGGTCACAGAACACAATAATTATAAATCATTTTGATTTAATAAGAAAAATGACATTATAATATCTACTGATTACTGCAACAGTGGTATTGATGCAGTAATAGGTAATGTTAAAGATGAGAGTTAAGACTGAGGTAAAAAGAAAAGGAGTACTTGTGGCACCTTAGAGACTAACAAATTTATTAGAGCATAAGCTTTCGGGAGCTACAGCTCACTTCATCGGAAAGCTTATGCTCTAATAAATTTGTTAGTCTCTAAGGTGCCACAAGTACTCCTTTTCTTTTTGCGAATACAGACTAACACGGCTGCTACTCTAAGACTGAGGTAGTTATCTATGTGAGTCTTTAATCACATACTGTTTTTTCCACAGGACCCTTCCTCATTCAGTGCACAGGAAAGGATGGATGGTGCTCACTTACTGAGCAGCTATTCAATATTTTGTTTTCTCCTTATTGTTCTATGTATGGCCCTATGCCTTATTTACTACACACTGTTCAATCCCTGCTCTGAAGAGAGAATTATTAATTTCCCTATTGGCTTTCAATCGTGCTCATCACTATAGCCTGAGTGCTTCACAAACATTCATTATTTTATCTCCACAGCACCCCAGTGATATGAGGGATGGTATTATCCCCATTTTACAGCTAGGAAGCTGAGGCACAGGGCGATTAAGGACAAAAGTAGCCACTAATTTTGGAAGCCCAATTTGAAACATCTAGGATATGATTTTTCAGAGTACTTAACTTCATGTCTTAATATGTTCAAAGCACAGCTCCCATTGACTTCAGTTGTTGTTATGAATGCTCAGAACTTCTGCAAATTAGACTCCAGGATCTCAGTCAGGAAATGAGGAAGAGAGATAGTGACTTTCTGTGAAAAGTTTGGTTTAAGTGACTTACCCAGTATCACATAGAAATCCTGTAGTGGAAGCAAGGATAGAATCCAATGCTCCAGGGCAGCATTCACTTACTTTACACATGAGAACATCTCTCTCTTTCTGCAATCCCATGACTCATTTTTTACACACCTTCCAAATTCTACAAAAATGAAGCAGGGATCCAACAGATAATCCCCTTTTTTGTTACATGACCCTGATTCATCCACAGAGCAGGTCCATCCCTGAACGAGGTTGGGGTCCTGTGGAAAAAATAGTATGGGATCATATAAGTAAAGATTGTATCATAATGCATGCCCACAACGATGTTGAATTAAAGTTGCACAGATAACTTTAATTCCATCATTTCCTAATTTTTGCTCAACTCAGCAACCTTAATAATGTTCTTTTACAGTTGTCTTTTTGTCAATTTCTCTGTTTAAAAAAAAAAGAAGAAAATGAAAAAAACAGATTCCATTATGTGGCATGACATTGACATCCAGGGCCATGAGACACTTTGCCAGAGGGTTTCATAGATTTTTGCTGACAGCAAAAGATGAGGCTCAGTCTTGGGTACCATTCCTGGCTCTGAAGGGGAATGTGCTTTAGTCGGCACAGACTCTTCTGACCTTCCTTCTTCAGTCTGTCTTTTCCCAGCTCTTGTCTATTCTATTTCCGGCTCCTCATCTTCTAGCCCCATTCCCCTCATGTCTCCATTTCACAATGTTCTCATCCCAGTCCCACTGTCTCCTCTGGACTCTCTGTCCCAGTCCTTCCCCCCGGCCCATCATCAATCTCAGTCTCCCTCCCCTGGTCATATTCCCAGTCTTCTTGCTTAGTCAGATTTAGTTTCCTCTTCTAGCTCCTCATCTGAGCTGTCTTTTCCCTCCCCAGCCATGCCCACTGGTTTGTTCTTAGAAATCGGAAAACTGTTTTGGCTGAAATTTTCCTGAAAATTTCAGCTTGAAGCAGACACCCAGCATGGAAAATTTCAGCCTGAAGAGTTAAAATTTGGCAGCTATAAATAAGTGGAAACAGGATCTTATAATGGGAAACAGGAAATTTCAGGCAAGTGTAATAATAAATAGGCAGTGCTATAGAGTTCTTTCGTAACAGCCCACTTCATTTCAATATGCAAAAGAGTGTATGAGGCCAGTTAGAAGAAACAGAGCACCTCCTTCATAGCCAAGTATGTCTTGGGAGCAGGTAATGAAAGGAAAGAAAAATAAGGGTTTCATATGGCTTTAAATGGTTTCTGTGTGATATTAGAGCTAATGTGAGGGTGCAAATCCCCACTAGAACTCAAGTTCTGACTAAAAGTTAGTACTGTAGCAGGTAAGAGATATTCTGTGATGAGGTCTAAGAAGATGATGCTGTTACTGCTCATAATATTTTACATTTCTATGGCCCCCTTTAAATGTGAAAAGAACCTTTCATAGTGAACTGAAGTATAACAACATTGAAATACAACAGGTGTCCTTGTGTTGAAGGATGCAAAGGCAACCAACCATAGAAGCTTAGTACAACAGTAGTGTGCATAAGTTCCACAATTTGTAAGTGTGCTTATATTTTTCATGGATTTTTGGTAAATTGGAACCATTTATGCATTCAAGAGAACTGATCTTCTCATATTTCATTTCCTGGAAATATCATGACAAAAACAATTTAGTTCAGGGGTGCTTGAGGAAGAAAAAAATGTCATGAACAAAAACCAGATATATAAATAAAAATACCGAGACATCTGTGTTTGTCTGGATTTATCTGAATTCTGAGTCATTTGGCTATTGTCCTAAAATCAGATCGTTGGCTTTGAAAGCCAATTTACAAAAAGTTCCACAGAGTTTTGCCAACCTTGTGGAGCAGAAAGGGCAGCAGTTTTTAATGGCTTATCAAAAGAATGGTTCAAAGTTAACTGCACAGTCTTCAGTTTATCTATCTCTGATTACAGGGTTGAGTTGACCTTTCTTGGATCTAGTGGACTAAGTAATTCAAACTCATTGCTTAGATGGCTAAACGATCCTCTCTGGCTATGAACGTTAATATAGACTGGGTTAATCTGTGGAATTAAAGGATTACAAAATGAAGCCTATAGGTTTGTTCATGTGGGATGTTGTTCTGAGCAGTTAACAGTGTATCACTCCCAAAACTGCTCAGTGTATATTGTTGTTAAGGGTTTTGCTGCATTATTTAGCCACATTGTTATGTCTATTTTCTGTGCCACATTAATAATATGGGTAAATCACATGGACACAGCTCAGTTACAAACAACCATTTTTACTAACTATATACAAGTATACAGGCCTAGCTACACATGTACACTGCTGCTCGAGCAGGGTTCTGGAAGGTTGGCCTGTATATTTGTATATGATTAGTAAACACTTTTGGAATCCAACTGTACCTCTGTGGTTTTCCCATGTTCTCAGTGTTGCATAGCGAGCAAGGACAAAACACACACCATCATAACTTCTAGATTGTGTCCTATACATGTCATCATAACACTGATATCTTAGGTACTGCTCCTTGCTGGCTGAGAAAATGTATGATTAGTATCAGATCATGTCCCTGCTGTATATTTGCAGAAAGCTATCACAAAACGCCCAACATTAGGACAGGGTTTTCAACCTTTTTTTTTCTGAGCCCCTCTCCCTCTCCCCATGCTATAAAAACTCCACAGCCCACCTATGCCACAACTGTTTTTCTGCATATAAAAGGCAGGGCCAGTATTAGGGGGTAGCAAGTAGGGCAATTGTCTGAGGTCCCATGCCACAGGAGGCCCTGTGAAGCTAAGTTGCTCAGGCTTTTGCTTCAGCCCTGAGTGGCGGTACTTGGAACCCCAGGCTTCAGCCTCATGCCATAGGGCTTTGGCTTTCTGCCCTGGACCACAAAGTCTAATGCCAGCCCTGCTCAGTGGACACCGTGAAACCTGCTTGGGACTCCCCAGTAGGCCCCGGACCCCTGGTTGAGAACCACTGCATTATACCTCTGGAGAGATTATCCTATTTGAGTTAGTTGCTTATTAAAAAGCTCAAGGACTAGAAACAAAGAAAAACTACTTGGCTTAATGCCTATCTATATTAACAAGTTTAGTGTACTAGCATGGTGTTTTGTTTACTGTTAAATCACTGCTTCCTGTCTTACTATAGCTATACATAATAAAATAGAAATAGAGAGGAATATTTTTCAGACACAGTTTGGTTTTTCCATAGAAGTTTTTAAGGTCAGGCTTGACAAAGCCCTGGCTGGGATGATTTAGTTGGGGATTGATCCTGCTTTGAGCAGGGGGTTGGACTAGATGACCTCCTGAGGTCCCTTCCAACCCTGATATTCTATGACTCTATGATTCAATATATTGTAATCTGGACAGAGCAATGGTTTAATACTCTTTAGTTTCTTTTTCCAGCAACTTCTATCCAATAACTAGGATTTACTTTCTCTGCCCCACTGGGCACAGGAGGAACTCTCACTTGGTATAAAGCTGGCTCCAATGTTAACTACACCCTGGTGTAAGTGGACATGTAGGGGGTATGAATTTATGGACAATAATAAACTATCACAAATTAAATCAGCCCTTAAACGACTCTGTACCCAGGATTGCACCCCAAACAGACTCATTAGTAATGCAACATATAAGCATGCCTTAGCATCAGCTAATTAATTCCTGAAGTCGCTCACATCACCAGTATCCCTATAATATAGGGTGTGCCTGGATCCATTGCTGGAGATATTTAATAGCTCCCTGTCAATGTCTTTTGGTGTGGTCTTTCAAAGGGCCCCAACTTCTCCTGGCTGACCCTCCTTAGCTTGTCTTTGATCAGGTCAATACCTGGACTTTCACCTCTAATAAGCAGTCCCTTAATTTTACGGCTTGCAATCAGCTTCAATCCCTTGGTTATGTTCTTGTAGGCAGCCCGGTGCAGAGCTGTCTCCCCTTGAGCGTCCTAAACCTTTCTGCCTCTTTTCGTTCTCTGTACTCCCTCTTTTATAGCAGGTCTTGTTTCCCCCATTGGTTGTACCTGTGGGTGCCTATGTCCTTGATTGGCAGCTCTGGCAGCTGCAAGGGGGTAACCAGGGTGCTTGGTTGTAAGCAAGAGAGGTTTTCTTCTCCCCACTGTCTAAGCTCAATATGCGATTTGTAGACCCATTATACTCCCCTAGGAAGGGCTAATGCCAACTACACATATGAACACAGCAGCCCACGCTTAGCTCAAGATGCCACTGTTGATATTGTCAATGAACATAAGAATGGAAAAGAGACATGACATAGCAGTAGGAAAAAAGCTCATTTTAACAGTCTACACAGTTGAGTTACAAGAAAGCCCCAAACAGAAGCTTACAAGAAACACAAGCAGCTCTCTAGGCTTCTGTTTAGCTGCTTGTGCTCAGAAAAGTATTCTGAACACATGCCTCAAAAAGCGTACCTTACCGTAAATGTATAGTTCACATAAAAGGTCTCAGATTCACTACATGGTCTAGAGGTGTTAAGTGGTTGGCAAAACTGTCTTCCCTTACCTTCCTTTCTTGTGAAAAATTATTGAGACGATGATGTCAGGCAACATCCAGCAGCACCTCCCTTCTTGCAGTCTGTTTATGCTCTGTCAATCAAGCCATGGATCTAGATATAGGACAGAGACAATGCTGCTTGTACAGGTGGATAATTTCTTCACGCTACTAGATATAGTTCAGACATCCATGCTGGTATTGTTATATCTATTGTCAGTCTTCAATCACATTGATCATGCTGTGCTAGTGGATGATGATGTTTGTGGCAGGGTGGATGGAAATACTTCAAGAAGGCTTCGTTCAGTTTCTCTGGGAGATGTCCTCTCCCAAATGTACTGATATTTGGAATCCTACAGGACTCATTTTCTCAATTCCTTTGTCCAATGTGAAACACTAGGGAAGAATACAAGACGCTACGATCTGCAGGGTTGTCAAAATGTGAGGTTACTACACCACCCCTTGGAGCGCAGACAGTGCTGTTTCCCTGCTGCGCCAGTGACAGTCCAAGGCAGGGTCCTGGATGAAAAAAACTCTTTGGCTTAAGTTCAGTTTGGAGGTGATGAAGGGAATGCTTACTAGCAGTGAGGAGCTTTTTTGAGTACTTGCTAGAAGTCTAAGAGTGTTAGTTTTCCATTTTTGAAGCTGGTTTGTAATTTGATGGTTACTAGATTTATCTTTCTTTCTGTATGACAAGAAAAGAGCAGTAGCCAGAAACACCTTGTGGCCAGATACCCTCCCCGCATGCCCCCTAATGGTATGGATCAGAGAAGTAGTGGCTCTGCCTCTGTTTCCCTCTGGGCCTTCAGCTGGTCTGCCCCGACTTCAACATCTTCCATATTGATGTGATGTAGCCCTTAACTAGGTCATATAAAAGTTCTACCCCTTCTAAAGTACCCAGAGTCCAAAATAAATAAATATAAAAGTAAATCCTTCACTCACGGATGCCTGGCACACAGGGGTCTCTCCCATTTCCTGGCCAACCTTCTCTCCCACCCAGCTAGGCAACAACTGAGTTGGGCTCTCACTTTTAAACTCCTCCCTTGAAGCCTGACGCCAGCTCCAGGTGTTGCAGTGTGGGGCTGATTGGGTCCCCAGCTATTCATTAACCTTTCCTGACCTGTGAGGGGTTTTTACATCCCATTACATGCCTTATATTATTATTTGACTAGCCAAAATGTTGCCTCCTGCTCTCTCAGATGAGGTCTTTGACTTCACCTTTCTCATGCTTAGGTTAGATTACTGTTCATGAAGCTATCCTTGAAGGACACCTGGAAACTGCAGCCAGTACAGAATATGGCAGCCCATCCTCTAGGGAGCATGGACCAACAATCACACACCATAACAGTACTCCATATAATACACTAACTGCCAGGTCACTTCCAATTCAATGTCTTGGTAACTAATTTAAAAATTGAAAATTATTTAGGATCCCAGTATCTCAGAGACTGGCTCTCCCCCATGACCTACCAGGCACTTGTGATGAATGGGAAATCTTCAGGTTTCAGTCTATGTATCTGTTTGTCAGTCAAATTATATATACTGTCCTCAGCACTATGATTGCTGAGTGCCTCATGGGAGTAAAGGGCAGAACGTTCTCATTAGAGGGTCCTTGTCTCTGGCATTCACTTCTAACTGAGAATCATTTATGACTGAGTTCTACCAGCTGCAGGACAGGATGCAAAATGCATATCCTTGCTCAGGTTGTCTTCTGAGTATTCAATTACCTCTGACAATTAGTCCCATACTGGTCACCTCCTGAAATGGCCACTTTTCAGAAATAGATATGAGGTCAGGAATTGAGTGGACAGAGTGTTAATTGCTATTTTTTTATTAACTAAGTTATGCAAAAGGTGTCCAGATACTAAGGAGTTCCTTAGAAAAACATGTAATAGACAAATACATTTCCTTGATCTCAGAATATGAAGCCATGAGTCTACCTATATCTTCATATATGTATACTTATATATGTATAAAGAAAATAGATAATATATAGTTTTATTGTTTTGTTATTATGGTATATATTTATGGTATATATAATCTCTGTTGTAATTTGTCTCGTGTTTTGCCATATTAAAACACTGTGAGATGATGGTTAATGACACTTTTTCTAGGTGCTTTCAACAAACCTTGCAGCTTTTTCTAAGTGCTTTAAGAAAAGCACAAAACATGTGGAATGGGATTTAAGCCAGGGCTTAAATTATAATTTTATAAATTTATAAATTTAAGTGATTTGCTGAATAGGAATGGATTTAAGCATATGCTTAAAGTTAAGCACATATTTAAATACTTTGGAAATTGGGGCCCTAATTCCTTCCTTCCATCCAAGACAGATTTTCAAATTTAGGTCTAGTTTTTTGATGTTTTGTCTTTGAATACAAAGTATGATTTAAGTTACAGTACTCCATAAGAAATGTAATTTTTCTTTGTTATTCTTTTTGGATGGTGAATTACAGTCAAATTTTCAAACTGTATCAAAACTTATTACAACGTAGACTGACCAAAATGTATATTATAGTTTAATCTCATTTTATCAAATACCTCTGGCTCACATTTTTTGAGTTTTCATTTAATGGGTGTACAGTCACAACAAAATGTATGCATCTAAAAGTCTAGTCAAAGGACATAGTTCACAGAATGCTGCAATTCTCTCTTGTACAGAAATATCTTCTTTGTGGCCTGTATAACTCTGACTTTGGGCATCTTATACATCAAGGGTTGTGGATTTTGGGAAAACAAAACCAAGGACTTTTTTTTTTTATGTGTGTGAAAAGTGCATGAAAGTTCAATGGTTCGTAGTGACCACTAATATGTATGATGAGCTTTCTTTTTCTCCTCCCAGAAAAGTCACAAATACTAACTTTTAACAAAATCTTTTATAGCAGCCAAGCTAAATCAGTTCTTAGCAAATATTCCCACAGTATAAATGCAGCATTTCGTAAGTCCATGCCAATAAAACAAACCCGATTTTAAAGGAAGAAAGGCATTAAATGTTTCTCCTCTCCCAGTGTCTTCCAAATCCGTGGTGTGGGTGGAATATTGTTGGAAAAGCCTTCAGTCTATTTTTTCCTCTCCTATCCCAGTTCTTTTCACTTCTCCTTCCTTGGATCATATACAGATACATTCCAAATTGTCTGATAGGCATACACATATTTCTGGAATCATAAACTTCTCTTGTCAAGAGTTTTATTGAAACCATGATGTAGAAGCCAATAATGTATTTTATTTCTCAGCTTTATTTATTTTTAAATTTTGAGTGAATTTAACATTTGAGTAAGGTGCCAGGTGGACAGCAAATCCCACTGTTTATCCGCAAATGGATACAGCACATATTCAGCAGTGGAAACATCTTCACAGCAACTTAGGGTTCAGCTACACTGCACCCTAGGGGTGGGATTTGCAGCTCATGTAGACATACCCATGCTTGATAATCAATCTAGTTCTCTAAAAATAGAAGTAAGGGTGTAGAACGTGATGTGTTTTCAGCACAGGTTGCACAAGTGAGTATGTACCGAGGAGGAGAGTGGCGGGGGTCAGGCGGGCTTGTGCAACCTGTGGAAATGCCTGCACCACCACATCCTGACTGCTATTCTTAGTGCTAGTGAGATTAAAGCTAGCATGGGTACATCTACATGAGTTGTAAATCACACTCCCAGCTGCACGATAGATGTAGCCTTAGGCCCTGATTCAGCAAAACTTTTCAAGCATACAAATAGTCCCATCGACTCCCATGAGACAACTTTAAATTAAACATCTGCTTTAAGTGGTTTCAGGTCCTTAAACTGTGCTGATCGAGAACCAACTCTGGAAGTGAAAGAGGGAATTTAATTTACATGCTCTTCCAGGGCCTGATCCAATGCCCACAGAAGTCATTGGGAGTTTCTCCATTGATTTCAATGGCTTTAGGATCAGGTCTGATTGCTAACCTCTGTACTAGACCATTAGTAGTTTATAACTGTGATCTCCCTTCCAATCACACAAACTTGATGCTCTTCTCCATCTCTTACATATATCTCCATGTCTTCTTCCATGCCCAGAATGCCCTCTACAAACCTGTTTTCCAAGCCAGTGTACTCAAATCTCTTGCCTATGAGAAGTGAGATTGGGAAGAAAGTTTAAGCAATTAAAAAAGTGGGACAGAACCATCAAGATATGTACACACCTATGAAGTTGAGTAAATATGTGATCTTCTTACTGGTAGAACTTGTCCTTCTTTTCTCTTTTCCCAAGTTTTTATTGTCAAATTACCTTCACTTGGATTGTGCCATATGTGATTGTCTGTTCTTCTGGGCACTGACCACTTCTTCAGTTGATTTCGGGAGGCGCCGAGCCATAGAGTTTTGTGTGCTTGGGAAGTAAATAATAATTACTATTGTGTTGTGGATATCTGGAAATTGGACTGAAACTCATTTCATATAATCCATGAATAGCCACCGGATATCATCTTTTATCAATCAGGCCTGAGTAGATCCTGTAATGTAGAAGGGAAATACATTGTAGCCTATTACTACTCCTCTGAGTCATCCCATTTGCCATTTTATTTTATATCTGATTCAGATCCAAGTACGGCTATCAGTAGGCCAAAGCTAGTACCTTCTTTCCTGTTTAGTAGCACCTTATTCCACAGCTCGCCATATTAGCTTTCATAGGAGTACTCATGGAGTAACATATTATATATTGAGAGTAAAAGTATCAGAATTGGGCCTAATGTCTAATGACCCCTCTTATAATCAATAAACACACACCCTTTCACACACTTGTGAGTCACAAGGAAAGCATTGGAAGCACATTAAGATTATAATGCTTTTACCCATCCTTCCTTCTTACTCTCCTCAGGAAGAGATTTTTCATGGATTTATTGAGGATTTTCCACAACTAATCTGAAATGAAGAACTGCCTGTAATAAAACATTAAATCCACCTTAGATATCCCCTTCAGTCTCAAAAATTAAACATGTATATATTGTTCATACCTAATCTGCAGGACTCAGCATCTGAGCCTTATGTGTTTACTGTGTTGGGTAGGGAGGACAATATTCTGAGTGAAAAATAGTATCTTGTTATGTGGAGGACAAAATTACAGTCAGTGAATTGTCAGATTCCAGTGTTTATTAAAAGGGCTTCTATCTTCTTCCTTAATATAGCAAATATAAATTGTTCCCCAAAATGCATTAATTACATATTTTTTAAAAAATAGCTTCTCTAAAAAGATTGATAAATGTTCAGTTTGGGAAAGAGCTTTTAAGACTGAAAAGCAAAGGGAAATTAGACAGACTTAAAATGTTTTCCTCTCTCTCTTGCATTCATACACAGAGAGCTAATAGTGTGTATCTTTTGCAACTATAGGAAAATGCTCATTTACCATGTCCTTTTGATTCAGGATCCGTATGTCTGGCTTATTTTCCTGCTGTCATATAAATAAATAGAACACACTTGTTTTTAACACCACTTCTGTATCCGTTCACAGGAGATCCTAATCCAAATTTATAGAGAAGCCCTCATTTTGGTTAGACTAGGCTAACATTAGCATACCAGTAAATACTGGGTGACTTGTCCTTGCATGTTTTTTCTTGGCTTGCAGATTTACTACTATGGTTTCTATTATTTCCAGATGATGGGACATGGTGCTGAAAACTATGGGAAAATGTGTTTAAACTAATGGGTTTCCTGCCGACTAAATCATTCTGAATCATTGAACGTAGCTTCTATATTATCTCATTGTTGATTAAAAGCAAAAAAGGCAAATTATAGTACTGGAATTTCTTTAAAGAGATTATCTGATGGTCTGGTTCCTGCAGAGGTGGAGAAATGTGATATATTCTTATGCTTGTTGTGCATGGTTTCTCAGCAGCTCTTTGTATCTGTGACATAGTCACAGGCAGAGAATTTATTTTCCTACTGGATATGTTACCATTATTGCAACACATGTATACAGAGATCCTATCTAGTCTGAATGTTGTTTTTCAGCTTTCCTAATTTCAAAAGCTCAGATGTCCTTTGCTAGATTAAAACTCAAAATCAGAATACCTTTGGAAAGAGAGGGTTTGGTTTTCTTCACACAGGAAATTAAGACTGGCTGTTATTAATCCAAAGATATCAGTGGGATGCAGCAAAAGGACAAGCCAGGGCTCACTAATTACTGGAGTCAAAAATTCACCCACACTAAATGATAGCACAATACCGATCTAAAGAAAAAAAATTAAAAACTTCATTTTCAATGCAGTCTTTCTACTTTGAATATCATTTGAAGAATATGGGTCTCCTAAATGTGTTAGATGAGCAGGCCTCCTCCATTGGATTTGGCATACAAAATTGGCTTCTAAAAGATTAAACAAATATGTTCTGACATTCTCTTGTCCTTTAGTATTACTAGAGATGCTAAAAACCACCGATGAGCAGACATCTTGGAAGTGTGCTCATCACAGGACAAGCTCCCTCACCCTGGGGTTCTCTTGCAAGCAGTCCTCACACACTGTAATGTAAGCTCACCACGGTGTAGTTATTTACAATGTCTTACACAGCTTCACGTCCCATCACCATAAGGCTTCCCTCAAGTTTTAACAAACCCACGTAGGCACAGGGTGAGAGGCTGAGGAGAGAGGTCTCAGCTCTCTAAGATCCTTGGCTGCTTTGCCCTTCTTACAGCCTCCCTCTCTCACCTCCTAGCTCCCATTTAACTGTCCCCAGCTTTTGAGCTGAATTCCCCTTTTCATGGTTAATCCCCCAGCCCTAATCAATTATCTCCCAAGCCAGGGAAGCATACAAATTACAGAGTGGCGAGCCAGCCCTATGCTACTACCATTCTGTCACAGTGCTTTAAAGGTATCAAGGACAAATCTATGCACGGTATGTGTGTGTGTCTCTCTCTCTACTTCCTCCAGCCATCCAGCACTGGTCTCTTCTCTGTCCCTTCACTCAGGTGCCATGATTGGTGAGTGCCTTCTCCTCTGCAGCCTCTGCCATCTTGAACTACCTTCCTGTGTCTCTGCATTATTGACTCTCTCTATATTTTCAAATTTCACCTGAAAACTTACGGTACTTAACTCCATCCAGTGGGGTTACTGGAAGTGTTGTGCTACTTTCAGATACTTTGTAGCATGCCAGATATATAACAACCTTAGGAGAAAGTGTTGCAGGCATTTCATCCACTAGACCCCCATTAGCTCTAGCACCAGTTTGGTAACTGATAAACACTTGCACATACTATTCATACAGAAGGATTTAAGTATACCACTAGGAAAAGAAAGGGGGCAAATATCCCAAGTTCAATGGCTTAGTCAGTTACAAGAGACAGTCAGCACAGCAGTGCCTAATAACCTCAGAAGTGTCATTCATCAGGTGGATGTAAAGGTAACTATGCCCCAGCGGACTGCCAGGTGTCACAGGTCTTGTAAGGCAGCTGTGCATTTGGTAAGCTGACCAGTTGTCCCAATTTTATAGGGACAGTCCCGATTTTGGGTTTTTTTTTTTCTATATAGGCTCCTATTACCCTCCACCTCTGTCCCGATTTTTCACATTTGCTGCCTGGTCACCCTAGCATTTGGCAATCCTGTCATACATTCCTGCATCTCAGCTTGTCACATGTCCAGCTGGCAGCAGGGAACCAGCAGGCTTTTGCCTACAGTTTCACCTTTTAGTCACTAGAGTTCAGTGTGGCAAGTAGAGAGCCAGCAGGCAGGTGCTTTCTCTCCCTTCTCCCTGTACTGGATCAGGACCAGGAAGGAACAGCCAGGAGGTGATGGCAGATGGAGGAGAACATGATGAGAGCATTAGGCTAAGGGGAAAGCCTGATTCTGGCCTCAGGCGCCATCCCTCCCCTTCTGCAGTCAGCTGCACCAGGCTCCCCACATCACAAACTCCCAACCCCATATAGCACCACGTCTCTTCCACCCCAGAACCCATAAGCTTCCTACTCATTCCACTATGAAATCCTTGACACCTAGGAGACACCTAGCACTCACCTACCCCCAAGCAATCTCTTGCCCTCACTAAGCCCCAATAATGCCAGTACCCACTAGTCCCCAGCAGCCCCAGTATCCCTAGCCCTTGTACCACAAACCTCCCAGTTATACCAACAGCCCAAGAAACTGCCCCCAAACCCTAGACCGCCTACCCCAGCCACAGCTTCGAATCTCCATGCCCTATACTGCTTTCGGGTGTGGGGGGTGGTGACCATTAGATTAAATGTAGGGTTATATGCACATTAGCTCATTAAATCTGAATAAAAAGTCACACGTGGACCTACACAAATGTGGACAGCTATGTGTATTGGGGGGAGGGCCAACCTGACACAGGTTTGCCATGGGTGTCTAATAGCAGTGTAGACATACCTTACAATTAAGTACTGGTCTGTGATACCACTGAAATAGATCCCATGATAGGAGGTCTCATTGTGGGCTCTTCTGCATTGTTTTCAAATCATACATCCCTATTAGTAGCCTCATGCTACCTGCTTCCATGCTGCACCCCCTACATCTTACTGCTTGCTCTCTGCAAGTAAAAGCCTGCTTCCCTGTTTGGGTCTTTGCTTTTCACCCACCATCCTTCTCTCAGCTTTCATGCTGTCTGCTGCTGCTACTGTAATATTCTCCCAATTACCGCCTTGACCTATGACCTATAACCCTTGGGGGATTAGGAGAAAAATAGTTACTCCGCTGCTCAGTAGATCTATTGTAATATATTATATCCCTTTCCGGTACCAATTCATTACTCTCTTCCTCGTCAATCATTTCATAAAAGCATTTCATTAAGTAAAAAAAATTATAACAAGAACAGTTCAGCAAACCAGGTAAGAAAATGATCCACCACCCTGAGAGAGCACATACAAAGTGTGACATTTCAAGCAGCCTCATATAGGTATATAAAAGCCAAAATAACCTCAGTTATGTCTTCATTATAATTACACTATCACCTTCAAGGTGCACTGGCTGGAATCAAGAAGATGGAGAGTCATATAATTGTACTTATAATAATAAAGTTATACAATGTCACTATAATAGCTGTATGGAGTGGATCTCAATTTAGTACTCAAATAAGGTATCTGAATGTATTGGGTTTTACTGCTAGTGCATGTTCATTGTCTTGGTATATCAATAAAGAACACGCATATCTGAAGCTCTGTCTCTCTCCTGCTGGATCAGTTTTTCCATATTTACCTTACAGATTTCCCTAAACCCATGATATTTGCAGCTTCTCTCTTCTTCCAGTGCTACATAATGTGCAATCCTTTCCTCCTTCAAACACACACACACACACACACTGGCCAGAGCCTTGTTTCGCTAGAAAGCTAGCAGGAAATCCACCCCTACTTCTTCTCCTGCTCTCTTTCTACTGGCGATGGCAATGGCACTCTATAAGAGACTGGCCTCAAGGATACGTGCTGTTTCTGCAGGATGTAGCAGGCCCAGAGCCTCAGTTCTTTGTTTGGCAAACAGGCCCAGGGAACAGCTTGGGGGCATGGTGCCTATGAAACCGTGCTGCACTCCATGCCAGAACAGGACAGTACTCAATGAAAAGAAAGTGCCTTAATCTGGAGCTAAGGGACCAAAGCAAGACTGTTTGGACAGTTTGTTATTGATGGTTTAGGGGTATGGAATTGCTTCCGTATGAGTAGAGATTAATAAGATTGGGACTTTTCAGTTTGGAAAAGAGACGAGCAAGAGGTGAAATGATAAAGGTCTATAAAATCATGACTGGTGGGGAGAAAGTAAATAAGTATTATTTACTCCTTCTCATAACACAAGAGCTAGGGGTCACCAAATTAAATTAATAGGCAGCAGGTTTAAAACAAACAAAAGGAAGTATTTTTCACACAACGCACAGTCAAAATGTGGAACTCTTTGCCAGAGGATGTTGTGAAGGCCAAGACTATAGCAGGGTTCAAAAAAGACCTAGATAAATTCATGGAGAATAGGTCCATCAATGGCTATTAGCCAGAATGGGCACGGATGGTGTCCCTAGTCTCTGTTTACCAGAAGCTGGGAATGGGCGAAGGGATGGATCAATTGATTATTACCTGTTCTGTTCATTCTCTCTGGGGCATCTGGCATTGGCCACTGTCAGAAAACAGAATACTGGCCTAGATCGACCTTTGGTCTGACTCAGTATGGCCATTCTTATGTTCTTATGTTGGCATTAAAGCTGCTTCATTACGAATCTTCAATTTAAGTATGCTTTAATTAAATATTCTATTTAATGAGAATGTGGTTCTTCTTACTATGTTGATAAAGATGTTGGAACTGATTTGTTTTTTGGAGTTATTCCCGGGTGAATTCCTGAATCCTCAGAGATTTTAAGATGGGTTTCCATCTCAAGGCAAGAGGTTGGGGGTTGGAATAGCCTAACTTTGATAGGGGAGCCCTTACTACAGTAATTATATATTTTATAATTGCACATTATTGATGGGACAGAACTACATTACCTCTAATGATCAGCTACCCCTCTATGGACCCTAGAAAATGATAATTGTTGGAACAGTTTTCTATTGTAAAACATTGTATTTATCAATGACTTGGATGTTGTTTTAATATTTGTATATTCGTTAATGGCATCTGTCTCTTTAAGAACAGGGTGAAATACCTTATTTTAGAGTGTGTTTGCAGGCAGCTCGGAGAAGTGTCTGTGATATTTTACTGTGCAAACTCCAAAACATCAAAACTTGATTTAATAGACTTATCTTTCAAGAAAGTAAGTCTGATTTTTGACTGTGTAACAAATCCAACCCAACTCAGTGGGGATTAAAAATTGTTGCCATATAATGGATGTTTGGTGGCTCCTGTAGGAGACAAGAGTGGTGAGTAATTCCAGCTTTTGCACCACTAACTCATCACCGGGCTTTGCATCAACTGACAGACTCAGCTGAGCAGCCAAAGACTTTGTGTGTCATGGAGACTGAACAACCCTGGTTACTCTTATAATTCCCCTCCAGATCATGGTAGAGGTAGAGGTACCAGTCAATTTTAATTTTCAGGATTTATGCTTTTTTGTTTACTGTTTTCCACGTGGGGACAACAAAAAGAGTCTAGTGAAGTTTCACTCTTCTTTTAGTCAGTTTCACTTTCTAGTTCCCACAAATTAGCAAAATTAGCTAATGAGTTGCAAACACTCAGGGAATATTTTTTATTGGTTTCCACTGAAATGTAAGAATAAAAAATCATGAAAACATTTCTCTTGGTATTAGTTTTCATGAAAATTTATTTTTGGAAAACCTATTTTTGGGCCATTTGGCAACTTTGTCAACTCTTTGACAACTGCAGAGAGTTTTAAGGAAACGGAAAAATGGTTTAAGATTCTACTAGGGGAAGGATATGGCCTCTAATTGAGACAATTAGTAGAGCTGCAGACCCCAAGAAATAAATTTATGTCACTACATGTTGTATGAGGGATTGGGTAAAAAGTTATACACTTTTATTTCATGATCTTCACATGGCCCCCAGCTTAAGCTTTTCAAGAAGTACCTTCCACAGTAGCTGTGATTTTCTTTCTTCCTCTGAGGTTTCAGATCTGTCCTATCTCTCATCGAGTACTGTGTTACAATCTCCAGCAACTAAAATAGGTAAATCAACATCTGGAAACCATTTAGTTAACATGTTCTCAACAAAAAAGCATCATCTGTCTTATTAGGACCATATACATATATTAAAACAATTGCTTCATCAGCTGGTTTCCCTTCCATTATAACATATCGGACCTATGGGCTTGATTGAGATCTTGTCAGTTGAAATTATGGTTTATGAAGATGGCAACTCCCTTACTTTTAGAATTATTATATGCAAAACTCCTGCTCAACTCAGGCCCTAACTCAATGTTTATGTTCCTTTTTCTACTTTGTCTATTTTAAAAAGGCTGCACGTGTCTTTAACTTTCAGGAGATTAAAGACCCATTCTGTCTTTACTAGACTATGTAGCACTGTAGCATTTAAAGTAATAAAGATATACTCATGGTGGCTGAGAAGTAACAAAAATCTGGCCTTCAATCAAGTAATCTCCATGTACCAAGTTGTGTAAAGATGCCCCAAAGCATCAGAGACTAAGACTATAATCTCAGGTTTCAGAGTAGCAGCCGTGTTAGTCTGTATTCGCAAAAAGAAAAGGAGTACTTGTTAGTCTGTAAGGTGCCACAAGTACTCCTTTTCTTTTTACTATAATCTCAGTGTGGAATCATCGTGTCTCTCATTATTTTTGTTACTTTTCCCTGAGCTATTTTTCTATTTCTGAAATGTCTTTTTCAGACAAGGTGACAAAAACTAAATACACTATTGGTTCATATAATGGTATTTTATTAAGCTGCTTTACCAAGCCAAACTGTTCACAAACGATGAGTCAGGCCTCCCCAAATCATGTGATTGTCTTCTAAAACATGAGTTAAAAAATAAATAAATCATGTTTGTTTTTGTTTTTTGGGCTTTCTGATTTTTGAGTCTTTAGATTTAATGAGCTTATTTGTCTTTGGGACTCAATTCCAAGCTTTTCTCAACAGCCGGGAGGGCTAAACACTTGCTTTTTAAAATAACCCCAAAAGCTGAGATTATAATGAAAACAATATAATTCCAGAAGCGGAGACTTTAAAAGGCACCCAATATCATGAGACATGCGAGAAGATCTCAAGAGTTGGAAACTGCCTAAAAGGGTGCCTATGACTATCTCACAAATGTCTGCAATCAGTGCAGAACCCATCAACATAATGACAGTTTAGGTGTTCTTTACATTGCGCTTCATTTTGCGTTTGTCAGTAGTGAAACTCATTTGCCAGGTTTTCTAGTTTAAGGCTGATTAGGATGCTCTGGTTACTCCATAGATGTGCATGGGTGAAAACGTAAGTAGCCTTTCTTCCCCACATCCCTCCACCCCAAACCCCTGTGCAGAAGAGAAGCAAGACGGCAAGGCTTGCATTCCCTGGAGAGCCTTCGGTCATACATAATTGCAAGCAGTAAATGTGTCTGGAATAAACCCAGTTGCATCAGCTTGCTGTTTCTGACCAGTAAGAAAATGGGAGTTGAATAGAGTGGAACATTCTGGAGCAGTGAATGCTAAGAGGCAATGACAAAAAATATTTGTTAAGATTACAGTTGGGGGATTTTGCAGAAGACTTGGGGCACTGTGAGAAAAAAACGTGGACAGAGCAAAAACTAACAAAGCAACTATAAATTAATTTCACTAACACTAACGCCACATCAGGTCATACACAGAAATGATGATGTCACTCATTTTTGATGTTGCATGGGGTCCTCATGATGCGTATTATGAGAGGTTTTGGTTTTTTAACTGGTTCATTTGTAGTATTTACTGAACCTTGCGAACCACAATATCAAGAATGCCGGTGAGAAGTAGTGGTCATTTCCATTTGAACTGCCATGTTGACTGGGGCTTACGTAAATTGACAGAGATGAGCTCTAGGGAAGATGCTTGCATAAAACTGACAGAAGTTTCTTTTTTTCCAATAGCCTGATCTTAAATCATCTGACAGAAAGTGTCAAAAGCAGGGCACTGCTGTCTCTTTCGTGGAAGGAAAGGTTTACTGCAAATTGTTAATTTCTTTTTGCACCAGTGCTCTCTCCAAGAACCTTGACAGCATAGACACTAGAGATAGTCCTATTACAGACATTTTGGGAACACAGCCTTTGGCATTAATGTGAAGTTTACGAGTTTCAGTATGAGTTTCTCATTTACCAATGTCATCTTGAAGTCAATTTATGGTGGCAACTATATCTGGTGTTGCTAATTGTTTCTGTTTTACCTCCAGCTTCAAAGACAATAACTGCTGTATGCTAATGATGCATATCTATTGAGATATGTATGATGAAAAGCCTATGAGGGTTATTCTAGAAACAACTAGATAGTCTCCTAAGGAAACATAACATCATAAAGGATCATCTTTAGCAAGCAAAACTAGCCATTGACAATTCTAAGTATTTGTAACCAGACATTGGCAAAACTGGTAGATTTAAAATTTAAAAAATCTTCAAATTTTGGTTTTATAAAGCCAGACATGGGGTCTGATATCTCTTTGGGCAAAATCCTTGTCCCATTGAAGTCAATAGCATTACTTCCATTGATTTTGCTGAGGCCAAGATTATACCCAGAGACTTCAGGGGACTGTCACATGTAGAAGGGCTTTCAGCTTCAGGGCTATGGTTTGGATTCAAGTCTATTCTTCCAGAATCTTCAGAATTTGTTTTGCTAAGTATTATTATATGGCTTTTGTCTGGGCCCTCTCTGGGTCTAACAGATAGCTGGAATGGTATGATTTGGCTGATTTGAATCCTGAACTTATTTCATTCAAATCCCAAAAGTTTGGTGGGGATGGGTAGAGTAGTTCAAAAAGATTCAAAAAGAGATAAAATACAACACAAACATTTTTTAGCACTGGGAAAACTTTTTGGTGGCATGAAAAACTACTCTGATTCCCAGTCTACACCAGAGTGAGGCAGCAATAAAAAAGCTAAATCAGGTCCCCGCTCCTCCCATTTACTAGGATCCATCACAAACACATTTGCTACATTGTATTGTGCTTGACTACATTTGAAATAATTTCTTCAGGTTAATGGCCAAATGGGAATTCTCTGTGCAAAAAGTTACTTGGATATTTTGGTGTTTGCAAAGATCAGGGTGCTATCATGGTTTAATACATTTATCTGTTCCAGTAATCAGGTTCTGTTTAAAGGGACACTTTTGACTTACATTTGGTTCAGAAGTTATACTTGGTAAAAACATGCTTTAATAAAATACAAGTTTCCGCAATGTGCATTTCCTTAATAATTTTGAACACATATGTAACAGCACTAAGAACTTGAAAATGAAACCAATTGGGTTGCCAACTGTAGTGATTTTACACTGAATCTCACATTATTTTGTGTTTTTACCTAAAACACCAGTTCCTGGAGTCATATGATTACATGAAAATCTCAGTTTCATTATAATTTTTTTTCTAGCTCTCAGAGTTGCAGACAAAAAAACATGGAACCTAAAGGATCAAAAACTAGACTGCAAATAAACAGAATTCAAAATTTTTTCCTTTGTAAATCTGCAAATTTTTAAGCAAATCTCATGATTTTGAACGTCTGGAGCTGGCAATACTACTATAAACAAAGGTAAAACTGACTTAATTTATTTGCACTGTCCAAAGTCTGAGACATGCAGAGAGCATAGCAAATAAATTGGATTTTACATTTTAATCATTTACATTACTTTTAATCCTTATAATAATAATATTATTAATATTATTACATAATAATTTAGAATGTAGTAATGTAGATCGGCACTTTTATATATATATATAGATATATATATATAGATATATATATATAAAATATGGGGCCTGATTTACCATTTTATTGCTTGAGTTTTATGCCAATATAATATAATTGATTTTACACCAGCTTAAAACTGGAGTAAAGCTGTAGAGAATCAGGCACATGATTTTTAAATTAATGTCTCTTAGGTCTTTGTTGCGCTGCACCTATCATATAGTCCAGTACAAAGTGGGTGTAGAACACTACCTTTTTGATCTGGATGCATTACACAAAAAATAGAACCTCACCTCCTCCCCACAGAAAGAATCATGAGATTCGGTTAAAACCATGAAATATTGTCTCTTTAAACTCACACTGCTTTTGGTGTGCTTCCTGACTTTTGTAGTTTTACAGGAGCTGCCTATTTTTGTGGGTAAACATTTCAGGAGACTCCTCCTGAAATGCAAAAAAAAAAATACATCCAACAAACGGGGGGACCTCCTCGTGTTTACTTCTGGTTGATATTGGTGCACACCAAGACTCCCAGCAGCAGCTTCTCATGAACTTCCAGAAACTTCGTGTTAGAACACGAGAGGGCAATTGTAATGCTGTAAAATCACACTACTTACAATGATTTTATGATAGTTGGCATTCCTATATATACTTCCTTTGACTCATTTTGCACTCATGTAAATGACTACCCAAGACACAGGCCAGTGAAGAGTTAAGACCACAGTTCCCAGCTAAGGTACAAGCTTGTTCGTCAGTAACAGATTCTCTTCTCTACAGAAGAATTTCATGTACCTGTGGAGGAAGAATATTTTGATGAATTGGGCCTAAAAGGCATGAGAAATATGTCTTGCCTGGTATGAAAGACAAATGGAGATATTATTGAATCAGGCCTGATGTTGTTAAGATTTGTTGTCCTAATTTAAGTATAATCATATTGGGATTGGTTTAGAATACTTAATCTTTATATAATTTATTGTTTCTTTGCTGGATTACTGAGATATACTTACTTGGTTTTATTGGAAAACTTTGGATATATCTATATATGTAAAGTGCATTATTTGTTTAATGGAACAAATACTTTGGATGGTCTCTGAAGTGTAATTAAATACATATTCAACTCCCATCAGTTAATAAATTAAGAGCTGGATCAAACCATTGTCTAGATTAACAGTTTGTGTTTTATATTTTGGGCACTTATGAGGTGTTTTTTTTTAAATTATTATTTTAAACATTGTGAAGTTTTTAGCAAGTCTCTGGTTCCAGATTTAGTTCACTATGACTCAAAAGTATGAGGACCATGTTTGATAGTTCCCATTGCAGTCACAAAAAAGCTTTGCTTTGCTGTAAACTTTCATTAATATTATTTTCAGAAAATACATATCAGTGCATATTTTGCCTTTAAGTTTTTTTTTTATTTTAACTCTGATGGTTGGGAGGGGGAATGCCTCAGTTTGAAATAAAACAGACAGTGTGTGCATGTGAATCATGTACTGTTAAAGGTAAAGAAATACATAAATATTTGTTATGATAATCTGCAAAATTACTTTTCTTATTTGATCCATATGGTTATGTGAATACCAATGCATATAATCCAATCACATATTCTGGTATTACAAAATGCAGCCTTAGAACTAAACACATTTTTCTTCTTGTGTCAAAGGTGAATCATTTCCTTATGTCTGAGATATCAGGATATGAAGGAAGATTATTTTCACAGACAAACAAAAGACAGCTGCCCTTGATAACAGTAGATTTATTCTTAACATTCATTTCAAAGGATCCATTTCTGGCCAAATTTTTATAACAAAATAGGACTTTTCAAAACTAAATATGAATAAGAATTTTCCCAAAGAGGAGACAATTTACTTTTTAATAGGCTGATACCAAAAGAAGAGAAATATATTGTACTTCTAAAAATTTGCACATTGGCTTTAGATTCACAAGGAAACTACAATATGTTACATCTAATATCTCCTATCTGATAGACATGTTTAAGATAAGGTGCATATTTTAATATATAGTGGTTTTCAAGTCCTATAAACTTGAGACACGCTGAATTCTCTTCAGTTTAGATAGAAAGCCCTAGTCTTGCCTAGTTTGCTTGGATAGAATGTAAACTATATGTTGTGGCCCATATAGTTAATTAATATCAGGTGCACAATATGTCTTTGGAAATTTTACCTGGGTTATTCAGGATATCGCCTTTTCACGCTCATTCTGGGTAGTGTTTACGCCATCCACAGGGAGCCAGAGTAATAGAGCCAGGCAGGTGTAGTGCAGACGGGCTGTGGAAGTGAAATCTATTCCCGAGCTCAGGGCCAGGATATGGACTTGTTGTGTATATGCAAGTGTACCATTTTTTGAAATTTATCCAGGTGTTTGCATCTGCACAGGAGAGGCACATGTGTGGGCCAGTGCAGTTTTACCTGAAATCAAGAGGAGGCCAAAGGACATATATTGGTCCAGAATGCAATGATATGACAGCCCAGATTGTTGGCACCGAGGATGGCTGCCCTGATTGAATCATAGAATCATAGAATCATAGAATCATAGAATATCAGGGTTGGAAGGGACCCCAGAAGGTCATCTAGTCCAACCCCCTGCTCAAAGCAGGACCAAGTCCCAGTTAAATCATCCTAGCCAGGGCTTTGTCAAGCCTGACCTTAAAAACCTCTAAGGAAGGAGATTCTACCACCTCCCTAGGTAACGCATTCCAGTGTTTCACCACCCTCTTAGTGAAAAAGTTTTTCCTAATATCCAATCTAAACCTCCCCCATTGCAACTTGAGACCATTACTCCTCGTTCTGTCATCTGCTACCATTGAGAACAGTCTAGAGCCATCCTCTTTGAAACCCCCTTTCAGGTAGTTGAAAGCAGCTATCAAATCCCCCCTCATTCTTCTCTTCTGCAGACTAAACAATCCCAGCTCCCTCAGCCTCTCCTCATAAGTCATGTGCTCTAGACCCCTAATCATTTTTGTTGCCCTTCGCTGTACTCTTTCCAATTTATCCACATCCTTCTTGTAGTGTGGGGCCCAAAACTGGACACAGTACTCCAGATGAGGCCTCACCAGTGTCGAATAGAGGGGAACGATCACGTCCCTCGATCTGCTCGCTATGCCCCTACTTATACATCCCAAAATGCCATTGGCCTTCTTGGCAACAAGGGCACACTGCTGACTCATATCCAGCTTCTCGTCCACTGTCACCCCTAGGTCCTTTTCCGCAGAACTGCTGCCGAGCCATTCGGTCCCTAGTCTGTAGCGGTGCATTGGATTCTTCCATCCTAAGTGCAGGACCCTGCACTTATCCTTATTGAACCTCATTAGATTTCTTTTGGCCCAATCTTCCAATTTGTCTAGGTCCTTCTGTATCCTATCCCTCCCCTCCAGCGTATCTACCACTCCTCCCAGTTTAGTATCATCCGCAAATTTGCTGAGAGTGCAATCCACACCATCCTCCAGATCATTTATGAAGATATTGAACAAAACGGGCCCCAGGACCGACCCCTGGGGCACTCCACTTGACACCGGCTGCCAACTAGACATGGAGCCATTGATCACTACCCGTTGAGCCCGACAATCTAGCCAGCTTTCTACCCACCTTATAGTGCATTCATCCAGCCCATACTTCCTTAACTTGCTGACAAGAATGCTGTGGGAGACCGTGTCAAAAGCTTTGCTAAAGTCAAGAAACAATACATCCACTGCTTTCCCTTCATCCACAGAACCAGTAATCTCATCATAAAAGGCGATTAGATTAGTCAGGCATGACCTTCCCTTGGTGAATCCATGCTGACTGTTCCTGATCACTTTCCTCTCCTCTAAGTGCTTCAGGATTGATTCTTTGAGGACCTGCTCCATGATTTTTCCAGGGACTGAGGTGAGGCTGACCGGCCTGTAGTTCCCAGGATCCTCCTTCTTCCCTTTTTTAAAGATGGGCACTACATTAGCCTTTTTCCAGTCATCCGGGACTTCCCCCGTTCGCCACGAGTTTTCAAAGATAATGCCCACTGATAAGGCTGGTCCTAAATACCAGATACTTCAGAGAAAGGTGCAAAATCCCCATAGCGGACAATTTGCCTATAGAGGAATTTCCTTGCTAACCAGAGGTAGTTACTAGTTGGTTTATAAGTGGTGATAAGTTTCTAAATTTGTATCCTAACTGTGGATACTTTTGTTAGCTAATCCTTTTTGAATCCTCTTCTAATCTTCTGTGAATTCTGCTATACTCTTTGAATGGAATACCACCTTGTGGGAGTGACAAATTATATGTTGTTGCTAGCAGCTCAACCTATGTGTTCCTTCAAAACTCAGATATGAATACAATCTGGACTCAGTGAAGTGTTAAAATTTAAATTAACAGTTTGTTTCAACACCTTTCCTTTTGATGCTGTTGGGCTTATCTGTACCTGAAAGTTAATTTGGATTAAAGTAGGGTGTGAATTTAAATTGCAATAGCTATTCCTGAATAATACCATATGTGGACAATCATATTCCAGAATAAGAGTGCCTTGTTCCTGTTTAGTTTAAGTGGATTAAATTAAATTGGAAAAAGGCAATCTTGTTCCAGAATTAGAGTCCACACACATGGAGTTATTCAGGAATAATTACTCTAGAATAGCTATTCCTGAATATCTATTCCAGAATGACTCCATGTGTAGCGAAGCCCTTCCTTTTTCTTTCTTTTTTTTTTACAGTGCCTGATTTTTTTCCTCTGAAAAAAAAATTTGTGGTATTGTCCCATCAACCTCTTTGGTGAAGACTAGTGCAAAAATTATCCTCTCTGCAATGTCTTTATCAACATTTATTGCTCCTTTCACTATTTGGTAGTTGGGCCTTCTGACTTTCTCATAAGCTTTTTGCTTCTCATATACTTTATGACTTTCCCATTGTTTGTTATTAAGTCTTTGGCTGTTTGATCTTGAAATTTTCTAATAAATAATAATAATAGTTCACATTTATACAGTACTTTACATGTTGAAGCTCTTATACAAACTAATTAATCCTCATAAAACTGCTGAAAATTAGATACATAAGAAATATCCCCACTTTACAGATGAGACAGAGAGGTACCCAAGGTCATACAGGAAGTCAGTCTCCCAGCATATGCACAGTGTGCCCAGTCAGATGATGGCATTGTCATCAGCCAGGTGAAGAGCCAGTAGCCTGCCGCTGAAGTAAGTCAACAGACACTTGCAACATAGTCTGAATGTGACTGCATCTACATTGTGGGTTGTTAGAGAAACCTCAGCAGACCAAATTCAGTGACGAATCTTGGTCATGAGCTATCTGACTGCTACCCAACTCTTGTATAGCCATTCTTCAACTTTCAAGCCATTGGACACGGTTTGAATTCTTCAGCTTAACGTTGAAGGTCTGTCAGCAGCCAAGTGCAGAGTCATTCATGCCTTAGGAAGTCAGTGGCATTGAGAAATGAGAAATAATGGGCTCCTGACTCCCAATCCAGTGCTAATTTTTTGCCTTGGCTATTTTGACTTGAGCAAACTCCTGCATTACTATACTTTTCCTGCCCCTTTTTATATTTATGCTCCATTTTTTTTTGGTCTCTGGTTAGACGGACCTTCTGGGACTCTACCATGGGATGTTTTAGTAGTCTTCATGATATTTCTTCTTCCTTTTACCTTTAGGTATTTTGACCTACCTTCCTCATTTCTCATATTTTCTTTTAGAAAGTTTAATGACAGAGTTGGTGTGATCCCTCCCAAGAAGATGTTAAATTTATTATGGTCATTTTTCTTTGTGGATCAACTTATGTTCACTACATGTATATCTCTATATACTCTGTCATATACAACTTTTTGGCATATAGGGATCAAACTCGCCTCACACACTTATGCCATGAAAAGGTATTTGTTTCAAGGGATTTAATGCTATGTATAAAGTCAAAAGACTTTATGCATGCTCCAGAACTGATTGTTGGAAGAATTAGTAGTTTATGTTATTTGAAAAATTGTTCCTCTAAATTATTTCGTGATGTGATAGTTGACCAGTGAGTATTTGTTTAGTTGAAGTCAGCCTTTCAACATCTGTTTTAGCAGAACTGTGGCCTGTTTGATCTCTCTCTGAAAGTTGTGCATTCATTATCCCTTGACTCATCAGCAGGCTGGTAATTTACCTCTATTATTATAATTTTTATTTTATGACTTGACATTTGTGTCCATGCACAGTCTTCTACATGGTCCTCTGCACTCAGATATTTTATTTCAATTTGATGTCCTCTATGTGTTATTCACCAATCTTTGTGACTTTACGGGTCCTTTTTGCATAAGTTATACCCAGATATACACTATCTCATTTATTGTCAGGTCATGTTTCAAAACTATCTATTATACCAGATACTGTACTAGTACATTATCATTACTTGTGTTGCAGTAGCATTACTGTCCAAACATGAAGGAAGAGACAGACCCTGCCTGCTGAATGTGCAATCTTAATAGGGAAGACACTCCAGTGGTGGGAGAAAGGAAGTATTCCTAGTCTAATTTTACAATGAGGACCCAAGCTACAGAGAGATCCAGTGATTTGCCCATGGTTTTGCAGGAAACTTATGACAGAACCTAAAGCTGAACCTAGATCTCCTAATTCATACTCCAGTGTCAGAAATACAAGATTCGCCTTCATCTTAGCCTTACTATTTCACCTACTTTTGCCTTTAAGCTCCTGACATTGGTATCCAGAAATATTTAATTTTTTTTGACAATGTATTCATTTTTATGGAACATTGATATCTGAAACCCAATAGAACTGGATTTCACCTGACTGGATGCTCCCCACCCCCAGACCTCCACTTACTTTTAGAAGAGAAAAGTTGTATCCCAGAGATTGGAGTTCTGTTGTTGCAAGGATGGCTACACCCAATTTTTTACTTCTAATGTACCAGCAAACCAATGTGATGGGGTCTGAACCTACTGAATGTAAACCTGTGGTTTCACCAAAGATTCAAATTTAGGGAAAATTAGATTAATTTGTATAAAAGCATCTCTCAGAATTTTCCCCTGATGATGAGAAAAGCGTGAGAAGGGGGATGAGGGTTGGGAGGAGGAGGAAAATGACCATACACAGCTACCTTTCCTGCACTACTTGAAAGGACTGACCCACTCCAGGGAAGTCAGGTTGGCTCTGTCTGCAGCAGGAGGGATGTGGAGGGCAAAGGATCAGGTAACTATTTTGGTTACAGCTTTCCCTGCACCCTTTATATATCCTGCCCATCTCTCTTGGCAGTATCATTTGAAAGGGTTTGTCTCAACCCATTATATGTATTTCCTTTAGCCCTGCACTGTATTGATTCTTCTAGACTAGCCCTGGAAAATAACAAAGCCACAGTGTACTCCATATATTTCTCCTCTATGTCTATTCTTTTAAAGACCCTGTTTTGGTTATCTGGCCTCACAACCTGTAACAACAATTCTGGGACTAAATAGAGGACTCCATTTTATTCCATTGCAGTAAATCTGACACCTCTTACAGAATGAAAGAATGATTCAGCTTCCTAACTATTTTAGGCTGGGTTGATCTACCCTCTCTTCCTCTGTGAGGACCAATAAAATAACTAATAAACCAGTTCCTCATGTATTTGTTTCTTATTCCCTAATCCCCTATCAATTGTAAGATGTTCTTAAACAATTAGCTACTTTGACAATGTCATAGGGAAAATCTAGTTACACAGTCTGCATTGCAATATATGTCAGCTCTGTTCTAAGAACTTGCCAGAGACATACAGATGGTGAATTATTCACTGAATCATGTTGTGAAAGGGTATTTCAATATGGTAACTTTTCAAGGATACCACATTTCTCCCCCAAATGTCCTTTAATCAAGTAGGTTATAATAGAACCAGAAAGTGTAGAGATGGAAAAGGCCTAAGATATTATCTAGTCCAACTCCCTGCTAATGCAGAATTGCTCCTTATTGTTGATTAATATTTTGTCCAGTCAAGATTTAGATGTGCCAGATGATGGGAATTCAATTTGGGAAGTTAAAATTACAGTCTAAAAGATCTAAATGCCAGGGAGTTTTCCCTGATACACATCCTACATGTTACCATTCTTAATTTCATCTCATTATTCCTAGTTACACCTTCTTATTATGCTATGTATATATGACACCTTTTATTATTTAAATAATTCCTCTCCCTCCACAGTACTTACGTACTTCAAATATTTATAGTGTGTTATCATATTGCCCGTTAACTCTCTGGTTAGCCATCCTTGGTCCTGTCTCAGTGGTCTTGAGGTCCCTTCCAGCCCTACATTTCTATGATTCGCAATATATTTAACTCTTTGGGCCACATTCTGATAGCCTTGCCCATGTTGAGTATTTTACTCCATAAGTAGCCTCATTGAAATTAATGGGACTGCTTATGGAGTAAGGAACTCCTCATTGTAAGCAAAGACAAGGATGTCAGAATATGTCCCTTTGAATCCTTTTTGTACATTATTTTTGTTATCAAATTAATATATTTTCAAACTGAATGGGTGCCACTTGAAATGTAAATTAGCATTCTTGTCCTGGGTCAAATAGCGACTGCAGAACCTTGTAATCAGACTTGAGGGAATATTTTGTTCTAATCTGCTGTATGTGTTAATGAGGCTGGCTATCTTTGATTTGGTATGGTTTTGACATTTGTTCTTATGTTTAATAGTTATCTATCCCAATCAGTAGGACTTCCGTACTGAGAAGAGCATGTTCCCTCAAATTTTGAAAAAGTCACTTGGTTGTCCAATTTTGGAAGCTTCATGCATTTCACAGTACTGTGTCCTTTAGAGCAATGAAATTACATAGCAAAAGTAGATAGCTCACTAGATAATAGCCTGATGGTCAAACTGCTACCAGCTGTCTGCAACGTGGAAACTAAAAGGCAAAGAATCATCATTTGCCATCACAATTTCTACCTACAAAATGCTTCTATCAGTAATACTAGGAAATTATCTTCAAGTTGCAGTTGCTGTAAACCTGCATTTTAGCTTCTGCAGATGGCAAAAATCAAGATCCAGTATGTTTGGGGGAAATACTCTTCATCATTATCAATGAGATTTCAAATACATACATTTCTATTTTGAATGGGGTTTTGAAATAAATGCCAGAGATAGATAATTTATTTGAAATAAATGCCAGAAATAGATAATTTATTTGAAAACAAAAAGAGCAAAGTTTGGATTTTGCAAACATATCACATGTTACTGGTTCACTGGATGGGACCTTATAGCATTATACTTTCTCCTCTTCTCAATTTTATGGCCAACAATAACAGAAGAGGGCAGGCAGAAAACTATTTCAGGTAGAGAGATACTACAATCCAATAAAACGTTAATAAAATTCCTTTTAATTAAAAATGACTTCAAAATCTATTTTTATTTAAAATTGTATTTTATTTTTTTAAACCAGAACAGAAATGAAGCAGCATGATTAGATGCTGTGTGTTGAGGAAAATGTCTGGAGCCTTGATATCAGTGAGTGATCTTCAATATTTCATAAACTTAGTCAGTAATAAAATTACAATTTTTTCTACCTACATTTAAAGCTTCCATTTATTTTCAGTGGCGCTCTCAATATCTGCTTCCATATGCAGATACAAATGTCTGATTTAGGTTTAAACTGGCCCTTAGCAAAAGCAGAGTTCTACGCATAGGAATGATATAAAGTGCACTGTCTATTATAATTATAAATATTCATTCATGTAGTGATGACATACAGTAGGAAACAGATCTTGATACAATGGATCATGCTTAAAGGCATCTCTTTGGTTTTTTTCTGGACATTTTGAATAATGGCTATCTGATTGAAAATACTACTGGTCAAAGTGGTGGCAGATGTAGTAATTAACTGATGATTACCCTATTTATCTTTGGTTATTTTGGCACATTTCTGTAAGCTCCACTCATTTTTCCTAAAGCACAAGGAAGACTTAGTTTCAATCCTTAAAAAAAAGCCCTGTCAAACTTTGAACAAAACAAATATGCTGAGAGATTCTTTATTAACTAGCCCTTGGGGGGGGGGGGGGGGGAAGAGGGTGACTCTCAATACATTTCCTTTTTTATATTATTCATGTAGTTCACAGAAACAGTGGTCTTTCTTAGTAATGTGATGTCACAATATCTTTCTTCACAAAGTGCCCCATACCATAGTACAGCAATCTCATCCCATAAATACACAGAGACACATATTATAATGCAAGAGGTAAAACGAGGCAAACTACATTGTTTACATTGTACTGTCACAGCTCAGATCTTATGAATGGCCATACATTACCCAATGTAACACACATATCATTTAAAGAAGCTGAATCAGTGTTATGTTTGACTGAATCCACTGGTGTATCTATACAGATATCACAGCTCTCTAGCTAACCATACCACATGGTAACGTTTGAGCAAGTCAAACATTCCATTCAGTAGAGAACAGTGGTATGCATAGCCAGTGCTACTGTGCACTAACCAATACATCACAGTGTCTCACATATCCTCAGAGTAGGAAAGAGACTGATGTTTAATTTTTGGATGTGAGTTAAGAAAACCGTTCCTGAAAAAAGAAAAAAAAGGAACAAAGAGTGGGCAGAGAAAAAAATTACAAAGACTGTGACATATGAGAGAGAAAATTTCAAATGAAAAACATATATATTGTATACAGTCACCCACTTGTGTTAGCCTAGCTTTTGTAGGGGTGAATTTCCATCCCTGGTACTTAGCATAGGATTCCTCTTAGTTAAAAATGGAATCAACTTTGGAAAAAGCCTTGTTTAGCTAGCTTAGAAAACACTGTGAACCCCCAAAACAGTCTGTTAGCTATGCAAGGCTCCAAGCTCCATGAAGTTCTCTCACACCTATACAATGCTATACCACCGTCTAAATAAAATACTGTTTATGTTAGTGGCAGTAGTTGGGTAGGAACTAGAACATCCCTTGGCCCACACCGCTTCCTGCAGCTCCTATTGGCCTGGAACAGCAAACTGCAGCCAGTGGGAGTTGCAATCATCTGAACCTGCAGATGCTGCAGGTAAACAAACTGTCGCAGTCTGCCAGCAGATCCCTGGCCTAAGTCTTCAGTAGGCAGTGAGAGCTGATCCTTGAGTCCACTGGGTTAATTCTCTTGGAATAGAGCAATTGATACCAACCAGGTAGGATATAACTGCTGTCCTTAAAGGAATTCTCACATCTTCATCTTCTCTGTGCATAACTAGAATGAAGGGAAGGACTGAGGAAGAAGAAGGAGGAGAGGAGAGGAGACATAGGACTGCAGGGGGAGTATGCAGACCTAGGATTGCATGGAGTGTATGCAGACTCTGATTTGGGATGTTGCTTTCCTGGCTTAGTGGAAGCCTGAGAGAATCCTACTATAAAGCTACTGTGGCTGCTGCTACCCTAACCTGGGAGTAGGGACCATTGTTGTTAGCCTGGTCAGAAGAAACATAAGAACATAAAAACAACCATACTGGGTCAGACCAATGGTCCAACCAGCCCAGTATCCTGTCTTCCGACAGTGGCCAATGCCAAGTGCTTCAGAGGGAATGAACAGAACAGGTAATCATCAAGTGATCCATCCCCGGCTGCCCATTCCCAGCTTCTGAAAAAGAGAGGCTAGGGACATGTCAGAGCATGGTTTTGCATCCCTGCCCATCCTGTCTAATAGCTATGGATGGACCTAGCCTCCATGAACATATCTAGTTCATTTGTGAACCCTGTTATATTCTTGGCCTTCACAATATCCTCTGGCAAAGAGTTCCACAGGTTGACTATGGACTGTGTGAAGAAATACTTCCTTTTGTTTGTTTTAAGCCTGCTGCCTATTCATTTAATTTGGTGACCCTAGTCCTTGTGTTATGAGAGAGAGTAAATAACACTTCCTTATTTACTTTCTCCACACCCATCATAATTTTATAGTCCTCAATCTTCGTCATCTCTTTTCCAAGCTGAAAAGTCCCAGTCTTATTAATCTTTCCTCATATGGAAAGAGGTAAGATCATGCTATGCTACTCTAAGATGTCAGGTGGGCCGGGGGAGGACAGGAATGAAGAAAATCCTATTCATGTAAGTGATTGAAAAGAAGGACCTTATGTTGTTGTCCAGGTTCAGAGAGAGAAGAGGATCCTGCTTCTCCTCCAGCCCAGGGGAAGGATGAAGAGCACACGGCAGTTTTTGCTCCCTTGATCAGGGAGCTGAAGAGGAAACCCCTAATGCTTTCTTGTCTGGGAGAGTGAAGCAGGGGCCATTGCTGTTGTTCCTTCCATGCAGGGAGTAAAGAGGAGGTACAGTTTTGTGCCAAAATCTCACGTCTTTAGTCTGGTTCTACTGTCTGTCAATTCTAGACTGTTAAAAAGGACTAGTAAATGGCAGGATTTGAGGAGAAGTAGAGGGAGAGGAGAGGAGATGTAGGACTGCAGTTTATGCTTAGATAAGGCAAAAGTAAAGCACTGCATCTGTCATTTACACTGTCTCAGGCCTGCTTTACAGAGATGATGAAGAGCTGCAGTGGGAGCTGTGAGTTTTTGGAAAACCAATAATGTCCAGTGTCATAAGCAATTTGACTGCAATCAGCCTGGAGAAAGTATGGATATACTGGGCTGCACATGGTTTCTATTGATTTTTTGTTTTGTTATTAAGGGTGAGGTTTTCAAAAGCTCTGAACTCGTTTAAGAGCACAAGTCCCATTGTCAATAGGACTGGCACTTGTGCTCCTAAATCAGTTAGGAGTTCTGAAAATCCCACCCTATATCTCTACAGTTCCTTTTTGTGACAAAATATTTTCCCCATTGACAAAATATGTAGTCTGATTCTCCTCTTGCTTATGTCACTTTTACACTGTTATACCTCCATTGACTTCAAAGGAGCGACTTCTGATTTACATTAGCATAAGAAAAAGGAGGATCATACCCATTATATTACTTTATTCAAATGGGTTTTCTGATATATCATCACACTGCACAAACTAGAGAACTCCAGAGATCAAGAGAGAACAGGGAAGTGCTTTCCAGCTTCTCCTCAAGTAACCTATGCTTGCAGAGCTGTTTGTGCAAAGTGCACAATTATCTTCAGCTTGAATGAGAAGCAAAAACCATTTCAGAATAATTAGCAGATGAAGTTCTGTTTCTTTCCTCACAGACACTATCTGATACTGGCACTGTGTTGTGGCATGCATGCGGATTTTCTGGGTGAAATCCTGGACCCACTGAAGTCAATGGCAAAGCTCCCATTCATTTCAACAGGGCCAGGATTTCACCACTTTTGTCTTTCTCTTGGTTTTCCTTCTTGGCTTTCCTTGGCCACGATCCACTGAGTATATGAGAGGTTGGGGGGAGCACACTGGTTGTCTGAGGAAACTATGCTGGCTCTACTCCTGTGATAACATAGGGACTGTTTTAAACTATGCCAGGAGAAGAATGCTGGGGTACACCAGCTTCAGCCAAGCCCCCTTTTCATCTTTTTGCATACCCCAACATGCCCTACTTCAGGGGCTGATGTAGGAGCTGATTACACTAGCCCTATAACTTTTGGGGACCCCTGCATGCTGGGGAATCACCAACTAGGGAGATGCAATGATTTGCTAATCTCACTAATCCTGCAGCACAAAGGGAATGGACTTTGGCCAGAGACTCTGATGTTTGCTCTCTGAGCTATGACTGCCTGAGTGGAAGGCTTGTTTGTGCACTAAATGAGGATTCAATAGCTCAGTCACACAGTATTTTTAATGGAAAAATTCTTCTCCATGAACCCTCATCTTTCTGCAAGTAAAATGATCTTGTAATTAGGTTTGCAGGTGGCTTCCAAGAAAAGATAGAGCAAAGCCATAATACAGATCCAAATGAAACAAACCTTTAGTCTTGATCTAAATTTCATAGCTGAGGTCTCTCTCTAGGGCTTGATTTTGCTCTTACACATTTGATCTAATTCCAGTGACTGTAATGGAGTTATTCCTGTTTTAGACTAATGTGAGTTCAGAATCAGGCCCTAGGGATAGATCTAAGCTCAACCAAGGACACTGCTCTGCTTCCTGTACTTGATGTAAATGTTCTGCATTATCTGTGTATGCTAATTTACATCTAAAATGGACCTTCCTTGATTTTCATGCTTTGGTTTCTTTCTCTAATAATTTTACTCTCTCCCATTTACATGGTGCGTACTGTTTTTCTAATAAATTATAGTTTTGTGAGGCGGTAACAATGGGGAAGAATTCAGAAAAATATGTTATTTATATTGCTAAAATATGCAATACTTCTTATTTGATTCTGGTAATGGACATTATTTTCACTACATGATTCACCTAATGTCCAAGTTAATTTTCCAAATGGGGACAACAAAAATATAATTTGTTAAAGCTGAAAGGATGTTTTGGGTGAGGGATTTGGTATCCATAAGATGTTAGTTTTGAATTATCCACAGGCTGTTTGAGTCACTGAATAATTCACTAGCTGTACTGTACATCTGCATTAAATAATCAGCAGCTCCTTGTACTATTATTCAGGCAAGCTTCCTACAGATAAATTCCAACGATTGTGGAGATCATGTGAGTGTTTGTTCTTTCTCCAACTACAACACTTTATAAATTCATGTTTAACCAAGTGCATTTACTAGAATCTTATTCTAATGTGTGATCTTATTCATACCTCAAAACCAGGTCTTTAATGCTAAACAATTGAGACAAAAGTCTCCTCTAAATCCATTGTTTTGATGTGATACTAGTATGTGCATTACTACCTGCCCAGCATGATTGATTTCTACACACAATATGAATATAATTATTTTGTAATGAATGATCTTTTTTATAACTAACTATAAGCAGATGTGTATACGCTATCAGAGATGTTGTATCCTTTAAAATAATCTTCATATGTATCACCAATATCCATGATCTAATTGTGGAAAGTAAAAGTTGGCACAAATAAATTTTGTAGTTCATATTGTCAGTGTCTGAACATATATCTGAAAAGTATTATTTTTGTTACAAGGGCCTTTATCCATGGAAAAAAAGCCCCAACCACAGCATTTATTCTTATGGATATTCACAAGGCTTTATTGATCCCTTGAATGATGCAGAGTCCAAGTGGGATTCAAAAACAAAATTTCCTTCTGCATCTCTCTTGTGGAGCTGTGGTTCTTAAATTTAACTATGTCTCCTGAAGATAAGAGCTGTGAAAGCATTGAAAAACCCAGACAGGGAAGTAAATAATCTCCCTGGGTTTCTGAAAACTAAATATATGTAAAGAACTTTGAGAAATGAGAAAGCTGTACAAAAGTTTGCCTAAATTCTGTTGCTCCATTTGGGCTTGTGGGCTTGCTGTCTGAAGAGTAAAGTCTCAGTAAAGTCTTGGTAAAGCTTGATTTCATATACAAAACATTCATTCACAAATGGATATGTTTTCAGCATGACCTCTAGAAATGTAGATATATGGCTCTCAATTATGTCATTGGCACATGGCTGAACCTTTGTTCTTCATGCTGACTGTGGGCCAGTTTTTCAAAAGAGCTCAACATCCATCAGGCACCAGAAGAAGTGGCCAGATGTTCCAAAGGGGGTAGCACAATATGTGCTGAAAGTCTCTTTTGAAAGTCTGTCTGTAAGTGTTATGACAGAAGCTGCTGGGGGCTGAGCTCTTTTGAAAATCTTGCCCCTACTGTGGGTGCTGAGCATTTGTAAATCTGTCCCTTAGTGGATAGTTGGGCTGTGGCACAGTGTTGTATTCCAGAGCCACCAGGACAACCACTAAGTACTTGTTGTTGAGATGTTTACTTAAAAGCCCACTGCATTTGAGCTGAAAGTATCCAGGTTCTCTTTGTTCTTTTACTTATCATAGAATCATAGAATCATAGAATATCAGGGTTGGAAGGGACCCCAGAAGGTCATCTAGTCCAACCCCCTGCTCAAAGCAGGACCAAGTCCCAGTTAAATCATCCCAGCTAGGGCTTTGTCAAGCCTGACCTTAAAAACCTCTAAGGAAGGAGATTCTACCACCTCCCTAGGTAACGCATTCCAGTGTTTCACCACCCTCTTAGTGAAAAAGTTTTTCCTAATATCCAATCTAAACCTCCCCCATTGCAACTTGAAGACTTCTTTAAGAGTTAATCCAAATTCACTCACTTCTCCTGCTTTAGGTCCCAATGCGCCTCTCTGCTTGTGGAAGGAGAGGGTTTCCGAAAACCCTGGATCAGGGCTGGGGAATCATGGAAGGCGTGTTCCTGATGGCATGCTCCATGATGTTGCCTAACTCCAGAAGCTCCTTAGATTCAGCACTTCAAGTGGGGAGAACAGTAGAGTGAAGCAGTAGAGGGCAGGGAACCAGCCATACTTCACCTTATTAGGAGCCTTGAGACTCCCTGTGCATGTCAATGAGTTTTTTCATTGAGTTTAACAGAATGGGAACCAGATTCAATTCCAATTACTTTTTGATGCTACAGAAGTATTGCTCTGAGGTCAGTTCATATTCCTTTCTCTCTCACTTCATCTGCTTTACCAGCTGAATCCTCTTATCATAGAGGTAGAAGCCGAGAGTTGTTTTTAACTTTTGCAGGGTGACCTGCATTGCCTTCAGCAGACACATTTAGACCATGGTGCCAATGCATTAAAATGATTGCTCAGGGACTTGATCCATTCTCTGTCATCTCTCTCTCCTCCTTTTACATTCCTTTCAGGATAGTTGTTCATCACTGATCTTATGACACTTTTGGACAAGAAATGAAGATCAAGTCCCTGCATTGGAACTTGCAGTGGTCAGCTGAGGACCTCTGAAAGATTGTCCATTACTGAGTTTGCTTATCTGGTGAACTACTCACTACAAGTCTAGTACAAACTCACTGGAGAGTATCATTCAGTAGAGTGTGCTGGGTTATGAACTGCCATGTCATGTTGAGTTATCTCAGCTCTGACACAACATAACCCTAGGTAACGTGACAAATAGTGATGAGCAGAGAAGGACATTTGAAAAACTTATATAAAAGTTTTTGTATTATTATTTTAAAAGCCAACCTTGAAAGGAGAAAAAATGGAGGGCAATATCAATCTCTCCAGAATTATTTTTAATATCAAATTACAGGCATTAAATATGAAGAAGTAAGTATTTTCCTGATATAAGGCATCTTGCCAACTACAAGCACTTGCATAACTACACATCTCCAGCTGTGCTGTCTTCTAGGGAAAACCAACTTCTCCGCAGTTCGATGTGTGACTTTTGTTACAAATCTGGGGAGCTTATGCTAGATATATATCATATACTCCTTCTAGCTGAGATTTTCTTTTTGGTATTTCAAAGTTCCCTTTTTTAAATTGATGGCTCCCTATAGAGCATTTTTAGCACTTATGTAGCGTTTATCATCTTTACAAGATCTGTTAAATATGTGTGATTATACTTTGCTGCATGAGGTGATAGTGAATTGAATGGACAGCAGATCTGTCAATGGCATTTAAGGTTATTTTTACTGGTCTCAGTTTTTGATTATACAATGAAACTTCCTACATGTTAACATCTGATATAGTTCCCATGATGCATGTTTCAGGGTCCCTCTGTTGGATTATATAAATGCTGAGTATGGAGCCAATAGATCTGGGAGAGGTAATGGCTTTTGCTACACAGTTATTGCTTATAATGTGTGAGTGTGAAAAGAAATTTGCAATGTTGCACTTTAGGTTGTTTTCATCATTATTATTATAATTACCATCCTGAAGTTCCTTTAAGTGATTATTTTCTTGAAATAGGAGTTCGAATTATTACTCTTCAACTCTAGACTCCTTAACCTTGAGTTTATAACAGCCACATGGCCTGTAGGATGCATGCTGCATTATCATGGTGTTTCATCCAAAGAACCAGAAAACCCGAAGCTGAGCAAAGCAGGCTAAAAAAGTTGTTGGGTGCCCCATAAATTTTGTAACAGCAACAAGAGTCTATAAGGGAAATAACTGGAAATCTGGGGCACGTTTAGGACTTAAATATATCAAGTGGCTAGGAAATTGCCTAATCACTCTCTGTTAATCACTTTCTGACCAGCTGCAGGAATTTTTAATTTAAAGGTTCAATTTAGTGCATTTACAGGTGCACTAAATTAATTTAAATGTGCAATTTATGTACAGCTCCCGCTTCAGGATAATATCCCTGTTTAGGAAGGGTGATTAAGAATTAACTTATCTTTAAGCATGAGTGTTCCTGAATTGGGGCCTTAATCCTTAAATTCTTACTGCAAATGCTGTAGAGAATGGAAATGACTTAGGTGGGAAAGTATCAAAGGTCTCAAAGGCTGGAGAAGCTTGAATAGGCTTCTAAAAGTTTGGTGGTTTTAGGAATTTATTTTAAACTTTTTATTGTCCTTGCTAACTATGCTCTACAGAGCATATCTCAAGGACGAGTATGCAGCCTTTCTGAACTGAAAGGTCGTGGGAGTGGGAATTGAACACTGGAACTGCAAAGCAAACAAGGCCCCTACCAGAAGGTTGCATGGATGTTGGGAAGGACACAGGACATATTACCTGTGTACAAATTAAGCCTGTTTTGGAACATCAAAGCTGTTGGTTTGTGCAATGCTACTGGTTGGTTCATTCACAATGATAAATTAAACACAGCACTTTAGCATGGGCAGAAAATTGTCTCTCAGGCCATCACAATGTTCACAGTCTACTCAAAGGGCATATTCAAGATCCTTTGAGTCAATAGAAAGACTCCCCCTGACTTTAGCAGGCTTTGGACCATATTATACATACAAGGAAAATGGTGATCCAACTGTTAATATGCAGTTTTTAGGCATCATTGTTTCCAAGTCTGAACTAGACATCTCTTTTCAAAGCACAGAGCTGTCAGATTTCTAAAAGTCAGAATGTCCTCTAATGTTCTGTAGTTTGCTGTGGGTATATTTGCCTCCTAGAAGGTAAGTCAAGCCATGCTAGAATCCCTGACTGACTTGATTGGCATTGCCATGCTTGTTGTGAGGTTAAAAACCTGGGTTTTGGGAAGCAAATGTGTATTTTGTGCTTTGGGTTTAAATATCCTCAAAGGAAATCTCACTGTTTGAATCTGAAATAATTTTTCAAATTAGCACATGAGTGACATTGTGTGAAATACATTCTGACACTCTGCAACATGGAGTACAACAGAGACATTGAACTGAATTGCTACTATTAGGTGAAGCATGAAAAGTCTTGAACAATATTGTACAAGTGTGAAATTGCTACACCTACAGCAGAGCATAAAGGAATTGTTTCTGGGGTCTATTATGAGAGAAAAGGGATTTAATTGGAATATTCCTGTTGCTACAGCCATGTATTTATGAAGTATTACTTTTCACATGTAATTTCAAGGAATCATGTACACTTGCGGGTGGGGAGGGGGGAGAAGGGGAGTCCAATACTGATTCAGACTACAGGTCACAATACATTTTTACCCACTGATCCAAGGCACAAATTCACTATATAGCTTGGTATGGCTGGCAGTACTTTGTAGAGTGACCCAAGATTAGAAAAGGAGTCTGGAAAACTCAGGATAAATGAAGAAGGAAGAGGTAGCAAAAGAATTGTTAATGTTATTTCTCTGCTTTATAGTCTCTGAAGATAGATCAATGTATGCAGTTTCTGCTTGTTTTATAGACTTCAGGCTTCGTGTCTGCTACTCACTTAAGCCCCAATCGTACAATGAGACATATTGCAGGATAGAAGCCTTATGCTATTTGATCACCTGAACACAATGTTATATGGCTTTGGAAGATGGTGTCCTTTTCTAAATAGGGCCAATCTCAAAGTGCAAGAGTCTCCAGGATGGAGAGAGGAAAGCAATGGCAGAGTGAGCACAGAAGTGGCTTGGCAATGAGGTGCAGAGTTTGCTTGTTAATTGCTAGACTAAATTAAAGAAAATACATTAAATGAACAAACCAATTAAAAATCTTACATGCTAACTGAAGATAAAACCTAGATCAGCCTAGGACACAATCTCACAGAGGAAACTCCCCCTCCCCATAATCAATACAGGTAGACCATTAACAGGCTGAACATAGGCTGCTGGATTTTCAAGATTGCCCAGCACTCACAATCTAGACCAGATTTTCAGAAGAGTTCTGCAATTTGGGTATCGCTCTCTTTTGAAAATTTGTCCCTAAGTATCACAAATGGAAACTGCTGGTTTTCTGAGCTCTTTTGAAAATCTGTCCCCAAATGAAGGTGCTGAGCATTTGAAAATTTGGCCCCTCGTTCATTTGAAGAACTAGCTTCACATGTACATTGGGCAGAACCTGTGACTGTTTGCCTTGTGGGCAAGTGGCACATAAGTGCTCCTAGTAAAATGCAAATAGCGGCTTGTAAAAAGGTAGACTGGTTATAACATTTTTTAGATGAAATACTCCCATTGTAGAGAACACACAGAGAAAGCTTTAACTTTTTTTTTACAACTGTCATGAACAGCATCCTAATGTCCAGATTGAGAAGACTTAACTCACACTGATGACTAGTTGCCAACCTGATAAGTTGCATTAAAAATCATATAGAGATAGTCCTAAATACATAAAAGTCTATAGTAATACCACTGCACATAATACTACAGAGATAATGAATGCCCCTAAATTGCACTATCCCCTTCATTTTCATGGTGTATGTGACACTAGCTGTCTTCTTTTCCATTTTTAACTCAATTCTTTTTTGTTTTGTTTATTTCTGACATGTACTAGATTACATCATTGCTGCATCAATATTTAATGTAGGTGTCCTCCTTAATGTTGCAATCTTTCTGGTCCATTTGGTCCTGAATGTTTCATGTATGTATTTGAGATCCTCACCCACATCCCTTGTGAATGCAAAAACAAAAACCACATTGAAAATGCATGTTCTTTAAGGAACTAAATATGCAACGAACATAGAAAAATCCATATTTGACTGAATTGCAAAAGGCACCCTGCTGAAACTTTAATGTGCTCATCATGCATCTGCCAAAATATATTGTCCCAGTGTAATACATATTTCTTAAAATATATGGTAGAAGTTATAGCAGTTAGAAATTAAATAGACACAGTCAACTGAAAAATGAAAGCTGTTTCAGGCACTATACCTGCCCCTGAGTCCTACAGCCTACTTTTGTGGGGTTAGTTACATTGTCCTATTTAAATTAAAATGTTTCTCTTAACATCCGATGAAGTGAGCTGTAGCTCACGAAACCCTATGCTCAAATAAATTTGTTAGTCTCTAAGGTGCCACAAGTACTCCTTTTCTTTTTTCTCTTAGCCCTGTTACTTTGTGAAAGACCCAATCAAACTGGTGAACTTGACTCCGAATAAGCTGTATGGGGAAATAGGGAAACTAAACTATATAGATAGCGCTAGATTGCATTATGTACCTACACAGAGAACCCCTGGATGTGCTATGCTATCCTTCCCTGGAACAAGTGGGTGGGGAGTAGATGGAGGAATGGGCAAAGCTTTTACTTTGTCTGCTGGCCAGAGTAACTGAACTAGAGTGAGGGGAATAAGAATTTACTACTGATATAGGCCATCAGCAAATTACTACCATCAAAAACCAGGAGAAAGCTGTGTCTCTGAGTCACAATGCTTCTTGAGGCTACGCTTGGGGTGGTTCTGTTTTCAAAGCACTGTGCCTAAAATCTGAATCAAGCTCAAAATGCTGCCACATGCGCAAGGAGCAGGATCTTGTGGTCTTTGTCACAGTGGGCCAGCTTCCCAGGTCATGTAACTCATCATAGCTCCATTAACCCACCTGACAAGTTACTCCAGCTGAGGTTCTGGCCCAATAAGCAGTGACTTTCTCCTTGAGTAATCCCATGAAAATTAGTATAAACAATGCAGCAGAATCTGCCACTGGGGTAAAACTGGAAAAAGAAAAAAAGAATTTTTTTTCTAACTTCTTTCAGTTACAATAATCTCAGGCCCCAATCCTGCAAGCTGCTCCATGCAGGCCAGGCTCTGTGCTCCATGGAGTGGAGCCCTGTGTGAGTACACAGCAGTCTGCAGGATCAGGGCCTTGGGTGTTATCTGTAACCACTTGTAGGAAATACTGGAGGACATTTGTTATCAATTTCAGACATGAGCGTTATTTCTAAGTTGACTGAGTGCTTTTTAAAAGGTAAAATTAGATAAATCTGCAATGCATTAACAAACAGAATATGTGTTTTGGCCTATCTATAATTTAGACTTTTCATAGTGGCAGTATTTCTGTGAGTTTCATTCAGCAAATTAAATCTTTAATATTTTTAAATATTAATTACATTTATGGCCTTATCAGCCTTTCATCTGTACCATTGCTTTGTCTCTCCTCAGAGAGTTTAATTTAAATAAAACTGGTGTACCAGTCGTCATTTTTTTGTCAGTCTGTCTCAGAGAGAAAATTAATTGAAATACAAAATAGAAAAGCTAAAGTAAATAAGAGAACTACTTTGGGTCCCACTGGTTCTTCCACTTCAGCCAGAACCTTTTCTGATGAATAAGAGGCACTTACTACCAGAGTTTGCTACTGGTCTCTCAGCCTAAGTATTTCTTCAAGGACAATACATTCTTCTTGCACACTGAGAATTCCAGAGAAGAAGAGAGGCACATTCTCTTTTCCTCCTCCTAAGTGCAGAGTGGAAAAAGAGTAGGCCCTGCCCTGCTATAAAAGCAGGAAGTTATGGAGAACTTGGGCAGGCTATTTGTAGAATGACTGACACTAACTTTGAATGTGCACTCAGGGAGAAGGGTGCAGATAATGAATGAGTTACTCAGTGAGAGTTGGAATAAAGTGAAAGCAGAGAACAGACTGTATTGAATATGCATGGCACTTGAGGGTAAGGAAGAGAGAATGATGAAATCCAGTGAGAGTAAAGGGAAGTGAGAGAGCGCAGATTAATTTGACCTGAAGAGCAGTTCATACAAGAGGAGACTAGTAAAATTACAGAGAACAGCTTTATACCTTGTCATCTTATTTTTTTTCCGACATCTCAGCCCTGTAATACTAATCACAGTATTGATTAATATTTAATGATATTAATATTGAATCATGCTATCTCTGAGATGTGCTATGCATTTATTTATACAGTATGGAGAGCAAGGAATGGTTGGAATGTATAAGAAAAACACCGTTTCTCTGATGGCACCATCACAGTCTGCAGTAAAGCAACCAAAGCTGCCTACTGTATGTTTTCAGGCTTGAAAATAAGAGCATTCCTCTCAGTCATTTTCTCATCCCAATGTATAATGGAATTTTCAAAAGTGCCTAGACGAGTTAGTCACCCAGCTCCCATTGACTTCCCTTTGTGCCTTTGAACGTCACCCCCAGGATTTCAAAAGATAATTTAGTTATTTTGATATGAAGCCAGTGCCAACAGTAAAATACTGGCATTATAAGATCAGCAAGAAAATAAAAACACATTAATTATAGTCATGTTGATATCCATGCAATGCACTGAACAGTACATCGTTTCAGAGTGTGCTGTGTGATACAAAATTACTAAAGATAGTTAAGATCCTGGCAGACTGTGAAGAGCTACAAAAGGATCTCTCAAAACTGGGTGACTGGGCAACAAAATGGCAGATGAAATTTAGTGCTGATAAATGCAAACTAATGCACATCTGAAAGCATAAGCCCAACTATACATATAAAATGATGGGGTCTAAATTAGCTGTTACCACTCAAGAAAGAGATCTTGGAGTCATTGTGGATACTTCTCTGAAAACATCCACTCAATGTGCAGCAGCAGTCAAAAAAGCAAACAGAATCCTGGGAATAATTAACAAAGGGATAGATAATAGGACAGAAAATATCATGTTGCCTCTATATAAATCCATGGTATGCCCACATCTTGAATACTGTATGCAGATGTGGTCTCCCCATCTCAAAAAAGCGATATTGGAATTGGAAAAGGTTCAGAAAAGGGCAACAAAAGGTTCAGAAAATGGCAACAAAAATGATTAGGGGTTCTGTATGAGGAGAGATTAATAAGACTGGGACTTTTCAGCTTGGAAAAGAGACGGCTCAGGGGAGATATGATTGAGGTCTATAAAATCATGACTGACATAGAGAAAGAAGAATTGTTTACTACTTTTCATAACACAAGAATGTGTGGGGTCACCAAATGAAATTAATAGGCAGGAGCTTTAAAACAAATAAAAGGAAGTATTTCTTCACACAATGCACAGTCAATCTGTGAAACTCCTTGCCAAAGGATGTTGTGAAGGTCAAGATCATAACAGGGTTCGAAAAAGAACTAGATAAACTCATGGAGGATAGGTCCATCAATAGCTATTAGGATGAGCAGGAATGGTGTCCCTAGCCTGTTTGCCAGAAGCTTGGAATGAGCGACAGGGGATGGATCACTTGATGATTACCTGTTCTCTTCATTCCCTCTGAAGAACCTGGCATTGGCCGCTGTTAGAAGACAGGATACTGGGCTAGGTGGATCTTTGGTCTGACCCAGTAGGGCCGTTCTTATATTCTTATGTCTGTGGCCCATGTGATTTCTCTCTTCTTTTACTGCGAAGTGCAAAGTGAGCAGATGAATGGGAAAGAAGCAGCAGACTCATGCAGAGGAGGAAAGTAATTTAAAAAAGGGAGGGAGGACTTGTGGCACCTTAGAGACTAACAAATTTATTTGAGCATAAGCTTTAGCCTATGAAGTGAGCGGTAGCTCATGGAAGCTTATGCTCAAATAAATTTGTTAGTCTCTAAGGTGCCACAAGTCCTCCTTTTCTTTTTGCGGATACAAACTAACACGGCTGCTACTCTGAAACCTAAAAAAAAGGGATGGCTTGTGCCCTCCTTTTAGCCAACCTCCACCCTCTGCAAAATTTCTACATAGTCAACAGTTAAAAACATGAACTAGGAAGAAGCCAATCATATCTCATGTCTTTCCCTCCTCACCTAACACTGCAGCTCTCTCCATAGACATGAGGTATCACAAACTGTCTGGTACATGCTCTCTGATGCCTCTGTGAAGTATGAGGGGCAGTGAGTCCAAAGCATACTCCTCGCAGCTCTGAAGGGAAGAGCTGGACAAAACTTGATTTAAAAAAAACCTGAGACTCCTATCCTCTGAGGGACAAGGTGAATCATCCTTGTGTTTTCAGGGCTAGTCTGACTGTGCTTTTCATAGTATCCATAGACATATTATCGATCAATCCTTTTTATTTCTGTTTTCTCTCTGTAAAGCCATGTAAATTGCCAATAAAAGCTTCTTAGCTTCATTCCCTTGGAGAGCACGAGGCAGTAACTTCACCCAGATAGAGCAGTCAAAACTCAATTCAGTTTAGCTTAAGCCTATCTGTCCTCTCCAGGATGATAGGGACAGGTGAACTCAATCGCTGATTTGCAGGGACAAGTGCTCAGAGTTATCTTGGATCTTCCCGCTGGAGGACTGGCACCAAAATGGAAGAAGGGATCACTCTGGTACAGCAGGAGAGTCTTCAGTTGCAAGACATTATTGCAATGTGCACAAATACAAATCATACTGAGCTCCTTCCTGCAAGCTGCTGAGTCATCCAATTAACTTGAATGAGACTATTCATGCTTAAATCCTTTGCTGGGATTTAAGTGAGTGATCCAGGGCCAGAGTGATCATCACCTTGCAGGACCAATCCATGGAAAAGACAACTCATGAACCACTCTGAGGTTCACCTTGTAAAGTTTTCATAGCATGTTCCCGTCAGAAGGGAAGGGATTGGTGCCTTGCAGCGAGGGTAGAAATCACTGCCATCAAACCCTAGAGTCTTATGGTAGATTCTCTATAAGGAAAGCTCCATCTCTGTGGATCCTAAGTCATCTACACAGAAGGTCTGCTCTCTGGCCCACATCTACTCCTACAAGGGACACTGATATCCTCTCCCTATGTTTCTTCCCCTACTGCCTGTTACCTAGGAGTGGACAGTGCAGAGAGAAAGTTAATGCTGCTTCTAGCAACCAATTATGTAAATTAATCTAAGCCTACAAAAATCTTCCCCATAAAAATAAAAAGCATGGAAGATGTTTCCCCCCACACACACACACACTTTCAGAGCAGCAGGGCCTCATGTCTTCACTCCGTAATATGTGAAACTAGCCACATAATCATAAGAGTCTCTGTCAATTATTTCTGAGATTTCATGGTGATCAGGTGCAGCCAAATGAATGGGAAAAGACAAAGCTCTTGGGGTTACTCTCTGACTTAGTTTCAGAAGGGAAAGGAAAAGGACTAAAACATTTACAGCCTGGTGAATTTAACTGTAGTGCCTGACAAGCTGAATGATTAATAGATCAGTAGGTTTCAGAGTAGCAGCTGTGTTAATCTGTATCCGCAAAAAGAAAAGGAGGACTTGTGGCACCTTAGAGACTAACAAATTTATTTGAGCATAAGCTTTCGTGAGCTACAGCTCACTTCATCAGATGCATTCAGTGGATGCATCCGATGAAGTGAGCTGTAGCTCATGAAAGCTTATACTCAAATAAATTTGTTAGTCTTTAAAGTGCCACAAGTCCTCCTTTTCTTTTTAATAAATCAGTAGCGGTCAGTCTATAAGCAAGTAGAGAAGAATGTATTGTTCACTAGTAACCACAATGAGTTCATGAAAAAAAAATCTCATACTAACATTTTTCTTTAATAGTGTAACAAGCCTACAATAGTGAATAAAGAAAATATCCACAAGTGAATGAAACGAGCCTCTTTTTGTGTGCACGCATGTTCAAACAGCTGCAGACACTTCAAGCACTAAAATCACCCTGTGTGGGTGATGGGTGTATACATGCAAATCGATTTTCCATATACAAAGCCTATCACGTGCACTTGCAGATGTTCTAGAGCTTGAATAGTGCATGTATTTGTAGAGCCTTGTGCGGATACAAATTTTGTATCCGCATCCGAGCCACAAACATGATCTGTAGATGTGGATATAAAGTGGATATCTTTAGTTTTGCAGGGCTCTCTATATTTGCACAAGCACAGAAGGAGACTCATTTGTTTATAATTAGGCCCAATTGGCTCAAGTCTTTAATCTTTACTCAGGTTTCAGAGTAGCAGCCGTGTTAGTCTGTATTCACAAAAAGAAAAGGAGTACTTGTGGCACCTTAGAGACTAACAAATTTATTTGAGCATAAGCTTTCGTGAGCTACAGCTCACTTCATCGGGTGCATGAAGTGAGCTGTAGCTCACGAAAGCTTATGCTCAAATAAATTTGTTAGTCTCTAAAGTGCCACAAGTACTCCTTTTCTTTTTGTAATCTTTACTCAGACATTCATCAGGCTAATCTCCCATTGTTTGTTGTGATAGTCATAGTGACACTTAATTGTGCTACCACGTATTGACACATCACAGTGATGCAAACACTGAAGACATTATGCTACAGTTGTTTTGAGGCTCTCTCTGTGAATCTGTTTGATAAAAGACCTCCTCTCTTTTTTACCATTCCACCTCTGTGAGAATATGGGTTTTCTTTGTCCTTCCCCCTTCCCTGGTTTGTAGGAACAGGAATGTTTCTCTTTGCACCCTCCCCCAAACCAGTCTAAAAGGATTGTGCTTCTAGTCTTCTTCCTGCTACTTGTGCTTCATGGATATCACAGAGGAGTAGTTCTCAAACTTTTGTACTGGTGACCCCTTACACACAGCAAACCTCTGAGTGTGACCCCCCCTTATAAATTAAAAACACTTTTTAATATATTTAACACCATTATAAATGCTGGAGGTAAAGTGAGGTTTGGGGTGGAGCCTGACAGCTCACGACCCCCCATGTAATAACCTCGTGACCCCCTGAGGGGTCCTGACCCCCAGTTTGAGAACCCTGTCATAGAGCATGTGAGAGCTTTGCTGTGCACCTGTGGCAGGGACTCCATGAGAGCCAGGAATAGTACCCCGAAGAGCTATATAAGGCTTTAGAGCCAAATATTGAGACTCAATGGCCTGCAGCTATCTTAAGTCATGCTATAATGTGGTCAAGGAGAGACTGATTATTTTCACTAGTAGAAGTGAATAGAGCAAGTAATATATTGAATCAGGAAATGTTTAAATTTAATATTAGGGGAAAAAATATCAGCAAACAATTCCTCACACATGTATTCATCTTTCTGCTTCTCTTTGGTTTCATCAGTCTTAGATTTATTCACTATTCAATATCCTTTGTGAATTTCCTCATTACATTTATCCCTCTATATGAATAGCTTATGAACAGTTTATCAGGATATTCAAATTTCAAAAGTTGAGCTGTGTTGGTTAGTGGTGCTAGTCCTTGATTGGATTTATTATTATTACTAATTTGTTTAGCATTGGCCATGTACTCAGTTATGTATAATGCATACAAAAAGACTGTAGTGGCTCTGAAGAATTTATAATCTAAAGACAGACGCATAGATCAGACACATTAGAAAAGGCAGAGGTGGGGATGATTTAGAATTATTTTTTCTATTTAATTATAGTTACATAATCAACCAAACCAGAGCAAATTTATTAAAACTGATCATTTGAAATTTGCTTTTGATGAGTATTGGAGCATTGAAGCTTAAAATTTTAACTTTTTGCAGTATCTGTGGCAGGAAAGCTCAGTTTTCTCAGTTGTTACTGGAGAGTGAAGATGAAAGAGTTATGAATCTGGTCAAATCAAACTGCTTTCAAATTTGAATGCACATTCATAGAATATTTTTACCTCTGTTCAGCTCTCAGTAATGTATGACCTCACCAAATCATACAATGGAAAAAGAAGGCAAGTTTGATTGTAGACTTAAGGACTACATTTGAAACTAATCAGAATTATTTAGAGATTCCCGATGAGTCGAAAGAATAGTAAATATGGCAGGCGACCAGCTTGGCTTAATGGTGAAATCCTAGCGGATCTTAAACATAAAAAAGAAGCTTACAAGAAGTGGAAGGTTGGACATATGACCAGGGAAGAGTATAAAAATATTGCTCGGGCATGTAGGAAAGATATCAGGAGGGCCAAATCGCACCTGGAGCTGCAGCTAGCAAGAGATGTCAAGAGTAACAAGAAGGGTTTCTTCAGGTATGTTGGCAACAAGAAGAAAGCCAAGGAAAGTGTGGGCCCCTTACTGAATGAGGGAGGCAAGCTAGTGACAGAGGATGTGGAAAAAGCTAATGTACTCAATGCTTTTTTTGCCTCTGTTTTCACTAACAAGGTCAGCTCCCAGACTGCTGTGCTGGGCATCACAAAATGGGGAAGAGATGGCCAGCCCTCTGTAGAGATAGAGGTGGTTAGGGACTATTTAGAAAAGCTGGACGTGCACAAGTCCATGGGGCCGGACGAATTGCATCCGAGAGTGCTGAGGGAATTGGCGGCTGTGATTGCAGAGCCCTTGACCATTATCTTTGAAAACTCGTGGCGAACGGGGGAAGTCCCGGATGACTGGAAAAAGGCTAATGTAGTGCCCATCTTTAAAAAAGGGAAGAAGGAGGATCCTGGGAACTACAGGCCGGTCAGCCTCACCTCAGTCCCTGGAAAAATCATGGAGCAGGTCCTCAAAGAATCAATCCTGAAGCACTTAGAGGAGAGGAAAGTGATCAGGAACAGTCAGCATGGATTCACCAAGGGAAGGTCATGCCTGACTAATCTAATCGCCTTTTATGATGAGATTACTGGTTCTGTGGATGAAGGGAAAGCAGTGGATGTATTGTTTCTTGACTTTAGCAAAGCTTTTGACACGGTCTCCCACAGCATTCTTGTCAGCAAGTTAAGGAAGTATGGGCTGGATGAATGCACTATAAGGTGGGTAGAAAGCTGGCTAGATTGTCGGGCTCAACGGGTAGTGATCAATGGCTCCATGTCTAGTTGGCAGCCGGTGTCAAGTGGAGTGCCCCAGGGGTCGGTCCTGGGGCCCGTTTTGTTCAATATCTTCATAAATGATCTGGAGGATGGTGTGGATTGCACTCTCAGCAAATTTGCGGATGATACTAAACTGGGAGGAGTGGTAGATACGCTGGAGGGGAGGGATAGGATACAGAAGGACCTAGACAAATTGGAAGATTGGGCCAAAAGAAATCTAATGAGGTTCAATAAGGATAAGTGCAGGGTCCTGCACTTAGGATGGAAGAATCCAATGCACCGCTACAGACTAGGGACCGAATGGCTCGGCAGCAGTTCTGCGGAAAAGGACCTAGGGGTGACAGTGGACGAGAAGCTGGATATGAGTCAGCAGTGTGCCCTTGTTGCCAAGAAGGCCAATGGCATTTTGGGATGTATAAGTAGGGGCATAGCGAGCAGATCGAGGGACGTGATCGTTCCCCTCTATTCGACACTGGTGAGGCCTCATCTGGAGTACTGTGTCCAGTTTTGGACCCCACACTACAAGAAGGATGTGGATAAATTGGAAAGAGTACAGCGAAGGGCAACAAAAATGATTAGGGGTCTAGAGCACATGACTTATGAGGAGAGGCTGAGGGAGCTGGGATTGTTTAGTCTGCAGAAGAGAAGAATGAGGGGGGATTTGATAGCTGCTTTCAACTACCTGAAAGGGGGTTTCAAAGAGGATGGCTCTAGACTGTTCTCAATGGTAGCAGATGACAGAACGAGGAGTAATGGTCTCAAGTTGCAATGGGGGAGGTTTAGATTGGATATTAGGAAAAACTTTTTCACTAAGAGGGTGGTGAAACACTGGAATGCGTTACCTAGGGAGGTGGTAGAATCTCCTTCCTTAGAGGTTTTTAAGGTCAGGCTTGACAAAGCCCTGGCTAGGATGATTTAACTGGGACTTGGTCCTGCTTTGAGCAGGGGGTTGGACTAGATGACCTTCTGGGGTCCCTTCCAACCCTGATATTCTATGATTCTATGATTCTATGATTCTGGCCCAGATCCTCAGCTGGTGTAAAACTGTATAGCTCTATTGGACTGCAAGTCATCTGAGCAAAGGTTGAAGGAACTGGGCATGTTTAGTTTCAAAAAGAGGAGATTAAGGCAAGGGGAACATGATAGTGGACTTCATATACTTGAAAGGCTGCCATAAAAAAAGGTGGAGGAAAAATTGTTCTCTTGCCACATAGAGCAGGACAAGAGGCAATGGGTTCAAACTATAGCATAGAAGATTTAGATTAAATCTCAGAAAAAAATTCCTATCTGTAAGAACAGTAGAACAATGGAACAAATTGCCCAAGGAAATAATGGAATCTCCTTCACTGGAGGTTTTCAAAAACAGGCTGGAGAGCCATCTGTCCTGGATGTTTTAGACACAACATATCCTGCATCTTGGCAGGGGCTTAGACTAGATGACCTTTGCGGTACCTTCTAACCCCATGGTTCTATGAGTGACTTCAAAGTACCCCTTCTACGATGTCTTTGGCGAGCCTGTAGTGATTCCTTCCAACTGGTAGATTCTATGACTCTCTGGTGGGATTTACAGAAGTGCTCAATGGCAATAATTCTAATGGCAAAATGGCTAAATAACACTAATGGCAAAACTTCCATTGACTTCAATGGGAGAAGAATAGTATTTCAATTAATATTGCATCTAGTGGTTAAAGAGAAAGGCTAAATTCTCCTCCTGTTTCTTCCTGTGAAATGTCACATTTAGGTCATTGTATCATGCTTCAAATTCAAGTTTAATGTTAAGATTAAGGCTTGTTTAGATGTTGCGGGAAAAGTGGTAAAAGTTGCAAGCTTTTACCTTTATTCAACTGTTAGCCAATAGTTGAAAAGCATATGTGTATTTATAGTTGGCTGTGGCATGCTTGTAATTATTCAATAAAGCACAATAGAGATAAGGTTATATCATGATATATGTGCCTGTAATCCCCTGGGGTGTAATTATCTCATGATAACCTCATCCCTTGAAGTTGCCTGTACTGCTAATATGAAGAATGTTTGTTTTCAGTGGGAACATATATTTTGTGGTGAAACAGCATTAAACTGTCAGATCAAAATGTTAAACAGCAGTTGGAATGAGCAGAAGGATTCAGATGGATTAACTCAGCCCTCAAATATGGTTCACCAGGCAAACTGAAATGATACAAAGACATTTTACAAATCATTTTTAAGTCTAGAAGCATCTGAAGAGAAATAGCTGTTGTCCAGGAACATATCTGAAGGATTTTGTATTGGTGAAGTTTAAGGCTGTGAAATGTTTTTCACACGGCAACGATTTTGTCAGGCTGACATCTGTGCTCTTTGCTTTGGAATCACCATTTGACTAGCGATGTTCCCACAAAGTTCTGTGACTAGCCTGTGATACAGAACATCAGCTGACACCCACTTCAATACTTTTAATAAAATGCTCAGGACTCTCTGGTGCAAATGTGCCCTGCCCCCAGCAAGAGCTCCTGGAGCCATCAGATACAATTGAGTGAAATTTTTAAAAGCTTATAAATGATTTAGGAGTACAAGAAAGAAAGTGGGTGAGGTAATCTTTTATTGGACCAACTTCTGTTGGTGAAAGAGACTTGGGACCAACATGGCTACAACAATACTGCAGACAATAAGTATAAGTCTCATTGAAAGTCATGACCTAGAGGCAAGTCGGGTTGATACTCATTGTGCAAGGTGCTATACAAACATAAAACAGTTCCTGCCCAAAAGAGCTTACCATCTAAAAACCAAGACCTAGAAGATGGACGACCCAAGCAAGTTGGGTAGGGTGGGGGGAAGTAGGGTAAAAAAGTTTTGGAATGCAAGCTCTTCAGGGCAGGAACTGTATCTTCCTCTGCATTTGTACCACACCTACCTGAAAAGGTGAACTTCTGGGTACCACCAAAACAGTCTGGGAGCCATTGTTCTTGTGTCTTTTGTTTTCACATTACACCTGATTCTGCATGTACCTTTGCTGACAACTCACATTGAAATCATGTGGATATTTGCATGTGAATAGCTGCAAGAGGTAGACAACCTCTCACTAAGCAAGAGATATGTGGCTAACAATATTTATGACAGTGAGTTATCTTCTCCCTCTACAGCACATGCTAGCTACCTCTGTATAGCATATGTACAAATTTTGAGAGAGAGAGAGAGAGAGAGACAGACAGACACTGAGCTAGGCAGGCTGGGATAAGCTTGCTGGAGCATCTGTAAGAGAAAAACCCCTATGGCACTGTAAAGACTTGTTATTTCTTCATGCTTCTCCATTTTCCATGATAGCTTCTGATAGCAGGGCCTTAGTTGTGCATGTGCTGGTTAATTACAAACAGCTTTGAACCTGCTCCTCTGATCCTTTCTTGTGGTTGTTTGGCTGTTCAGTGACATGTAAGCAGTCTTTCTGGAGCATGAATTCTGCGTTGGAGCACTCTTCTGGCATATGGGATCATAGTCAGAAGCTGCCCTTCTCTTGGATCCTTCATCTGAAAGCAATGCTGTTAAACAGGCAGCTGCCAAAGGTGCACCATATTGGAATAAAGGAAAACTTAGTTTCTCTATTTTAAATTTTCAGATAGGGGTAGGGGGTCCCTTGGCAGAACCATGAATGTCTCTTAGTGCTCACTCTTGATTAGACAGTTCTTGGTCAATACCTGACCCATATTTTTCAGGTTTCCTGCTTTGCCTACAAGAGTTCCAGGAATGTCCATTCTTCAAGTGCAGGTAGTGGGTGTTCCACTGTATGTCCCTATGCTCCATGCACCAGAAGCTGGAGAATTCTTGTAAGCAGTGGTCAGCCGCACATGCGCCCTTGCCTTCCTCATGCTTTCAGCCAAAGGCATAAAGGCCAGAGGAGATCAACTGTATGTCTAGTTCCTTCTTATCACTGTATGGCTTGCATCAGAACATCCAGTGTCTGGAGCTTTCCTTCAAATTGTAAATATTTCAAAGTTTGCCTTAGTGCCTTTTGTGTTTTTAGCAATGTTTTCTAGTTAGATTCCTCACCTGGGGAGACACCCCCCACCTTTGTACATTGGTACCGGTATCAGACAAAATCTATGGGTCCTGCCCCCATCCCTTCTCAGTCAGTGACAGCCACTAGCACTCTTTGTACTCTCTCATGGAGGCACACATCGTAGCTAGGTTATTATCTGCTGCTCTTTCCCTAGCCATACCTGTGAGGTGAGGGAACTCCAGCTTAAACAACACCTCAACAATAAGGCGATGAGGCTGTGGTCGACCTAAGCCAAGCGACTCTCCCATACATTGGCCTGAATGGACATGGAACATGCCTCCTAACTGGAGATCTGACTCCATTGCAGGGAAGCCAAATCCACGGATCCACCCCATCGGGATTTCATCAGGAAGCAGAGAATGCTCACAGAAGCATGAGAGCAGGTCTCCCGCTAAGTCTGTTTTGAAGATATCTGACAACGGTGCCTAAATTGATCAAATCCGCTCACATAACCCACAAAGACTTGGGATGTCTTACATCCCAGGGCCATGATTTTAAAGCTCATAAATCCAGGGCTCTAGCGGTAGTAGATTCTGTACCAGCGACACCAGCTCCATCATAAAATATCAGGGTTGGAAGGGACCTCAGAAGATCATCTAGTCCAAACCTCTGCTCAAGGCAGGATCAATCCCCAATTTTTGCCCTGGATCCCTAAATGGCCCCCTCAAGGATTGAACTCACAACCCTGGGTTTAGCAGGCCAATGCTCAAACCACTGAGCTATCCCTCTCCCCCCAACATCAGTATTGTCTAAGTCAAAAAGAGTTGAGATGTGTCAGTTCTGGCCCAATCAGAGCTTCTACCATTGTCTCACACTCTGGACCTATGGAGTCTCCCTCCTCTGCCCCCAGCAGGACAAAGAGATTGGACCCCTTGCACTCCAGGGAGGTCAGAGACATACTACAGTAACAGACATCTTTGCTCTTCCAGAGCCTCCGTGCTTCCCCTCCCCTTCCCCTTTCCCCCACTCATCTGGACTTTCACACTAGGGAGTCTGATCCACCAGGGGATGTTACTTTTGATAAAAGCCTATTCCCTCGTCCATCTATCAGCTGTTCCTTTCATTCATCAGTACCATAGTTGGATCCAGACTCTCTCTTATCCTCCTCAGGAGAATCTGAACCTCTCGAGGAGCCATTGTCTCCTTCTCTGAGAAATGTTAGTCCTGACAGAAGATTGAGAGCCTCCTGGTACTAACCTCTGATATTTGCCTGGGGACCAAAGGTATCCCATGCTTTGGGGAATGCCACATCCCCTTCATGAACCAACATACTGGTCATTTTGGGAAACATAGGACCTGTATGCCAGATATACAGCTCCCATGTGTTCTGCCAGGGAATCACTCCACCATTCCTATATGCCTCCCCATGGAAGAGGAGGAATACAAAGTGGTTCAGCCAGTACTAACAAGATTATTTTCTTCCTCTTCCAATGAACCAGCCCTTCCAGCATCTCTGTCCCCTGTGGATGATCATAAACAGTTTCAGGGTTTATTGCCAAGGGTGGCAGAGGAACTCCCTTGAGGAGTTCCAGGACCCTCAACAAAAACTCTCGGGATGTCCTACAACCCACCAGCTACAGTTAAATAGCACTTCCAGTTAATGAAGCTATTCTGGAACATAGCATACACCCCTTCCCTCAATAGGGCAGAGAAGGACTATTTTATTCCATCTACTGGAGTGGAATTTCTCTTTACCTGCGCTGCACTGAACTCTCTGGTCATTCAGGCTGCCACAGAGATATCTCGACAACATCTTAAATCTACTCCTTCCAACAAGGAGGCTAAATATCTAGACTTGTTGGGAACAAAGGTTTTCACATCTGCTAGCTTTCAGTTTTGTATAGCGAACTATTAAGTGTCATTGGCTATGTACAACTATCTCAACTATTCAAGTGCACAGATTTTGTAATCAAGCTACCACAGGTCACTTCCAGGCTCTTATTGAAGAGCGTAAACGGGTGGACAGAAGTGTACTTCCATCAGCAGCTGATGCAGCAGACATATCATCTAGGTCAATGGCAATGAGGGCATGGCAATGGTGGAGTCATAGTTGCACAGTTTGAGGCTTTCCAGGGAGGTCTAATACACCATGAAGGACTTAGCCTTTGATTAATCTCACCTTTTCAATGAAAAGACAGGAGTCCTTACATACTTTAAAGGATTCCAGGGCCACCCTCCCTGGAATACACATTGGGCCCAAAAAAGAAATACCATAGGCAATCAGTCTTACAAACCGACACTGGCATCTGTTTTATCCTGAGTGGTCTTATGACACTCCTCATAAAAAACAAAGTACAAGGTACTCATTTCCCTGCACCTGCCACATCTGCACCATCTCAATCTCATCTCCTGGCAAAAAGATACTTTTGAGTTCAAAAGTCCCAAGCCATTTCTGATGCCACCACTACCCAACCCCAACATACTCTTTGGGGGTCATTTTGCACTCTATTTCCACAACTCAAGTGTCATAATAATGGAAAATGGGGAATAGGTACCATCCATTACAGCTATGTGATCGAGTTTATTTACCTACCTACTCCAGAAACCCCCATCCCTGTACCTCCTCAAGGACCATTCTCATGAGTGAATTCTCAAGCATCAAGTGGATTCTCTCTGCCAGGGAGGAGCAATAGAGCACATACCTCTTCAACATGAAGGAAAAGAGTTTTACTCGACATACTTTCTAGTCCCCAACAGGATGGGAGGTTGGAGACCTAGCCTCAGTCTCCACAGTTTCAACTGTTTTATTAGCAGATTCTGCATGGTCACTCTGGCATCAGTAATCCCATCCCTGGAAAAAGACATTGGTTTACAGCTCTCAGTATGAATGATGCTCACTTTCATGTGGCTATTCATCCCATCTACAGGTGCTCTCAGTCATGATGCCTTGAGCACTTTCAATACAGGGTGCACCTATTTGGCCTCTCCACTGCTCCCAGAGTCTTTACCAAGCTCTTTTTTGGTAGTAGCAGCTCATTTCAGATGGAAAGGCTTCATTATTTCCCCCCATCTCAATGATCGGCTTCTGGTTGCCAAGACTCATCAGGAAACCTATGAGTTGACCTCAATGGTTCAACTGCTTTCTTCCCTAGGAGTCAGTGTGAACTTGGAAAAGTCAGTCATCATGCCAAAGCAGACTATAGACTTCATAGGGGCCACCCTATATTCAGACAGGTTTTGCTCCATGAGTGACCTAATAGATAGGTAATATGCAACCCCTGAGCTCGATCAGAATTTGTCTTTCCCTCCTGAGGCACATGGCCTTATGTTCTTATCTTACCCTATTTTCCAAGCTCCACCTACAATGCCTTCAGGCATAACTCCACAGTGTATTCACCAACCAAACAGAGTATGAATACCATGGTAAAATCTTCCAAAGTAATGTCTTTCCTCATGTGGTGGAAGGATGCTCATCAGGTATGTTTGGCATCCCCTTCCTACATCCTTGCCAGACAAGATGATCACCACAGATGCCTCTCCGAGGCTAGAGAGCCCACATGGACTGCCAGATGGTACAAGGCACTTGAACACCCCGAGAGACCAGGGTGCACAGAATTCCAGAAGGTTAATGGACAGTCAGAGAAGCTTGCAAGGGTTGTTTATGATTCATGCAGTCCAACCATGTCCTCACTATGTCAGACATGACAACTCTTTTACATCAACAAAAATTGGGAGGGGCAAGATCAATATCCCTGTGTGTAGAATCTGTTACCCTGTGGAACTGGTGTACAAGGAATCGAATCACCCAGATGGCAGCTTATCTTCCAGGGACTCAGGATCATAGACTCATATAAGATTAGGGTTGGAAGAGACCGCAGGAGGTCATCTAGTCCAACCCCCTGCTCAAAGCAGGACCAACACCTACTAAATCATCCCAGAGGGCTTTGCCAAGCTGGGCCTTAAAGACCTCTAAAGGTGGAGATTCCACTGCCTCGCTAGGTAACCCATTCCAGTGCTTCACCACCCTCCTAGTGAAATAGTGTTTCCTAATATCCAACCTAGACCTGCTCCACTGCAACTTGAGACCATTACTCCTTGTTCTGTCACCTGCCACTACTGAGAACAGCTGAGCTCCATCCTCTTTGGAACCCCCCTTCGGCAGCTGCTATCAAATCCCCCCTCACTCTTCTCTTCTGCCCAGTTCCCTCAGCCTCTCCTCATAAGTCATGTGCACCAGCCCCCTGATCATTTTCTTTGCTCCATTGGACTCTCTCCAATTTGTCCACATCCTTTCTGTAGTGGGGGGCAAAAACTGGATGCAATACTCCAGATGTGGATGTGTTGGCAGTCACCGTCAGCAGGCATTTAGCCATCGATCATGAATGGGAATGTCACAAAATATACTGCTCCAGAGAAGCTCAAGGGCTACACTCAGGGCAATACTCTCCTCCCCCAGCCAGACTATATGAGCCATGCCTTTCCTCCCTTACTGCTCCTACCTCATGTCTTGTGCCCTGTCCTGATGAATTATCCATAAGTCATCTTCATGTCCCCCAACTGGCCCAGACATTTTGATTCCCAAATATCCTACAACGGTTATCTCATCCTCCAGTCACCACTCAGGCCTTTCCCCAATCTCTTGTCCCAGGAAAAAGGGCAAGATCAAGCCTCTCAGCCCTGCAGCATGTCATCTCATGGCTTGGTTTTGGGATGGGCATCAGCATTAGAACATTCCTGTTCTGAAGCCGCACAAACTATCCTTAACAGCAGGAAAGAGTCTACTAGGAAATGCTATTCAGCCAAGTGAAATGAGTCTGAGGTCAAACTATATCGTCCCACAGGATATCTACATGGATCTTGGGCTGTATCCTGCTCTGTTACCAGTTGTTGCATCTTTCTCCCCTACAAGAGTACAAGCAAATTCAGTGGCATTATTTCAGGAAATACCCTTACTTGACATTTGCAGAGCAGCTACATAGAGTTCCATCAGTACATTCATGAGACAATATGCTTTAGTGCAGAACTCCTCAGCCAACATTTACTTTGGGACAGTGGTTCTCCAAATGGCTCTGCCATCTGCATCCTCAAACACTCTTCCTATTTGAGTGTTGCTTGTCAATCATCCACAATGGAATACACACGGGAACTAACACTTGGAGATCTACTAGCCCTCCTTCCTCTCTGCTTTGGATCTTTACTGGATTCACAGTATACAAAGAACTTAAGAAGTGGTCTTCTCTGCCCTTTATTCCTTTGATTGGAAGCATGAGGAAGGCAAGGGCATGTGCATGGACCAATGGACACCACTTGCAAGAATTCTCCAACTCCAGGCGCATGAAATGCATATGTATGGACAGTGGAATGCAGATAGACTACACATTTTGAAGAGCTTCCAGTTATTATAAGAAGAAGTAACCTCCTCTCATGGCAGAAACTATAGTTCAGATACATTTAATCTCTAACTTTGATACACTGAATTCTAGTTCAGTTTAAAAAAAACCTTAAATTTATTACCTTTCTAAAGTACTTAATTTCAAAGCCATTTTGTGTGTTGTACTTGATTATTTTCTTTTTTGTAACATAAGTAATCCAGTGAGATGTTACTGTTTTATTCTAGGCTTAAGACTTCATTCTATATACCTTAAGATTTATTATGGGTATCTGGTTTCCTCATGGTTTAACTATCTGTTCCCTGAGATTGCATCTTTTACCACACATTAATACACAAAAGATTTTGAAACACAGCTGTTGTGAAATGGTTTCTCTTTAAAACTTTCTGTTTCAAGATGCTGCCTTCCAGCTATAGCCAGAGAGCTCATATTTTATCTTTTTCTGTAAAATAAAGCAGCAATAATAGCAGAACTCACTGAACATTTAGCTATCAAACTAATAATCATCATGGTTGAAAGGATTAGAGGATTCAGTGACCAGAATTAATCCTGTTGTCTTTTTCTGTGCCATTGCCATGCACAGTTTAGACACTGCACTGTCTGTACCTTACAGTTTTAGTGCCTGTTTGTTCTATGTCATTGTATCCTCTTCTCGACTCCTTGGAGCAGAGGAGGTTTAATCATTGTATCTATCTTCCTAGTTTCTTCAGGGGAAAAAATGAAAAGAAATGTACCTACCACCAGGAAATTATGAACTGATTTGTGCTCCATCTGTGGAACCCCTCTTCCGCCTATAGATTTTTAATTATAATCATGATATATTTTGATATCAGAAGTGTAAGATTTAGTAATTCTGTAAAAACAGTATGGTGCAGGAAAAGTTAGGGATATCAGCATCACCATATAACAGTCTGAATGAGCCAATAAAGGGTCAGCTCCCAGTTAGGTATCAGTAAATAGGCTGTTTGCTGTGGAGGAGGCAGGAGGGTGGAGACCATGCTCCTAGCGCAACTGAGGTATCATTTCTCAAGTACTTGTGCAGCTACTCTAGCTTGTCATCATTGAATCTCTCACCCAAAGGGAAATTTGGCTGGTTGATTCACAACCAGGCAGATCACGCATTCTATTACTCCCCAGATTGTCCCTAAGCCCCACCTTACATCTAGATTGCACAGAACAGTAATGGAGTTGTTCTCCTCAGGGAGCAAAGTGGTGTAGACATCCTGCCTTCATGCAGAAAGACTATATTGGTTGCACTGCATTGATGGCCATTCACTGCCTTTACTTGAGCAGTAGGATTTGGCCCATACGGTTGTGCTTTGCAAATCTCATCCACATTTTGTAGCAAGCAATATTAACGTTTAATACAAATACACAGCTTAACATTTTCCCCAAATAACCCATGAAGTGTCCCCAAGGGAAGGGCTGGATGATGATCAGGAGGGAGAAATCCTCTATCCCCAGAACAAATACTGCTTATGTAGTGGCAACAAAAGATTCTCTGCACTGGTCCACCAATGTTTTTCAGCCTGTAGGGTAGGGATGCATGAACTAACCTGGATAACATGAGATAAATCCACCCTACACAGACACCCTTCTTTCACCTCAAGCTAAGCCCTTTCTTAGGGTTTGGCACTTCCCATTTGAGCACTAGTTTTCCCTTCTGTTGCTCAGCTGGTGCTAAAATAAGTGCAGCCAATGCTGGGGGAGGAGGAGAATGTTTGTTTCTTTACTTCTCCTTTGCCAGCACTTCACAATCCTGCGATTATCTCTCCACCCCCAGTGTACCTGCTGGACTCATGAATTGTCACGCGTGATTTCCTTCTGCTGCTGATGTTTTATTTTTTTATATAGATGTATCTGTGTGAAATACCCCAAAGCCCTCTCTCATTTCCCTCCCAGCCCCCCTCTTCTGATCTACCCCTAAACAAAACTATTGGAATCAGTCTGAACTATTTCAACAATTTAAAAGAATATTAATCAGTACACAATAATATAATGGATATGGAGAAGCCATCAAGGACTTTGCTATAGACAGACAACACTGACTTTTGGATTGTGGATTAAAATTGAGGCGAGTGTAAGGTTATGAATATTCTTTGACAGAAATATGTGTATTTGTAATTAACATTGCTAAAGTTTTTATTGATAGAATCTATTATTCTATTTTCTATTTCTAGCTCTATATATAATAGCTAAATTTTCTGAATTTTGAGTGAAGAAATTTTCATTAACAATTTGATTTTTGAAGAAAAATACAATATTTGGGTTTGTATAATTAGAGCATATTTTAGACATTAGTCTGCAAAAATTTCTCCTATATTTAATTGAAAATTAAATAAAGAGTAGCTTTGTTTACACTTTAGGGTTAAAAGACTTAGTTTTTAATAATTATTGAGTGCTATTTATTTAACCAACAGTAGCTCTTATACCCATGTTAACATATATGCAGAAAATAAAAATAAAAATCTGTTTTGATTGGAAATATGTATAATATTAAAGAAATTAGCTAGAAAGCTCATTTTGGATTTCAGTTAACAACTTTGATAAATACTAGACCCTTTACTCTTGTTTTTCTGTCTAATAGTAGTCTAAAACCCTAAAAATGTCCAGACTTTTCCAGAGGGGTTCTCTTAATTTTAATGGAGCCTATAAAATTTTTGGCATGAAGAATAAAGAATTTGGAAATGGAATAAATACTTGGCACAAAAGCATGGAGTGAATAGCATCTAACTTTAAATGTCAAGAGAAGACTAGAACACTCCATTGCTGTCTCAAAATATTTTGATCATTTTCTAAAACCAGATATTAAGTACTGCAGAACATAGAAGGGTCTGTAGAATTATTAGCTTTGAATCCCCATGGACCATATTGGCTTCTGGCCAGTTGAAGTCCCAATTAACCAAGCATAGCATTCCATTCATGCCTGAAATTCACAAAACTGACAGTAATATGAAAAACTCAACATAACCAGTGTGGCTTACATTTATTACACCCCTGATATCTTATTTTCTACCTGCTATTAACATCATTTTCTGCCTTATGGATGAGCAACTTAATGACATTTCATCTGCAAATAGTTTTCTTGTGTCTTGTTTTATTGTTACTCTACAAAACCATTATATAATTGTGGCTGTTGTGTGTTAGTGAACACAATCCTGCATAATGATATACATTTAAAGAGAATATAAAAAAGGATAGGGACCTTGTAATGCCAGAAAGTTTTATGAAGGAAGATCACTTATAATGGCTGCCATACTCCAGACTCCATTTTAGAGTACAAAAACACCAGTTATGCAAATTGCACTATTTCACCACTTGCACCAGTTTACTAACTTGACTTGTAACTATGTCATCATTTACATCCGTAGTGAATTTGAGCCAGAGAGTTCCATGGGAGTTGCATTCACTTAAACAAGGCTGAATTTGGCCCAGAGTCTGAGGCAACATTAGAAATCCTGAAGATATAAACAAGTTTAACAGACTAGTAAGAGTACTGAAATACAATGTTTGTGGCAGGGGAGTTAGAGGTAATCTATATGGAAATAGAGACTGAATGATATTGGTGGCAGAACAGGTGGTAAGGTGGGGTTAACCTATTTAGCCAGTTTCTCCAAATCTAATTCTTATCTGTCTACACAAAGCCCCTGACAGTGGTTTTAGTTTAGGTCAATATTCCTCAAAATCAAGTTACCTGACCCAATGCAAGTGTTAGGGACTGGGACATGGGCAGTCTTTCCTAGTGGTCAGAGCAGGCATCCGGAGCAGGGAAACAAAATAAATGGTCAGACCGAGAGCCTAGAGCCAGGAACTGGAGCTGAAGATCAGAAATGGGTTACCTGGAGTTAGGGAAGGCCAAAGCAGGACTGAGTCTAAGGCAGGAGTGAGGCTAGGCCAGGACTGAAGCACAAGCTAACACAGCAGAAGGTGAATGCTTTGAGCAGCCAATGGCCAGCTGGTGGTGGGCTTAAGAGCAGGTTTCCTGATCCCTTCAGCCAATTGGGCAGTTTGGCCAATCAGGTGGCTCAACTGGGGCCCAGTTGTGCTCATGAGACTGCCTGGGAGTCAAGCTGTTAGGTAAGCAAGCTAGTTCTTGGTCAGAAGTGGGCAAACTTTTTGGCCTGGCATGTGGGTATGGAAATTGTATGGCTGGCCATGAATGCCCGTTGGGAGAGGAAGACTATGGGGTGTGGCATTGGGTGGGGGGCTCTACAGGGGTGGTACTGGGGACTCCTAGGGGCCCTGCCAGCAGTAACACCAAGGTGGCAGTACCAGGCACCGTCATGATGGAGGCATCTTGCCTGGGATGGGTGGCGGCCCCTGGGCAGTTTCGAGGCTCTTGAGAATGGGGCCATAAGAGTCTGAGAGGGGATTGGGCCCGCTGCTGTGTGTGGGGAGGGGGACTGCCATGTAGGGATGGGGTTCCAATCCTGGAAACAGTGCAGTGAAGTTGCACCTGCGCAATTTGGCTCTGCGTGCCGGAAGATGGCGCTCCTCAAGGGAATTGTGAGTCAGGAGCTGGGGAGCACCAGGTGGGCAGAGCAGGGGAAGTCCCCAACCCTGCTCCCTGGCAGGAGCTTGAGGGCCAGATAAAAACATCTGACGGGCGGGAAGTGGCCCGTGGGCTGTAGTTTGCCCACCCCTGTTCTAGGGCCTTACTCCTGACAGTGAGTAAAATGGCAACACAAAGCAAGAGGCCAAAAAAACAAAAAGAAAGAAATAGCATTCATATTTCAGTACTCAATAGTGGGCTTAGTAGTCAAGAAATGGAAAGGCAAAATAACTTAGAAAAGAACTATACTGAAAAATACAATTAAAATGTGATCTTAGAATATTGGCCCATATCTGAGTCTATCCAAATAAGAGACTTTTCGATCTATCCTAAAATTCTCTACAGAGCTAACAAGTTTACATCTTTTAGAAGAAAGTTCTACAGCTTGTGTGTTCTGAAAATGAATGTTTTTGCACCTGCTGAATGCAACTGAAAGAGTAGACTACTATAAGACTATCCTGAAAAGCAAACATAGGATTTGGAAAGAAGGACCCAAGCCATGCAAAACTGAAATATACCAAAACAACCTTAATGTTATGTCTAATAGGAACTAGAGTCATGGAATAAAATATAAGGTAACATAGCTAATGACTCTAACCAGTGATGATATGAACAGTTGCAGTCAAAAACATGACAAGGGTAGGAACTGAGGAGTAATAGTTTGGAGGCAGTAGCCATTTTTCAGCCAATCATACAGTATAAACATTGTATTCAACTCATTAACATGTCTTAGCAAACAGATGAATATTCTTAAATAATTATTAGGAAATAAATTAATGAGTTCACTGTTGCATATCTCTGTATATGTTGCCTCACGAAAATTAATTACATTTATTAATTACACTTTCCTCAGGAGAGGCTTATATCAACTACTGAGATGACTGTGTTTAGGCAGTGAAATGTTTTTCGGTGTCAAAAATATTATTCCATATTTTAAGATCTTTACAAATAAAGATAATGGAAACTGCAGCAATCTTTTGGAAGCTGGAGAAGACACATTTGTAATCTAGTAATTTAATCGACAACATAATAAATACTCTATATGCAGATGAGAAAATGTGTTAGATTCTTGGCAAAGAAGTTGCAGTACCAGCTGGTGAAAATTCCGAGGTGACGAAGAGCTGACAAAGTGGCTCCTACACCATCTCTTAGCACAAGTTACAGTGAAAGGAGTGTGTCTGGAAGTGTGCACGGCTGGAGCATCTCTACAGCTTGGTGTAAATCAGAGCAATCCCACTGGGGGTTCATTTTCTGTGCTGATGAAGTGATTCCTTTATGTATGTTTCCATGTCTAGAAACACAATACCATCAGTGTTTGTGAGAAACCATTTAGGATGCTAAATAGAAGACATATACATTAGCATGACTGACTGCATTGAAAATATTAAATATTAATTAAAATCGAAGGTGTCATTAGCTTAAGTAAACACAATGTATGTATTTAAAAGAATACAAACACAGCAGATATTCACAGAGACTGCAATCCCAGTACAGTGTAAACCACAGCAATTGGGCAAAGCCTGATTCCTCCAGGTTCTGAGTCGGGGTGGATTGATAGATTGGGGGCAAAGTAGCTAGGTGAATCTAACACTTCTGTAGTGCCTCACTAGCCAACTTTTAGCAAATTTAGCCTCAACAACACCCTTTGAGGATACTTGCATATTAGTAAGGTATAATTTAAGGTATAATGGAATAAATAATGAACATTTTATTCAAAAATGTGATATAGTTCACATAAAAATAAATATTAATGAAATATTAACCCTTCTGTGTACACAGGATGACTAATGGAAAAATAATTAATTGAACAAGTTATTTGACCAGTTCTAATCCCATTATATAGATGGGAAAACTGAAGCCCAGAGAGGGTAAGGGCTTGATGTTCAGATGTGCAAAGCAGCTACAATTGTAATTGAAGTCATTGGGAGCTATGGGTGCTCACCTTGTCTGAGAAGGCCCTAAGTGACTTACCCAAGGTCACACAGGAGGTCTGTGGCAGAACCAAGAATAGAGCAGTCCTCCTGTCTTCCAGGTCTATGTCCTTCCTCTTCACATCTGCCAAACAGCTACAATAATGATTTCTGGTCATAATTTCCTAAATTATAGGCCAAGCCATACAGTGAATCATTTTATTTTGCAAAATGGCTTTCATGTAGATTTCGAGATCATTTGGAGAATTCATATCTTTGTTAAAAGGAACCCACCTTGTTTCCAGACTTTCTGTGAATACTGTAGTGAAGTGGAAGAATAGATCCCAAAGGGGCTCATTTTTAACGAAAATACATGGAAACTCCATCACTGCTTATCTTACTATTGCACTTGCTGGTACATGAAGAAAATAATGTAGAGCTTGGCCAAAATAATACTTTGGGCTGAACACAGTTGGAATTCAAATAATGATAAATGGGTCTAATACATGTACAGCAGTGGCAGATTTATTACTGATTTAGTGACATTATTCAGAAGTATTGTGGGTTTTTCATATAAACCACAGTACGTCTTTCAATAAATGTACCTTCCCCTGCCTTTGAAGAATATTCATGGCATTGCTGCTAGACTTTATAAAGTCACCATCACTAAAATACACTGGGAAATGATGAAGGTTGACACTCTCACAGCCAGCCATAGATATTATAGTATATCTGACATAGACTTGCAGTTGACACAATCATGTATTCTTTAAGTACAATATAGTATTGAATCCTCTTTTCCCTGATAAGTATTTTACTGGATCTTAGATATTTTGATACATACTAAGCCCAAGACAGTGTAAAGGGGCCTGAAAGCAAGTGTAAATGTAATTTTAAGACACCCCTTACACTGCCAGAGTGGTATAAAGAGGCTTTTGTGTAAATAGGATTTAGGCTCATGGTATTTGGTACTAACGGTGGATGGGAAACTTGTGTGTCACACATTCCATCTCTACTGATATGTAAATAATGTATTAAACAAATGACATGGATTTTAATATGTTTTCTAATGTCCATATTACATTTAAATCCTGGAATATTTCACAAAGTCTGTGGTCTTCATCTGACTCTTTGAACATAAAAAAGAGACAAGGTGGGTGAGGTAATATCTTTTATTAGACCAACTTCTGTTGGTGAGAGAGACAAGCTTTCGAGCCATACAGAGCTCTCTCTTCTTCAGGTCTGGAAGAGGAACTCCCAGCATCACAGCAAAATGCAAGGTGGAACAGATTGTTTAGCAAAAGTCATTAGCACATATTGCACAGGACCACTCAAGGTAGAGTGGCCTGTTAACACCACTGCACTTATAGGACAAAAGAGGGGGTTAGTGGGTTACAGGTTGTTGTAATAAGTAATAAATCCAGTGTCTCTGTTCAGTTCTTTGAACATAATGGCATTTGTTACATTTGCATCATGATACCCTTTTCCAAAATAAATACACAAGTTGCAAACCACATTTTCTTTCTAATACTTTGGAATATATTCTTATCTTAGTACATGGGGTTCTACTAGCATAACCATCACAAGCCTTGCTGTGAATTAAGTGTTTTGATAGCCATGTATTAAGATGTAAATATAGAGCAAGATTTTAAAACAATAACTGTTGAGTTAGGGTGCCTCAAGTTTGGGGAGCTCAACTTGAAAAAGCGGGCAGCGCGGCCGGAGCACCTCCAGTCCTGGAGTGCTGGGCGGGTGGCGTGGCCGGAGTGCCCCCTGCCCAGACCCAGAGCAGTGGGTGGGCAGAGTGGCTGGAGTGTCCCCAACCCTAGCTCTGGGTGGGCAGCGCAGTGTGGCCCCAGCCCCAGAGCCCCCAGCCCTGGGTCTTGTGAGCATCGCTGTGAGCCTGCCCCAGCCTCTCTGCCCCAGAAGAATGGGAAGGGAACGGAAAGCAGCCAGGAAGGGACTTGGGGGCGGAGTGTAGGTGGGGCCAGGCCAGACTGTTTGGGGAGGCACAGCCTTCTCCAGCCTATGCTATTCCCCGACTATTGATATGTGTATAAGCATAGTCTGAATGAGCTCTCCCCTGACAGTTAGCTGGGGAGGGGAAAAGGCTTCAGTACCATATTGTATTTGCCTAGGTATCCAGCAGACAGAGCTGTGTTGCCAAAGTGATCAACTTCAGCTTGATGTTGGCTTACAAATCACTTTAGTATTGAATGCAAAGATAATGAAACGTTTTTATCCTATTGTATGAGTAAAGGGCAGCCGAACTGTGTTTAGCCTTTCCTGATTGAGGGGGTCACCCTCAACTGAACTGAACTCCATAAGCAGGGGGCTCGGATGGTGGAGTGAGCTTCTTCTTTTTCAACTACCCATCGATGCAAGGATGATGTCTGCCAAGAGGGTTCATTGGTGAGTTTTTAAGTGCTGAGGAGCCCAATTCTTGCCCTGAAGATTTTCCCACAGAAGTGACAGGTGTAATCTTGAAGGAGACATAGTTGTTGGCTGGACTGTTGTGCCCTTTCTCTTCTCCTTTGTTGCTTCTCTGTCTCATGAGCACCTGTGTTCTCCTCAAAGTGAGCTGTGTCTTGGTGTATGATGTGGCGTCACTGTGCTCTATTCTGTGCCAAATCCTCCCAGTTTGTTGGGTTGATGCCTCCCTTTTTAAGATGTACTTTCAATATGTCTTTGAACGGTTCCACTGCTCTCTGCGAGCCCTTCTTCCATGACTTACTTGAGAGAAGAGTACTTGCTTCAGGAGGCGTGTCAGGAATATGTACACAATGGACAGCCCCATGGAGTTGGTATTTCATGACCTGCACTTCTATGCTGCTGATTTTGGCTGCAGAGAGAATGCTGATGTTAGTGCATCGGTCTTCCCAGCTGATCCTGAGAATTATCCTGAGGTAGTGCAGCTTGAACCAGTCCAGCCATTTGAGATGTCATCTGTAGGTTACTCAGGTCTCACACCCATACTGAAGGGTGGGGATAGCCTCTGCCTTGTAAACCAAGATCTTGGAACCTGTTCATAGATCCCTATCATTGAAGACTTGTTTGAGTAGTCTTCCAAAAGGTGTGCTGGCACAGCGGATCCTGTATTCAATTTCTGTGTCAATGTTGGCTGTTTGGGAAAGGTGGCTGCCAAAGTATGGAAAATGGTTCATGTTTTCGGGGGCTCTCCGCTGATGGCGATTTGTGAAGTATGAAGAGCAGTTTGTGCAGGTGAGGGCTGGTAGAGTACTTTGGTTTTTCCGATGTCGAGAGAGAGACTAAGGCCATGATAGGTATTTGCAAAAAGATTTGCAGGTCGTCCTCTGTGTGTGCAAGAATGACACAGTCATCTATGTACTGAAGGTCAGTGATGTCAATTCTTGTGATCTTAGATTTTGTTTGGAGACATCGAAGACTGAGGAGTTGGCCATCCTTACAATACTCAATCCTGATTCTGTCAGGAAGGCAGTCGTGAATGAGAAACAGGCTCATGGCAAGGTAAATGGAGAAGAGAGTTGGAGCAATGACACACCTCTGCTTGACACTGGTGCAAATAGTGAATGGTTCGATCTCTGAGCCATTGCACAAAATGGTGGCAGTCATCCCTGTGACATTGCACTCTATATGATTTTATGAAAATATGCTAATGAGTGTAAATATAATGTAACTAGAATATGCTTCATGCAAAAGGTCTCTTGTAAGGTATCATTACAAAGCTTACAATCTACTGAGTGTGGTCATCCTATTTGTATAAATGTATCACTCTTGTATCTGAACCTAGAAATATGAAATATAACTCTCGGGGCCTATTGTAATGATGCAAAGTTTGGGCCATTAATGGTGGTTTGGAATCTTGATGGCTTCCATCAGCTAGGACAATTGACTGTAGATGGCTAGGTTTACTTGTAAGTCTTCCTGTATACCTGTGTGCTGGCAAGTGGGTAATGAAGTCTTACAGTGACGTGTGATCATATCAGCTGAACTGGAATCCATCTTTAACCTGGTGCTTTTCCAATTAGAAGGAGGGGTGGGAACCCAGAGAGAGACAAAGGATTCCTGCCTTGTGCAAAAGATATATAAGGGGGTGGAACAGAAAAAAAGGGGCTGCAGTCATGAGAAATCCCCTAGCTACCACCTGAGCTGGAACAAAGGCTGTACCAGGAGGCATCCAGTCTGTGATAGAAGTTTATTGAAACATCTCTGAGGGTGAGATTTATATCTGTATTCAGTTTTCTTACTGGATTAGGCTTAGACTTGCATGTTTTATTTTATTTTGCTTGGTAATTCACTTTGTTCTGTCTGTTACTACTTGGAACCATTTAAATCTTACTTTCTGTATTTAATAAAATCACTTTTTACTTATTAATTAACAAAGAGTATGTAATAATACCTATTTGTGTGTGTTTGTGGTGGGGGGCAAATAGCTGTGCATATCTCTCTATCAGTGTTATAGAGGGCCAACAATGTATGAGTTTATCCTGAATAAGCTTTATACAGGGTAAAATGGATTTAGTTAGGGTTTGGACCCCATTGGAAGCTGGGCATCTGAGTGTTGGAGACAGGAACACTTCTTAAGCCATTTTCAGTTAAGCCTGCAGCTTCTGGAGGATGTTGTTCAGACCTGGGTCTGTGTTTGTAACAGCCTAGCGTGTCTGGCTCGAACCAGGCAGGCACTGAAGTCCCAAGCTTTCAAGGAAAATGGGCTCAGAGGTAGTCTCAGCACATCAGTTGGCAGTTCCCAAGGGGTTTTCTGTGATCCAACCTGTCACAATCCCATCATGGAGTAGTCTGATGATGGAAATGAATTTCTGTGGACAGCCAAACCTACAGAGCACCCTCCATAGGGTATCACGATTGATAGAGTCAAAGGCCTTGGTTAGGCCAATGAATGCCAAGAACAGTTCCTGGTGTTGCTCTCTGCACTTCTCTTGAATCTGTTGTGCCACAAAGATCATGTCAGTTGTGCCTTGGGATGGCCTGAAGACACACTGTGATTTGGGAAGGAGTTCCTCGGCGAGGGGGAGGAGGCTGTTTAGTATGATCCAGACAAGACTCTTCCCTGTGATGGAGAAGAGAGCAATACCTCTGTAGTTCCTGCACAAAGATTTGCCTCATTTCTTGAATATTGAAACAATGTTGGTGTTCTTAAAGTCATGTGGAATTTCTTTGCAGGTTGATTTTGTCTAGGAGTTGGCAAAGTTTGTGCTGGAGCATTCTTCCACCAGCTTTAAAAACCTCAACTGGGATGCTGTCTGGGCCTGGTGCATTATGATTTTTTGTCTGAGTGACGGCATGCCGGATTTCCTTAAAAGAAGGGGGATCAGCAAGGTATTCCATTGCTGAGTGTTGTGGAATAAACTCGATGGTGTCTTCAGAGACCATGGATTCGTGGTTTAGTAGGCTCTCGAAGTATTCCTTCCAGCAGTGTTTAATGGCTGCATTGTTCTTGAGGAACCATCCTGAAAATAATAAGTGGGTTGGGCCTTTGGAGCTTGCCCCATATATAGCTTTTGTTGCTTGAAAAAAGCTTCTCATGTCATCCTGGTCTATGAAACCCTGGATCTCAGAGGCCTTCTCTTGCCACCACTTGTTTTTGATGTTATGTAGCCTCCTTTGGACTTTGGCTTTAAGGAGGTGATAGGCCTCATGCTTTCATTTGTTAGAGGAATCATTTTGCCAGTTACAAAATGCATTTCTTTTCTGATGAATTAATGCTAGGATTTCCTAATTGTTTTAATCAAACCAGTCTTGGTGCTGATGAGTGGAATATCCTATGGTTTCAGCACATGCATTGTGAATGGTTGTTTTAAATTGATCCCAGTGCTCTTGAATGTAAAGAATGTTCTCAGGCGGGTTAGAGAGTTTCTCAGACAGATGTTGCTGAAACGTCTCGTAGCTGGCTTGGTCTTAAAGTGCTTTGATGTTGTACTGCTTTCGCTTAGACTTTGGGTGTTTGCGGTGTGGTTGAGTGAGCTGCGGGTACATGAATGATCTTACTAATCTATGGTCTGTCCAACAGTGATTGGTACCTTTCATAGCTCGTGTTATACAGATGTCGGTAAAGCCTTGGGCTCTGACTTTAACATAGTGAAGGAGGTGCCAGTGTTTGGACTGAGGATGTTTCTAGGTGGTCTTAAATTTGTTACTCTGACTAAAGATGGTATTTGTGATGAGCAGGTCATGCTCCACACATTTGCTGAGGAGGAGAATACCATTGGGGTTTACATTGCCCACCCCTTTTTTGTCTATTGTGCCTCTCCAGAGTTGGGAATCCTGTCTTACTCTGGCATTGAAATCTTCCAGGAGGATGAGTTTTTCTGGCTTAGGTGAGGTTGTGAGGACTGCATCAAGAGTACTATAAAACTGCTCCTTATTGTTTTCCTCATCATCGAGTGTTGGGCGTATGTGCTGATGATCAGGGCATATTGGTGTTTCTAAGTTTGAGCCGAAGAGTCATGAGACACTCGTTGATCCCCATAGGAAGTTCCAAAAGCTGACTGGCTTATTTTTGATGGCAAAGCCAATCCCATGAATGTGTCTCTCTTCAGATGGCTTTCCTTTCCAAAAGAAGGTGTAGCCACCTCCGTCCTCTTTTAATTGGCCCTCATTGTCCTGGCGGGTCTCACTAAGAGGTGCAATGTCAATGTTGAGGCTTGCCAGTTCTCTGGAAATTATGGCAGTTTTTCTTTTTGGGCATTCACTGCGCTGAGAGTCCGTAAGGGTGTGGACATTCCAGGTGGCAAAATTCATTGTATCATATCTCCTGTTTTGGCCACGGAGTTGAGTGATCCCACTGGATACAGCCATCCAGTCTGAAGAGTGTGAGACAGCCTATGTTTGGAGCACCTTTTCTAGCTGCCTCCCCATTTACGGTGAGCAGAGGGAACCCTGAAAAGGCCTGCTCAGTCACAGCCGCTGCTGCCAAAATGCACTTATGTCTCAATCAAGCACAAAATGACCATCACATGGCTGCCGCCTGCATGCAGATTTGTGACTTAAGACTCCCAGAGATCACTGCTCCTGTCTTCCCCACCACTTGTCTGCCTCCGCAGGACTTTGTGCTGGTGTGAATACTTTGGCAGAGGCCTGTGTGTGAAAGCTTTTAACGTGGGGAAACTGGTGTGCAGGTGGTAACCACACAAAACATGACAGGAGGAAAACCCTGACCCAGTGGCAAGGAGATCCAAGACAACCAGGGGCCTCCCTCCTGCTGCAGCCCTCATCCGCCTTCACAGCTCCAGAGTTCTAGAAGATCCTCTATATGCACCCAATCCACCACTGGGGTCTTTTGAAGTTTGGACCACAGTTAGTTAGGGGCCTCGCCTCAGACCTGCTCACCAAGGGGGACCTTACCAGGAGTATAAAAGCTCTGGACGATATAGCTGAGGGTCTTTAGCCCACACAAGCCTCTCCACCATGGTCCATCAGAGAGGGAAAGGTGCCTTCTCTCCCCCGGGATGGGACGTGAACTCACACTAATGCACCTCTAAACTCTGCGTCTTCACTGACCAGGATAACCACTGTGAGTGGGGTGTGGTGGAGGGAGAAGAGAGGGGCACGTTAAAGGAACTTTTGGTTGTTGAACTCAAGAACCTGGGGCAAAAGACACTGCCCAACATACTCTGGGGTGGGTGTTTTGCTCATGATTTGCTCCTGCTGATGGCATTTTCCCAAATTAATGCCGGGTGGCTTTCCTCCTTTCATAAAAGTTTCTTTTCTACACTCAGACTCTATGTTTGCGAGAGGGGAAGTATTGCCTCTTAAAGGAGTCTAGGTGGTGGTGTGTAATTTTCCCAGGCTACTGGGTGGGGATTGAGTTGGTTCTGAGTTGTATTGTTGAAAAGGAACAACAATTGTTGCTTTTTGTGTTGTTGTATTGTTGAAAAGGAACCCCCTAGATATTGAACCCAGCACTGATTGCTGCCGACTGCACGTGGGAGAAAGGTTACATATGAAACTTACAACCCTGGCCAAATACTAAGAGCCATTACTAACAATGTCATGGAAAAGGTGCTGTGTGATGGAGTAAGTATTCTTAACTTGAAGTCAGTACTGATCCACTGCCATGGCATGATGTTAAGTTGCAGTATTCTAACGGAGATGCCATCTTTCAATGAGATCTGTAAGTAAGGTTCTCATTCCTTGTGGTCATAAATGGTCCCATTTATCTTTTCAGGAGGATAGGATTATTACTCTAAGAGAGAAATGGAAGGAATAAAAACAAACCCAAACAAAACAAAACACAAAAAAATGAAAACCAAACAACAACAACAAAATTTCCACTTAAACAAAAACCCTCAGCATTTGAAGTAGATGTTTTTGTTGTCTTTCTATCTTACTCCTCTCTCCCCACACCATATCATCTTATCTATCTATCTATCTATCTATCTGCATACACAGACACAAACACACTACATATAGGTAGGTGATATCTTTGTGATAAATTGTACAGCCATGTGGTAAATGAATTATGCTCCTTTTACTTCCTCACTTGCCCTCTGCCATTAATTGTTTCCCCCCCCCCCAGGACTTATTCCAAAAACCCTGCTTCCTGAGAGGCTTCAAACAGCCATTAATTTTGAAATCTACCTTTCGGAGCAGTGTGTATTCCTTCTCCCCCAAATGTGGAATTCCCCCAAACTCACACCTCCTGGAATACCAGTATGGGCAACAACCGTGACAACTTTTCTAAACCTACATTATCACAGTTTAAGTCTGATATCCCATTGCCTTGGTGAATGGAAACAAAACTTTATAATGTTAGGATGAGGAGATTTGTAGCTTCTTACATTGAACCAGCACTTGCTTTCCCCCCTAGAAAGGTCTGAGATGATAGACCTGCTCGAAAGTTGAGATATAAAAAGGCTATTTTATAGGTTTTCAGTGGCTCTGCCTGACACCAGTAAGGTTGAATTGTTGAGACCCAATCCTGCAGCCAAAGATAGCAACCATGGCCCTTACAACCTTTTCCTACAAGTGGCTAACTGATTGTAGCCTGGATTCTCTCTAATGTGGACAGTGTAACTTTGTCACCATCATGTTAGATTCATACCCAACTGTGCTAAACCATGTGGTCTGCTCAGGCCTGCCCTTGAAGCCTTTCTAGAAGCTTCAGCTCATATAAAACACAGCTGCTCACCTTCTAAGTGGGGAAGACATTATGAGTACATGAGATCTGTGCTCAGAACTCTGAATTGGTTTCCAGTTCATTTTTGGTTGCAGTTCAAGATATTGTTAACAACTTTTAAAGCTCTCAGTGGTCTGGGATGCCGTTATCTCCCTTAAACTCTGTCACAGTCACCCTTCCACAATTTAAAATTTGCTGCGATGATTTGCCATCAGTTCCTGGAATTTAATTCTCCAGAACTAGCAGCAAGAAGGGCTCTGACCTATGGAAATCATGCCGCTTTGTGGGTTGCCAGATCCCAAGTTGATTGTCTTCAGAGCACAATCTAAGGTGCATTTACTAGATTAGCTTTTGGTTAGTTTGTGGTTATTAATGGTCCTTGCAAAAATGGTACGTATATTCTAACATTTTACCAATAGTGATGATAACATTCTATTATTTGTAGAGTATGTTTTTAATATTTTGAATCAATGTACTTTGATGCCAAAGCAATAGAAGCAAAAAAAGTTAATACATAAACAACAAAACCACTGGAAAGAATGTGAATCCCCCAGGCTCTGGATCTGTGAGAAAAACAGATTTTTTAGAAGAGTCAGAGAAGCATAGAAGGAGCAGGAAAAAAGGTAGCTCATACAGAGAAAGTGAAAAGAAAAGGAGTACTTGTGGCACCTTAGAGACTAACATATTTATTTGAGCATAAGCTTTCGTGAGCTACAGCTCACTTCATCGCTTGAAGCCTAGCGCCTCTGAATCAGAATTCTCATAAAAAGCTATGCCTTGAATACCTTATAAATTACTGACCAAATGACCAAAGGCTGCTGCAGGAAACTTCTGACAATGACTGAAGATGTCAATCAAGAATATCATTATTCCCTGTAACATCTACTAAAGTACAGTGTAATACACCTTTAATTTGTAAAAAAGTATAGGGACATCAATTTGATTCATTATTGTTATAAGAAAATGTTTTATCTTTTCTATCTAAAAAAAGGGGGAATTAATTTGAAGTTAAGACTGGAAAATCACCGGCCAGAGCTGTCATTAAACCTTATTCTTAAGAAAGAGCAATCAGCAAAAGACAAAAGAACAGATCTTTAGCTGGTGTAAATTGTCATAGTTCCACTGATGTTTAAGGATCTCATCCTGGTACCCTTACTTACATGATCTGGCAATGATATAAATGTCTTCCAGAGAAGGGCAGAAAAAGAGAAGATTATTATACAAACAAACTAAATACAAATTTAGAGCAGCAAAACTCTGGACAATTTCAGTGAAAAATTGGGTCAAACTATTCACAAAAAATGGTCATGAAAATTTGGAGCCATTTTATGAGCTGCTCTAATAAAATTATTCTGGGTTTGATTCTGCCTGGATCCTTAGTCAGGGTCTCAGTGAGGGGAAGGAGGGAAGGAAGTCTCCTATTCCCGTGGGTGAGTGGTGTAATGGTCATACAGAATGGCAATGTTAGAGGGAGTACTGGCTGTAACTCTAAGCCAGTGGCTCTCAACCTTTCCAGATGACTGTACCCCATTCGGAGCCTGATTTGTCTTGTGTACCCCCTAGTTTCACCTCATTTAAAAAACTTACAATATAAAACATAAAAATACACAAGTGTCACAGCACACTGTTACTGAACAATTGCTTACTTTCTCATTTTTACCATATAATTATAAAATAAATCAATTGGAATATAAATATTGTACTTACATAAATTGTACAGCCATGTGGTAAATGAATTATGCTCCTTTTACTTCCTCACCTGCCCTCTGCCATTAATTGTTCTTTCCCCAGGACTTATTCTAACAATCCTGCTTACATTTCAGAATATAGTATATGGAGCAGTATAAACAAATATTTGTCTGTATGAAATTTTAGTTTGTACTGACTTCGGTAGTGCTTTTTATGTAGCCTGTTGTAAAACTAGGCAAATATCTAGATGAGTTGATGTACCCTCCAGAAGACCTCTACGTACTCCCAGGGTACCCCTGGCTGCCCCTGCTTGAGAACGACTGCTCTAATCACTCAGGAGCACACAAGCACTCCAAAGGAAACAGAGGAGACAGGGCCGTGGTTCTAACCAATCTGGCTTGGAAAATGGGATTGGTGCACAAGGGAAGGAGACAGCATCTCATAAAGATGAGATGCAATGGGCAGACAAGGGAGATCAGGGAGACTTTTCTGAGATAGAATGTTTTCCTGTGCTCTTCATCTAGGCCCCCCCCGCCAAGACAGTTAGAAGTAGGTAATCCACTGAGATTACCTTGAGCATAAAGTGGACTTTTTTTTTCAAAATCAAATACTGGGACACTTTTATAGTAGTATCTTTAGGGTTGCAAGAGTAGGTTGTAAACTTTAACCATTCATGCTGAAATTTTCCACAATGGGTGTCTTCCTCCAGCTGAATTTTTGTTTGTTTTGAAAGTTTGAGCAAAATCTGTTCTACCATAACTGAGAGTGTGGTTAGGGAATAATGCATTGTTTTGCCTATGTTAAAAAATTCCTACAGCTGTTCCATGGAGAAGTTTTAGCACATCTATGCTATGGAGTAGGAACTTGAAAATTTGTCAGGGATGGAGTATGTGCTGATGCCAGGGATATCTTTTGATGTCCCTGGGAAAATTTGTCCAAATCTCAGTTTGCACATGCTCAGTAGAGCTTTGTTAGATGCTGGCACCTAAATTATCTGAAGAGTCAATCTGCCCTGAGCATTCTCTCTGCCAGCCAGCATCTCTTTCCCCACAGTGTGACTGGGCATGGTCCATCAGGGGCTGAGCAGGACTTTACCTGCAATTGCTCCTTCTACCGCAGGCTGCTTTGGTGCCAGCCACTTGAACAAAGAGGGCAGAAAGTTTCTTTCCTGTGCTCTCAGTGCACCTACTGCTGGTTATTGTGATAAGTTGCTAAATAGTGACTTTTAAATAAATCTGTCGACAGTCTGATGACTTCTTTGCTCTTTGCCTGGGCTTGGGTCAGACAGGGGGTTTCAGTTCTGGCAGTTCAGGCAGCTTGCTTGGAGTTCAGGTGCCTGCATATGTGCACTTCAGGGGTACCAGGTTTGGTGGGGGAGTGGGAGGAGGGGTCAGGGTGGGCACTCGTATATCTGTATATCGTATATCCGCGGCATTGGGCAGCCACAGCATAGCTCATCCCCGTTGCTGCACTGGAAGCAGCAGTACCTCTGGGTGCAGATGATCTCTCTGGGTTCAGCAGGCAAGAAGTAGATGCAGACAGGCAGTGGTGCAATGAGGAGGCCTGGGAAAACCAGACCTCCACCCATGGCCACAGACAGAGTGACTCTCAGGCTGTTGGGATCTCTCTGCCAGGAGGGAAGTAAAGTGGGGGGAAAAGGTCCTGGCTCATCACAGTTTCTCCAGTGGGAGGGTAGTGGAGAGGAGCGGGGAAAGGTCCTAGCCTGTTGGAGTCTCTTTCATGGGAAGGAAGGAAAGTGAGGGGAGATATCCTGGCCAGTTCCAATCTTTCTAGTGGGAGGGAATAGGAATGGGGGGGATCCCCATACACATACATGCTCTCTTGGTCCCCCTCCTTAGGAAACTTCTGGTTGTGCCCCTGTGGCAGGGCACCTGGTATTTGCCCCAAGAGGGGTGTACGCAGGGGAGGAGGTGAGAAGAACTGGGAGCATCCTAGTACCCACCCCCTGTCTTCCCCAGACACTGCCCCCACCTCCTGCATATCCCCCCTGCCACAGACAGGCACCCACTACCCCCGTCACCCTGCATTTCCTAGACAGACAGTACCCACCACCCAGACCCATACCCAGCCCCCATCATTTCCCCAGCTCTCTGCATCCCCGAGGGCACCAGAGATGATGTGTAACTATTGATAGTGGTGGGGGGAGGCACAATTTAAAGGTTCTGATGATAGGTTCAGGGCAGGGCATATAAACCCTAGCAGAAATCTGGTGGGACATGTGCCCCCGCATGCCCCCTGCATGGTCTCCTCTGCTAGGCATTCAGCATCTTCCATTACCTTTCATCCCCCCAGCCTTCTGCATCCCCCACCTCTTGCAAGCACCAACCACCCAGCCCCCTGCATCTCCCAGACACCCAGCACACCTCTTTCCTTAGTCTTGCCTATAGTGAAAGTTTTGAATAAAACACAGGGTCTTCCTACCCCATGACTATATCCACTGATAGAAAATGGTCACCCAGCCGGCCATACTCTGATAATACAGATTCTCTGGAGTTTGGAGATTTTTGTGCACCATTTAGAGACTTTCACTGAATGGCATATGGCTACACTGGTGCCCAGGCAGTGAGGAGGAGGAGGAGGAGGATTTAGCCTGATTCAAATGCAAAGGGGTGAGGAGTAGAGAGGGGAAACAGAGATAGGACCCATGTGGGAGGAAGGTTGTTGTAACAGAAGGGAGAAAAAGATGGGGGGGAGGGGATGGGAGCAAAGAGGGTCAGAGATAGGAGCTGGATTTTGGGCGACGGATTAAATGCACAGGGGGACAGGGATAGGAGTGTGTGTGTGTTGAAATTATGGGACTGTTCTGGGACTAACAGTCATTATTCCTGAGCATTGTGTTACTTTGCAGTCATTGGCATATGCAGACCACACTGACCCCCTTCACTCTGTCATTCTGTTCCATTCTGTGATGCGGATCACCTTTTAGTCTAAATTCTTTCCTCAGTTACATATTTACAGATGGAGAAATACCCAAACTGGATTAAATTATCTTTACTTTGGTAGCTTAAAATAGTAAAGAAATTGGATTGAATTCTTCTCCAAACCTTTATCCTGAATGACATGGAGCAACCTTTCACTCTGCGTTCTGTTTAGTGATCAGGCAGTAAATTGAAATTTACAAGAATCCTGCTGCAAGAAGAGGATTCTTGTAAATTCCAGTATCTTATTTGCTCACAAGAACAGAGTAGACAGGCAGAGCAGAGGGACAATATTCATCTTGCAAACCAAACCAAACCAAACTTGGTAGGTCTAATTTTAGGCTGACCAGTCTTGACAGAGTTTCTTTAATATTTACAAGGCAGGTATAAATTCGGACAAGCTAAAGGAAAAGATATGAAGTGGAAATTTGTCCATGAAACAGAGGGAAAAAAAGAACAAAGTTTTTATGTAACCAGTAGTTTTAGGGAGATGGAACAAAATCTTAGAACAAGAATAGCCTGGAACCTTTATAAAGTGATAATGCTGTGACATGAAGAAACAATTATTAACATGACCTGTGAAAAATGATGTCTTTGCAGATCTCCATACTTTCGTCTTCTGTCTATTAACTGCTGCATATAAGACATTAGCATATATTACAGCTACATAGTAAAAAGAAAAGGAGTACTTGTGGCACCTTAGAGACTAACAAATTTATTAGAGCATAAGCTTTCGTGAGCTACAGCTCACTTCATCGGATGCATTTGGTGGAAAAAACAGAGGGGAGATTTATATACACACACAGAGAACATGAAACAATGGGTTTATCATACACACTGTAAGGAGAGTGATCACTTAAGATAAGCCATCACCAGCAGCAGTGGGGGGAAGGACGAAAACCTTTCATGGTGACAAGCAAGGTAGGCTAATTCCAGCAGTTAACAAGAATATCAGATTTCAGAGTAGCAGCCGTCTTAGTCTGTATTCGCAAAAAGAAAAGGAGTACTTGTGGCACCTTAGAGACTAACAAATTTATTAGAGCATAAGCTTTCGTGAGCTAAAGTGAGCTGTAGCTCACGAAAGCTTATGCTCTAAGAATATCAGAGGAACAGTGGGGGGTGGGGTGGGAGGGAGAAATACCCTCCTGAAGGTCGAAACAGCAGCCTGGATTTCTACATAGAGTGCTTCCGCCGACGTGCACGAGCTGAAATTGTGGAAAAGCAGCATCGCTTACCCCATAACCTCAGCCATGCAGAACACAGTGCCATCCACAGCCTCAGAAACGACTCTGACATCATAATCAAAAAGGCTGACAAAGGAGGTGCTGTCGTCATCATGAATAGGTCGGAGTATGAACAAGAGGCTACTAGGCAGCTCTCCAACACCACTTTCTACAAGCCATTACCCTCTGATCCCACTGAGAGTTACCAAAAGAAACTACAGCATTTGCTCAAGAAACTCCCTGAAAAAGCACAAGAACAAATCCGCACACACACACCCCTGGAGCCCCGACCTGGGGTATTCTATCTGCTACCCAAGATCCATAAACCTGGAAATCCTGGACGCCCCATCATCTCAGGCATTGGCACCCTGACAGCAGGATTGTCTGGCTATGTACACTCCCTCCTCAGGCCCTTCGTTACCAGCACTCCCAGCTATCTTCGAGACACCACCGACTTCCTGAGGAAACTACAGTCCATTGGTGATCTTCCTAAAAACACCATCCTAGCCACTATGGATGTAGAAGCCCTCTACACCAACATTCCACACAAAGATGGACTACAAGCTGTCAGGAACAGTATCCCCGATACTGTCACGGCTAACCTGGTGGCTGAACTTTGTGACTTTGTCCTCACCCATAACTATTTCACATTTGGGGACAATGTATACCTTCAAATTAGCGGCACTGCGATAGGTACCCGCATGGCCCCACAGTATGCCAACATTTTTATGGCTGACTTAGAACAACGCTTCCTCAGCTCTCGTCCCCTAATGCCCCTACTCTACTTGCGCTACATTGATGACATCTTCATCATCTGGACCCATGGAAAAGAAGCTCTTGAGGAATTCCATCATGATTTCAACAATTTCCATCCCACCATCAACCTCAGCCTGGACCAGTCCACACAAGAGATCCACTTCCTGGACACTACGGTGCTAATAAGCGATGGTCACATAAACACCACCCTATATCGGAAACCTACTGACCGCTATTCCTAACTACATGCCTCTAGCTTTCATCCAGATCATACCACTCGATCCATTGTCTACAGCCAAGCGCTACGATATAACCGCATTTGCTCCAACCCCTCAGACAGAGACAAACACCTACAAGATCTCTATCATGCATTCCTACAACTACAATACCCACCTGCTGAAGTGAAGAAACAGATTGACAGAGCCAGAAGAGTACCCAGAAGTCACCTACTACAGGACAGGCCCAACAAAGAAAACAACAGAACGCCACTAGCCATCACCTTCAGCCCCCAACTAAAACCTCTCCAACGCATCATCAAGGATCTACAACCTATCCTGAAGGACGACCCATCACTCTCACAGATCTTGGGAGACAGACCAGTCCTTGCTTACAGACAGCCCCCCAATCTGAAGCAAATACTCACCAGCAACCACACACCACACAACAGAACCACTAACCCAGGAACCTATCCTTGCAACAAAGCCCATTGCCAGCTCTGTCCACATATCTATTCAGGGGATACCATCATAGGGCCTAATCACATCAGCCACACTATCAGAGGCTCGTTCACCTGCGCATCTACCAATGTGATATATGCCATCGTGTGCCAGCAATGCCCCTCTGCCATGTACATTGGCCAAACTGGACAGTCTCTACGTAAAAGAATGAATGGACACAAATCAGACGTCAAGAATTATAACATTCAAAAACCAGTTGGAGAACACTTCAATCTCTCTGGTCACTCGAGCACAGACCTAAGAGTGACTATACTTCAACAAAAAAGCTTCAAAAACAGACTCCAACGAGAGACTGCTGAATTGGAATTAATTTGCAAACTGGATACAATTAACTTAGGCTTGAATAGAGACTGGGAATGGATGAGTCATTACACAAAGTAAAATTATTTCCCCATGGTATTTCTCCCCCCCACCCCACCCCCCACTGTTCCTCTGATATTCTTGTTAACTGCTGGAATTAGCCTACCTGCTTGTCACCATGGAAGGTTTTCCTCCTTTCCCCCCCCCTGCTGTGGGTGATGGCTTATCTTAAGTGATCACTCTCCTTACAGTGTGTATGATAAACCCATTGTTTCATGTTCTCTGTGTGTGTATATAAATCTCCCCTCTGTTTTTTCTACCAAATGCATCCGATGAAGTGAGCTGTAGCTCACGAAAGCTTATGCTCTAATAAATTTGTTAGTCTTTAAGGTGCCACAAGTACTCCTTTTCTTTTTGCGAATACAGACTAAAACGGCTGCTACTCTGAAACCTGTCAGCTACATAGTAATCTCTCATTTGCTCTTTGGTAGCATCCTCAGAGGAATGTATTGCAATATTGTTATTTTACCTGACTATGGCATATGACAAGGTATATCATACTCTCCTGTCACCTAAAAAAATCTCGGAAAGATTAACAAAAGCACATCAATAATTCATTGTTAAAGTCCCTATGATGAGGAAGCAGATTGCTTTGTTACACTGGATTACGTCTGATTTAGTTCAGAACAGAAGGGTTGTTTCTCACGGGTTCAACTTTAGTTCCTTCTCCCTTCTCCTTCATGCATAATGTTTTTTTTTGCTGCTGGGAAACGATACACCATTACTGGAAGAAATCACATGTTCTACAACCTGATCTTAATGAAGCACAGATTCATGGCCAATCAGTGAAATGTTATGCATCTAAAACAAAAACAATGTGACTTGCTTGGATCACCTAATGACCTACATTCTTTCCCCAGTTACATATTTACAGATCAAGATAAAGCCTAAACTGGATTAAATTATCTGTACTTTTGTAATTTAAAATAGTAAAGAGATGGGATTGAATTCTTCTCCATATTTTTGCACTGCATGACATTTCCTCCTTGCTGACAGGTGATATAAGAAATATTTATTCCATCAAGGTTCGAATCACTTTGGTAGAGCATCACTGTTTCAATATGCTGACATTCCAGTGACCTCTTCCCTGCATTATGCTGATATTAAAGAAAGGCACCTTCTGGAAGGATACCAGTTTTATTATGTTTATAAACTGGGGGATGAGTGGGAGACATCTATAAAGTCAACCAAAGATATAGCGCTAGTCATACAGATAAAACTCATATTTCTTATCTGGAGGTCTACCAAGTATCCTCGTGAAAATTACAGGACATAGATAATGTAATCTAATTATGAAAAAACAAGATGGTCTGACTGAGGCCTGGTTTCATACTGGCATTCAGTGATCAGTTTGGGCAGGGATTGTTCAGGCTTGACAATGAAAAAAACCCCACAAAGTCAATGTGAGGAAATTAGAGATGATGATTATGATTAGTCTCAGGAACTGCACAAGTTCTGTAATGTATATATTATAATATTTTAATGTTCTATACATAAGTTTTGCATGACAGGGCAATTTTATGATGTATAAGATGGGAAATATATCTATTATTAAACCCATAATTTTGCTTCAAGTCTCCTAAGTGACATAAGTAATATCTTAAGTAATTTATTAATTACTGTCAAAAGAATTCCTGGATCGGTTGTCTGAACACACTGGAGAGAATGAAACATTCCATAACCTGAATTAAAATTCTGGCAAAGATTAAGGTACAATTAATTACTGTGGTGAAGATTTATCCCACTGAAGACTCTTGCTCAAAAAAAGTTGTGTGCTTTGGTTGTAAACTCTCTTGTTTCAAACTGACTATGGTATTTCACAAGAGTAGCTTGTGGGGCTGGTGGGAAAAGCAGAAGAGAAAATGAGTAAGGAATCAGTAGAACTGGAGAACCCAAGGAAGATGGGAAGTGAAGAGAATGAAGAGACAATAAGAGTGGCCATAATGCGCACAACCTAGGAACAAAAACAAAGAAAGGGTGCTCCAACATCAGCACCACTTTCATGATGACAACAATCACTACAACTCAAGATAGCTCTTGTTCTGAAAGTTCCCCTTTTTAACAACAGCTTCAGGGAGAAATTTACAGAACCGGCACCTTTGGCAATTCTCCCAATTGTAATTCTTTAGTCTTGTGATGATGAGTTTAAACCAAACAACTACTTTGATATAATGAACATGCTAAACTACTCATCCAAGTACAGAATAATTTATTTTAACATGCTTTATCCCACTTTTATATAGTAAATAAGTCCTTGGGGAGGGGCTATATCCTTACTATCTGTATACAGTTCCCAGCCCAATAGGGACTAATTCTTGATTGGGGTTTTTAGGCATTACTGCGATAAAAATAATTAATAATTACAGAAAAATTTTAAAAGACTGTACACAAAGCTTGGGAGAGAAAAAATAATGGTTTGGAATGTTTATATTGTTTGGAAAGCCATTAAACATCTATAAAACTGAAAAGAATAAATAATAAATATCAGCCAAATGGCAGAAACAAACTAATTAAATCCACTAAACTAAATTCTTACATTTTGCCTTCCTTTGCCTAAGGGAAGCCTTGTAGCTAAAAGTCATTTCTAATCTTATTTTCTATTACTTTTGGACATTTTATAACTAGTATTTATGTATGTACTGTTTCAGAGTAGCAGCCATATTAGTCTGTATTCGCAAAAAGAAATGGAGTATTTGTGGCACCTTAGAGACTAACAAATTTATTTGAGCATAAGCTTTCGTGAGCTACAGCTCACTTCATCGGATTTGATGAAGTGAGCTGTAGCTCACAAAAGCTTATGCTCAAATACATTTGTTAGTCTCTAAGGTGCCACAAGTACTCCTTTTCTTTTTATGTATGTACTGCCAGCATACTCATGCGGTACTGTGGCTGTCATTTCCAAGTTATTAATTAAAGACAGAGATGCAGTTTACAGAACAATGAATTCTCACTTGATTGGTGTATAAGCAGTGGCTTATCTTGAGATTGGGCTGAGTGGTCAAAGCCTACTGACAAGCTGTAACCACCCCCTGTTAGTTATTGCTTGGACAATGGTGTTGTGCCTTGGGTGAAAAGCAGCCAGCATGTCATCCCTGTTTTCCATGCTGAAGAACATAACAGCTGTTTACCTCATGATCCTTCACACTGGCACCATCCTGCTTTTCAGGCAATGCTGAACAATGAAAAGTGATATTCACCTTCTGTTTATGTACAAAAAAAGGAGAACCAGGAATCATGTGCAATATGGAAAAGGGACAAAGCATTTGCAATAGAGTTGAGCCTAAGGTGCAAAGTTCAAAGCCAGATTTGGATCCAAATTGCCCCAAAAGTTCAGGGCTGATTCAGGAGATTAAATAATTCCATTAAAAGAAAACAGAGCTTTTATGTGCTACCCAAAGTACTTTCCCCCCATTCTCTTCCTCTCCCCCATCCTTTCCATTGATCCACCCTTTCTCCCTTCCACTTCTCGTTCTCCCCTGATGGGAAGCATTAGGAAGCATTAGACAACTAAGACTTTTCAATGAGATCCAGGTGAGTGTAGTGAACTGTAACCTTCACCAGAAGTTTTGGGTTTGGTCCAGGATATGGAATTTTTTTGGGTGGCTGAAAAGATTAGGAAGAGAGGGAAAATAAATTCCTTGAAGTGAGGCTGTATGAAGCTTCTCAGGGCCCAAAAAACTGCCACCAGTTTTCTAAAGGCCAGAAGTTTAAGGAGCCAGCAGGAAAACAATCACATGAAGAGATTAGAAGCTCTCTGTGGATTTTCAAAGCTCCACTGATCAGAAATAGTTGGGTGCAAGAAAATGAAATATATTGTTCAAGCTGCTGAGCCACAGCTGGGCTCAGATTTCAGAGTAGCAGCCGTGTTAGTCTGTATTCGCAAAAAGAAAAGGAATACTTGTGGCACCTTAAAGACTAACAAATTTATTTGAGCATAAGCTTTCGTGAGCTACAACTCACTTCATCGGATGCATTTGGTGGAAAATACAGTGGGGAGATTTATATACACCCACAGAGAACATGAAACAATGGGTTTTATCATACACACTGTAAGAAGAGTGATCACTTAAGATAAGCCATCACCAGCAGCGGGGGGTGGGGAAAGGAGGAAAACCTTTCATGGTGACAAGCAAGGTAGGCCATTTCCAGCAGTTAACAAGAACATCTGAGGAACACTGGGGGGTGGGGTGGAGGGGAGAAATAACATGGGGAAATAGTTTTACTTTGTGTAATGACTCATCCATTCCCAGTCTCTATTCAAGCCTAAATTAATAGTATCCAGTTTGCAAATTAATTCCAATTCAGCAGTCTCTCATTGGAGTCTGTTTTTGAAGTTTTTTTGTGTATGATAAAACCCATTGTTTCATGTTCTCTGTGTGTGTATATAAATCTCCCCACTGTATTTTCCACCAAATGCATCCGATGAAGTGAGCTGTAGATCACGAAAGCTTATGCTCAAATAAATTTGTTAGTCTCTAAGGTGCCACAAGTACTCCTTTTCTTTTTGCGAATACAGACTAACACGGCTGCTACTCTGAAACCTGTCATTATGCAAGGCACTGAATTTAGCCGTATAGAATGGAAATCTATCAACTTCATGAAAAAAACTCGTACAGATACAGACAGACGTCATCTTCCTCTCCAAATGCAAACAGATGGACATCATACCAAAAGGACTGAAGAAATCCATTACAATCTACATACCACACAGACTATGCTGACAGCTTGTGCCACACACTCTCAAAGAAACTGCGGAACCACCTGATCAACATCCTCTACAGCAAACAGGGAAAGATTAAGAATGAGCTCTCAATACTGGATACTCTCATAAAGAACCAACCTTCCACACAAACTTCCTCGTGGCTGGACTTTACAAAAACTAGACAAGCCGTTTACAACACACACTTTGCTTCTCTACAAAAGAAAAAGGACACTAAACTATCTAAACTACTACATGCCACAAGGGGCCACAACAGTGGTTCCCTTAACCCACCCAGCAATATTGTTAATCTATCCAACTATTCTCTTAGCCCAGCAGAAGAATCTGTCCTGTCTCAGGCCTCTCCTTTTGCCCCCACCCCCACGAACATGATACAGTTCTGTGGTGACCTAGAATCCTATTTTCGACGTCTCCGACTCAAGGAATATTTCCAATACACCTCTGACCAACATATTAACCCACAGAGACCTTCCTGCCAACACTACAAAAAGAAGGATTCTGGGTGGACTCCTCCTGAAGGTCGAAACAGCAGCCTGGACTTCTACATAGAGTGCTTTCGCCGACATGCACGAGCTGAAATTGTGGAAAAGCAGCATTGCTTGCCCCATAAACTCAGCCATGCAGAACACAATGCCATCCACAGCCTCAGAAACAACTCTGACATCATAATCAAAAAGGTTGACAAAGGAGATGCTATCGTCATCATGAATAGGTCGGAATATGAACAAGAGGCTACTAGGCAGCTCTCCAACACCACTTTCTACAAGCCATTACCCTCTGATCCCACTGAGAGTTACCAAAAGAAACTACAGCATTTGCTCAAGAAACTCCCTGAAAAAGCACAAGAACAAATCCGCACACACACACCCCTAGAACCCCGACCTGGGGTATTCTATCTGCTACCCAAGATCCATAAACCTGGAAATCCTGGACGCCCCATCATCTCAGGCATTGGCACCCTGACATCAGGATTGTCTGGCTATGTAGACTCCCTCCTCGGGCCCTTCGCTACCAGCACTCCAGCTATCTTCGAGACACCACTGACTTCCTGAGGAAACTACAATCCATTGGTGATCTTCCTAAAAACACCATCCTAACCACTATGGATGTAGAAGCCCTCTACACCAACATTCCACACAAAGATGGACTACAAGCCATCAGGAACACTATCCCCGATAATGTCACGGCTAATCTGGTGGCTGAATTTTGTGACTTTGTCCTCACCCATAACTATTTCACATTTGGGGACAATGTATACCTTCAAATCAGTGGCACTGTGATGGGTACCCGCATGGCCCCACAGTATGCCAACATTTTTATGGCTTACTTAGAGCAACGCTTCCTCAGCTCTCATCCCCTAATGCCCCTACTCTACTTGCGCTACATTGATGACATCTTCATCATCTGGACCCATGGAAAAGAAGTTCTTGAGGAATTCCACCATGATTTCAACAATTTCCATCCCACCATCAACCTCAGCCTGGACCAGTCCACACAAGAGATCCACTTCCTGGACACTACGGGGCTAATACACGACGGTCACATAAACACCACCCTAAATCGGAAACCTACTGACCGCTATTCCTACCTACATGCCTCTAGCTTTCATCCAGGTCATATCACACGATCCATTGTCTACAGCCAAGCTCTACGATATAACCGCATTTGCTCCAACCCCTCAGACAGAGACAAACACCTACAAGATCTCTATCATGCATTCCTACAACTACAATACCCACCTGCTGAAGTAAAGAAACAGATTGACAGAGCCAGAAAGGTACCCAGAAGTCACCTACTACAGGACAGGCCCAACAAAGAAAATAACAGAACGCCACTAGCCATCACCTTCAGCCCCCAATTAAAGCCTCTCCAACGCATCATCAAGGATCTACAACCTATCCTGAAGGACGACCCATCACTCTCACAGATCTTGGGAGACAGGCCAGTCCTTGCTTACAGACAGCCCCCCAATCTGAAGCAAATACTCACCAGCAATCACACACCACACAACAGAACCACTAACCCAGGAACCTATCCTTGCAACAAAGACCGTTGCCAACTCTGTCCACATATCTATTCAGGGGACATCATCATAGGCCTAATCACATCAGCCACACTATCAGAGACTCATTCACCTGCGCATCTACCAATGTGATATATGCCATCATGTGCCAGCAATGCTCCTCTGCCATATACATTTGTCAAACTGGACAGTCTCTACGTAAAAGAATAAATGGACACAAATCAGACGTCAAGAATTATAACATTCAAAAACCAGTCGGAGAACAGTTCAATCTCTCTGGTCACTCAATTACAGACCTGAGGGTGGTTATCCTTCAACAAAAAAACTTCAAAAACAGGCTCCAACGAGAGACTGATGAATTGGAATTAATTTGCAAACTGGATACAATTAATTTAGGCTTGAATAGAGACTGGGAATGGATGAGTCATTACACAAAGTAAAACTATTTCCCCATGTTATTTCTCCCCTCCACCACCCCCCACCCCCCACTGTTCCTCAGATGTTCTTGTTAACTGCTGGAAATGGCCTACCTTGCTTGTCACCATGAAAGGTTTTCCTCCTTTCTCCCCCCCCCCACTGCTGGTGATGGCTCATCTTAAGTGATCAAAAGGAGTACTTGTGGCACCTTAGAGACTAACAAATTTATTTGAGCATAAGCTTTCGTGAGCTACAGCTCACTTCATCGGATGCATTTGGTGGAATGCCACAAGTACTCCTTTTCTTTTTGAGAATACAGACTAACATGGCTGCTACTCTGAAACCTTAAGTGATCACTCTCCTTACAGTGTGTATCATAAAACCCATTGTTTCATGTTCTCTCTGTGTGTATATAAATCTCCCCACTGTATTTTCCATAAATTTGTTAGTCTCTAAGGTGCTACAAGTACTCCTTTTCTTTATAGCTGGGCTCGAGAAGCTCATACAGGTAGTCTTTCTATTTCAGTGTTTTGCTTTTAACATTTTAATTATTTTACCTTGCTAAATATAGGACTCCCCCACCCCAACCACCCATCAATACTGTGCTGTGAAAGAACAAAAGTGGGAGTTAGAAATGAAAATTTGAATGCATAGTTGCAAGCAGGTTCATTGGGACTCAATTAAGTTACCATTAGATTCAAAGGAAACTGTGTTTCATACAAGAACCATCTCCTGAGCATTTATGTAAAGAGCCCCCCAGATAGTATGTTTTCAATAGGAATAAGTATTTCCATGGGGCAAATTTTGATGACTCAAGTCACAGATTGTATGTTGTGGGAAATTACACATTGCTACTCTATTGGCTGAGCATAACAAAAATCAAGTTTGTCCACAGTAAAGAAAATATAAACGTAATAATGAAAATTCTCAAAGGTCTCTAGAATGACAAGTGAGTTGCTCACTAACTTTTTTCATGTTTCTATCCTTTTGCCACACAGATTGTGGCAGTGTGGCAAAAGGATTATTTTGGCTGTAAAGAGAAGTTAACTTATTTTTCAGATAAAGTGCTATGGACTGGATGAGGGACCCTTCCTAACTCAGGCCCCAAACATGCAATGACTTGCTCATGGGCTTAAAGTTACACACTGTGAATAGGCCCATTGACTTCAGTGTTCATTGGGTACTATTCACAATGCGTAAAGTTAAGCATGTGTGTGAGTCATTCCATGACTGGACTCTTTGGGGCTGATCCAACACTCTCTCTCTCTCTCATTGGGAGGCCTTCCATTGACTCCAGTAAGCAATGGATCAGGCCATTGCTAAGCATGTGCTTTGACTACCCATTTTTTGTTGACAGCATCTTAAATTATTAATATAAAAACAAATATACTTAACATTTGGTTCCTAAAGGCAGATATCAGGCATTGATAACTATCAGGGCCCTTGATTTGTGGACAGGAAATTATTGAATTATTATAAATTAGGCCAGGATTTTCTATAATACCAAAATATTTTTCCAGCCTCTTTATATATTAAATGTGTGGACTCCGTAATTCAGGGAATATTCTATAATAATCAACATCAACATGTATAACAAAGCACACTTAAAAACATACTGAATAATAATAAATAGTAGCATGTACCTAATATACAAAACCTCTAAGTCTGCCATGATGTGAAGTGGAACCCATACAGTGATGCTTCTGACTTCTGATTGTTTTATTACAGCTCATCTTATTTAGGGACCACCACAGGTTGTGATTTATTCAGCTTTTGGAAGCAATGCAGGGTCAAGAATGGTTACTTGGATGGGAGATGTCCAAGGGCCACGAAGAGGCTAAAAAAAGTAGGGCTGTTGATTCAATAGGTGGCACACTGCTATGTGAACTGAATCAGAACAGAACTGAATCAGTGCCCCAGCATGGTGTTTTCTGTCTTTTTAGACAAGCTGTGAAACCAAAGACGTGAACACTTAACGTGTCATTAATGATCCCATGCCACTTTAGCAAGAGCAGTGGCATTAATATCAGTATTTCAGCTAAATCATAGTATAAGCAATTACATTCTGCCTTCCTTTATCTCTTTAGTTCCAAATGGATCGAGTATTATTTATTTCCTGTTTACTTATTATTTATTCACCAGTTGTGTAGCTTTGCTATGAATACTAAATAATTGCTGCATTTCACTGCAGAAATGGCATTTATAATCAATACATGAATAAATAAATGAATAATGCTACAGATCTTGCCCACTTGGAATTTCAGAAGCTGGAAGAAAACTCTGATTTTTCTTCTCCGAAAGCACAGGCCTCTACCACTGATCTGAAAGAGAACATCAGTAAGCTGCGAATAGCATAGAGCCCATGACACACTGTTGAGCAGTTCTGATGCTATCCAGTAGAAAGCAGTGATACACTTGCACACTAGTCAGTTAATTACAATGCAGATGTTCAGATTTAGCTAATGGATAGCAGAGGGCTGTGATAGGCTTGCTCTGAGCACAAAGAATTCTCAAATCCTACCTTTGTGTATAAAGTCATGTGGCAAGCAATGAAAAGTGGTCTTAGCAGGAATTTTATTTTCCTGAAGTTGGTAAGATTATACAATTTTGCACTTTAAAGGCATAAATTGTTTCTGAAAGTACTGTACATTGTATTTGCTGTTTATGATTTGCTGCAGTGAAATAACGTAGGAACCAAGAAGAAATCCAAAATGATATGTTAAAAGCATGTTAATGATTACGTGCTGTAGGATTCCCCTGCTCCAGCATCTCTGTGGGGCATTTATTTTTGTGAATACATCTCAATAAATAGGATGAAGTATGCTTGATAACTTCTTGTTGGCAAGGATCCTGACTCGCAAGGTTAAGTCCAGGAACTTTAAGGAAGAGCAAAAAGATATCCTGAGAAGTCTGACACCTCAGCAGTCAGCAAGAACTATTCCAAAATTAGCCACAAATATATCTCAAAGTTATTCTCTAATGACGACTGTTAAAATTCTGAGTTATTGTCGAGATTAATTATCAGAGGCACACGGCTATTCAGGAGGATTTCTATTTAGGCCATATGGGTGGAGTCAGCTGTTAGTCCAAATTCAGAATGGAAATATACAAGATTTAAATAGAACAAAGAGATTTCTAAAAATCCACCTAGCATGTGAATCATTAGATGATAGGAACAAACAGAATTAGATAATATCCCACTTCTAGAGTCCACACTACATTCTGTGTATGTTCTATCTTGTAAAGTGTTAGCTGTCTAGGCACCAGGCCTCTACTTAAACTGTAAGCTGTTTACAGGAGAGATCATCTTTTTGTTCTCTGTTTGTACAGCACCTAGCACAGTGAAGTCTCTGTCCATGACTGAGGCTCCTAAGTGCTATTGTAATAGAACTAATAAATAAGAATAATAAAGTATCACATTGATCAATGTGTTATAAACACCTGAATTAGACAAATAGATTGCACTTGTGCCTATATAGCATAAACTCTTGGTAATGAGGAATTATTAACTGTCCATCTCCAATTATTATTATAGTATTTTATTTATTAATGGTGGATTATATGCCTGGTGCTATACAACAGGCAAATAAGAATAATCCCTGCCTCAAAGATCTTACATTTTAAATGATAGACACAGATATGACACAGATATGATGCTGTGAAGGGCAAGACTATAACAGTTCAAAAAAGAACTAGATAAGTTCATGGAGGATAGATCCATCAATGGCTTTTAGCCAGGATGGGCAGAGATGCAAACCCTCTGTTTGCTAGAAGCTGGGAATGGACAATGGGATGGATCACTTGATGATCACCTGTTCTGTTCATTCCCTCTGAAGCACCAGGCACTAGCCACAAGACACTGGGCTGGATGGACCTTTGGTCTGACCCCATATGGCTGTTCTTCTGACAAGACATATGGGATCCCAAAAGGAAATGTTGACTGAGAACTGAAGCTGTTCAACTAATTTTCTGTTCACAAATTCCACAATCGGAAAATGTATTTTATACATTTGTTTGTTCATAATTGTTTGACAAATTAGTTATTGTAAACATATTTGGAACTAAGAAAAGGAGTACTTGTGGCACCTTAGAGACTAACAAATTTGTTAGTCTCTAAGGTGCCACAAGTACTCCTTTTCTTTTTGCGAATACAGACTAACACGGCTGCTACTCTGAAACCTGTCATATTTGGAACTAAGAGTGTTTGCATCCTAGAGAGTGTTCCTTTGAGTACATGGACTCTGGCATTCAGTCTGTGTGATCAGTCACCTAAATCATAAGATATATTATTTTTTTTCCTGATTGGATGACCTAATCTCAAAAATCTCTGTAAAGAGGAGCAGCGCTGTAACAAATCATTAGGGAGGGAGACATAGCAAGAGATAAGCAAGCATTGGGAATATTAGGACATTTAACACATTGTTCCTCTCCTCTGCTGCACAAAAAGAATACTACATTTGTGTGTTTTACAGATTTCATATTTTAAAATGGCTGGCTTCCTTCTTGACCAAGGAAGAGAGAAATGTGTAAATCAGCTGACTTTACATGTAATTTTCTCATGTTACATTTCCATCAGTTAATTGCACGTTTATATCAGAGGACCAGGTAAATATACACCAATGTGAATATCCAATGTAAATATACAAATCCACATATAAATAAACTCATTCATGCAAGAATACCCATGCATACATGAATGCAATCTACACCCTAAATGGTTGTGCAAAGAAGAATTGTTTGCACAAATGTTAGTGGTACAGTGAATAAAAAAGGATATAAACATGGTCATGTTGAATCTCTCATCAGGGAAAATAATAAAAAGGGTTGTAGATACCATCAAAGTGAGTTCATGGTTTTCCTTCAGAAGAATATTTGTGAATACTTTTCTGTCATATTTTCCTGGCTCTTTCTGACCCACATTTCTGCACCAATTAGAATCCTGAACTGCTTCTGATTGAATGTTCCTACCTCCCATTATCCTGGGTTTCACTTGTGCTCATGTCCAAGAACAAAGAACTAAAAGTCATCCTCAAATCTCTTGGTTTGTATTCTAGGAAAAGATAAAATGGCAGCCTGTTTCTCCTGTCAGAACAGAACCTACGCTAAAAATAACACTTATTAAAATTATGTGCTCCTTTACTTCTATAGTCTCTCAAACTGACAAGATGGGGCTGTGGCACTGCAGAGAATTCCAGCTTCTCTGCTGGGTGAAACACATTCTGCCACAAAAGAATAATCCGTGTGGCACAAGATTTGTTTACAGTTGAAAACACTTGCACATGCATCTCTATCCTTTACATACCCTTCCATGTTTCATGCCTGCTCTCTTGTGAGCAGGGAGGGTCTGGAAATTGCAAAGTTTCTGCTCTTCAAGAGATGATAGGGCACAATCAGTATCTTCCTTCATTACTCATCTTCACACTTTTTTGCACTTGGATCTGTCTTTCTCTTCTTATGCATCAAATGATCTGCCTCTTCTGTTTCAAATTCCTTCCGACACAAAAATTATTCCACGATAAAGCATTTTAACAATGCAATATATCTCCATCCTTTCAAGCTTTGTACCGTCAGCTGGTGTATTATGTATCTGAACTGTTTTCTTTATCTCTGAAGTAGACATTAATCTGTTTGTGATAAGAACTGTTATCTTCTTGTATGTCTGTACAGTACCTAGAACACTGATGGAATTCAATATTTATGTATCACATTCAAACCTGTGAACCCAAATAAACTGTGATCTGTTCACTTTTATACCATACTTTTTATGGTCTGATTTGTACAGTCATGATAACTTTATGGGATGGCTAGATGTACCTGATCCAATAATCTATTTTACAGAATTTCTGTCTTTGCAGTAAGAAAAGGAGTACTTGTGGCACCTTAGAGACTAACAAGTTTATTAGAGCATAAGCTTTCGTGAGCTACAGCTCACTTCATCGGATGCATTTGGTGGAAAAAACAGAGGAGAGATTTATATACACACACACAGAGAACATGAAACAATGGGTTTATCATACACACTGTAAGGAGAGTGATCACTTAAGATAAGCCATCACCCACAGCAGGGGGGGGAAAGGAGGAAAACCTTCCATGGTGACAAGCAGGTAGGCTAATTCCAGCAGTTAACAAGAATATCAGAGGAACAGTGGGGGGTGGGGTGGGGGGGAGAAATACCATGGGGAAATAGTTTTACTTTGTGTAATGACTCATCCATTCCCAGTCTCTATTCAAGCCTAAGTTAATTGTATCCAGTTTGCAAATTAATTCCAATTCAGCAGTCTCTCGTTGGAGTCTGTTTTTGAAGCTTTTTTGTTGAAGTATAGCCACTCTTAGGTCTGTGATCGAGTGACCAGAGAGATTGAAGTGTTCTCCAACTGGTTTTTGAATGTTATAATTCTTGACGTCTGATTTGTGTCCATTCATTCTTTTACGTAGAGATTGTCCAGTTTGGCCAATGTACATGGCAGAGGGGCATTGCTGGCACATGATGGCATATATCACATTGGTAGATGCGCAGGTGAACGAGCCTCTGATAGTGTGGCTGATGTGATTAGGCCCTATGATGGTATCCCCTGAATAGAAAAAAAATCTATTAAAATCTATTAAAAAATCTTAAAAAATCTGAATAGAATCTATTATTTATATAAAACTGGAAACCTCATGCCATTAACTCATTGTAAAAAATTGTCAGGATACAAGTGATTAATACAATTCAAAATTTCAGATTATGTCGGACTATATACTATGCGGGTTGGGGAAACTGGGTTTTGATAAAATAAAAAGTGACTCAAACTTCTTGGAAAAGTTTTGGTTAATTTTTGTTAATATGAAAAATATTTCTGGCCAGACCTTTGAATGTGATGGCCTAGATTCATAGATCTGTCCAACCTGGATATTGCTGGGGGTGATGTGGTGTGACGTGGTGCAAAGGAGATATGTTGACTTCCTTGTCCAGGGACTGCCTGTGGCCCCAAGGGACCAGTATGCCAACCTGTGAGCACATTCGGCTCCAGACACACTTTATTATTTTCATTCCTCCACCTCCGCACACCCTACTCTGAGGGAGTAATTACCTGTATGCAGTTTAGTTGTAGCCGTGTCAGTCCCAAGATATTAGAGACACATGGTAGGTGAGGTAATATCTTTTACTGGACTAACTTATGTTGCTGAAAGAGCTTGTAAGCTTGTCTCTCTGACCAACAAAAGTTGGTCCAATAAAATATATTACTTCACCCGCCTTGTCTCTCAGAGTAATGATGTTTATTTGCAATATATCATTCAGCCACTAGATGTCTCTGTATGGTGTATAAAATTCCAGTTAGGCTGTGGTTTCTAGTAAAAAAAGTGAGACAAAGCTAGAACTTAAGCTATGTGGACATCTATCTGTCTGCCTTTGAAGATGTTTTGTTTAATAAATTTTTATAATGGACTATGAATATAATTATCAGAGGGGTAGCCGTGTTAGTCTGTGTCCACAAAAACAATGAGGAGTCCAGTGGCAATTTAAAGACTAGCAGATTTATTTGGGCATAAGCTTTCGTGGGTAAAAAACCCACTTCTTCAGATGCATGGAGTGAAAATTACAGATACAGGCATAAATATATATTGGCACATGAAGGGCATGTTTTGTTTTTATGAATATAATTGTGGCATTCCCAGTTAGCTGGATCCAGAGTAGCATAAAGTGGCCATATCATAGGAAGGAACATGGACTCATTTTTCTATCAAGGACTAGAAAAAGTGTCCTAAAAAATTTAAAAGAGGCTTTTTCGTAATTATCTGTTCAGGCCTAAGAGAAAGCAGGACGCGTAAGACATCTCAAAAGAAAACTTATGTCTGTGAGACTTTCATGCAAATTTGTGCACTCAAGAGCTTCAAATAAAGTAAGAAGAATCATTTTGGTTAAAATCCTGGACCTACTCAAGTCAATGGGAGTTTTGCCTCTGAACTTCTGAGTAGTTATTTTAACTCAACCTGTAATCCAGTGCAGTTTATAGTCTGGTTTGGGTTATGTTGATAAGCAAAATGTTCTGAAAAAAATGGAAGTAGCAGAACTAAAACCAGTACTTTTTTCCCCTAAAAAAGACCCTCAACAGTTTATTTTGCTACAACTATTCTAACTATACTTAAGAAATCCATTTCCTTCCAGAGAGGTGAAGAATTGTTTCTCTTGTCAGAACAGAACCTATGCTAAAAATAACACTTATTGAAATTATGTGCTCCTTTACTTCTATAGTCTCTCAACCTGACAAGACAGAGCTGTGGCACTGCAGAGTAACCCATTGGCACAAGATTTGTTTACAGTTGAAGACACTGGGACATGCATCTCTATCCCTCACGACCCTTCCGTATAAAATATATGGATATCTGTCCCTTCATCTGTATTTGTACAATACCTAGCACAAAAGGAACCTCATCCCTGATTGAGGCCTCAGGGTGCCACAGCAATACAATAAATGAATAAATCCCTAAAATGGTACTTTCAGGTGGATGGAAGACAACCCATGGGGAGGCCAAGGACTTGGTACATGAACCAGATATCAGCAGGCTTTAGAGAGATTAATTAGCTCAATAGCCAGACATACAATCATAGGTTTTGAAGAAAGATTATAAAAGTTGCCAAACCTGAATGCGGAAGTGGCAAGAAAGAAGAAGAAAAAGAGATACTTTCAGGTCATCTTTGAGACATATTGTTGCTGGAGCATAAGGAAGCTTGCTTAGTCATTAGCTGTGTATAGAGAATTTTCCAGCGATGCTAATCTGATCCCTATACCAAAGATTAAATTCACTTTTACATTGAAAGAATGAAAGAAAAAATTGATTTGCTTTTATTGTAGAAGTAAAAAAAATTGGCCATAACAAATTGCAAGGCAAATAAATAACTCCTGTTGCAACTCATTTAATGCTGATGCATGTGGAAGAAAGAACCATAGATTGAAATCACCTTTATTCTTGCTTGCATAAAGAACTAGCTATTTTTAAGTGGTGCTGATATAAGCATAACCAATTGCAGTGCCAAGTATTACAGCAGTGAATTTGGCCTACACTGATTTTGCATGTGATGCATAATCTAATAAATTTCCAAACAAACATCCTGGAAACAATTAACAGTAAGTAAGCAATGCTGAGCAAATACTGTTAATATTTTAAATTGCATTTTGGTCACCCACGACTACTTAATAAAATGTTCCTTCACATTTTTTTTATGCCTGGAGCAAACAGGAAAGTTTTTGTGCAGGGCCAAGTGAGATCTTAATGTTATGAATCATTAGGAAGCATGCACATTAGGTCTCAAAAATAATTGTTTGGTTTACAGTCACTTAAGGCTATAGCCTCAATCAGGCCTCAGCTGTGGTGCATTAGAAAAGCATATAATGCAGTGTATAAATACAGTTTGTTGATATGTCACTGACAGAAGCATATGTTGTAGTATTAACTTCCAAAACAAATATGTGAAATTGTTGTCAGTTCCTGAAAGACAAATACACATTTGTGAAACATAATTTAGGTTACCTTTAAAACAAACCTGATATGTAAACAAACATATTTTTTTGTATTTTTAGCTCTACAAGCTCCTCTTTTTAAAAAGTACACAGTTTAAAAATATAATCATCATATTAACAGATTATAAGGCCAGAAGTGTTCATTATGATCATCTAGTCTAATCTTCTGCATTACACAGGTCATAGAACTTCACCCAGCAATTTCTGCATCAAGATTGCTGTGTAATATCTTGGGTTTGCTACTATACGATCTTGAGCAGTATCAATTTCTATTTATCTTGAGCAGTATCAATTTCTATTTATTACTGTTTAGCATTTACACTTCAAATTTATTTAAGGTCATCTGCAAAGGGAAAAATAATTGCGGCTCAAGACCTTTTTGGCTTGCTAGTTTGCTAGTTTTTTGGTTTTTTTAATTGCTTCTTTTTTACCCTAGAATTTCAGGTCATACCTGCCATGGAAGGCTCTACCATGAGAGGCAGTGGAGTGATGACATTACAAGAGCCACAAACATAGAAACTGAACCATTAAGTGGGGAATAAAGTTTTAGTCACACTGTTTTGTTTAGTTTTGTTAATACCTATTTAAGTTCAATGACTACTGGGGGAAATGAGGGTTTGTTAAATGTTTAGCACCACTACCAGTTCAGTTCAGTTGGCCTGAACAACGGAGAGAGGGTCCTTGAAAAAAACTTGGGACAATCAGATATTTTTAAAGTTAAAAAACAACAACCACACATTCAGATTTTCTTCCTTTATAAAAATTCTGTAGCAGCCACAGGAAGTTGTCAGTAGTAGGCATGTTGGCAGTAGGGCAGAGTCAACTTACATTTCACTGATTCTCAAATGCCATAAGGACCTTTGAAGACCAGACTATTAACTTGTGCTGGAACTGGGGTCGGGGAAGTTTGATAAGCTGGTGGCCAGAACCGGTTGCTTGGCAGCCCTCTTCACCCTCCTCTCCCCCCGTTTTCTGTGCGTCCAGTGGTTCTGGGCACAGAAAAGAATCTGGCCACATCATGATTTCTTTGAGGCAAGGACTATGTCTTCTGTGAATTGCCTAATACACCTTTGATCCCTTTAATAAATAATAATATAAAGCCCTCAACATTACCATTTAAAAACATTTCAAATTATACTAAAACAAGTGTTACAAAGTGGATGACTTGTTGTGTCACATTTATCAGATATTATTTATTAGCTGACAGGATCAGAAGATAAGCAGGATTATTAGATCAAAGCCTCATTTACAGGAGAGGAGTGATTCTCAAATTGATATGTCTAGGGCCTGTTCCTGCTTTCAGTGTTTGCATTGGCTTCAGTGAGAGCAGGCTTGGGCAATCGGTTTTGCTGTTATGTTCTCTGATCATGACAAGAGCTCTCAGAATGAAAACAAAGGTTTTCAGTGTGGTTTCCAGTGTACTTGTCAATGTGACTTCAGACAGAGCATGCATGTGATCTGCGTTACAATGAGACTAAGTTCTCTTCTTCATATTTATCATTAGATCTTAATGAAATGTGAAATAACGTTGGGTCTCAACAGTAAGTTCCCAGCTGATTTCCTACGTAGGGAATTTTTGAACTTGTCTGTCCATTTACAATATGGAGGCAAAAGGGTGATTAACATCCATGGAATTATGCTGCAGATAAAATACATATTCTTTTTAAATCTCAACTGGTTTAATTTTCATCCTAAATTAGTTTGTAATGGTTTCCCCCAGTAAGTTGCATCATCTGCTCTTGCTGTCTTTAAAAAGAAATTATGCCAAAGGAATAGTGATGGACTGTGTTCTGCTGACTCCTCACTTCTATGAATTTCTCTGGTTAGGGCTGTTAAAGGGATGGCACTAGAAACACAGAAGGTTAATTGTATCACAGGGTGGTTCAAACGAGTCTGTGGCTTTGCCAGCATTCAGTGCTCTGTTTTGACCATAACTTAACTACTAGTAGTGTTTAGTTCAATATACAGTATACCAATGATGTTACACATTCACTCAACATAAACATTATCTTCAGGTAGGAAATAGTAAGCATGGCATATGTCCATAAATCTGGGGGTATGCCTTGAGGAACAAAATGGAAATAACAGAAAGTATCAGCTTTTAATACAGTAGTTGTATTAAATTTAAAATACTGTACTACCTTGAAGAGATCCTTTAATTAATAACTAGCCTGATTGTGCTACCCATTGTAACACCAGAAAATTCTTCCTGTTTCCTCAGCATTTTTCTGTTGGGGAAACAGGGTTTATCTTTCCCCTTTTATTCGGTTTAACATATCCTGACTCCAGCATTAATCCTCTACCTTCCCCACAACTCTGGAAACACAGCCTTTGAATTTTCTGTTATTTAGTTTCAGTAAATTAGTGGCACCTGTCCAGAACTCTAGATAACATACTGTAATAGAGCCCTTGGTGGCCAGGTGGCCTAGTGGCTAGATTGCTGGTCATAAGGGTTGGAGGTGGACCTGGACCCTCCCCAGGGCCCTGTGTAGTTCAACTCCTAAACAGGGTTTGATGCGTCTGCCTCTCTGCTGCGGGGGGGAGGGGGCAGTTTCAAGACCCCCTTCCCTGGGCTACTTCTTATTAGAGTCTCTTTAGTTTGGGGTGTGGCCCCATTAGTTCAATTACCCAACAGTTGGGGTTTAGCTGCACACTCCTATTGGGAGGGGAACGCTTACTTGCCTCCAGTGGCTGTGTTGGCTGGCCAGTCGCTGATCTGTCCCTTCAGGCAGGCAAACAGAGAGCTCCTGCTTCCTTGTCAGACAGCCTCCAACTGATCCAGGCTTCCTCCTTTTCTCCCCCTCCAGGCCTGGCATTGGCTGCAGGTATAGTGGGGCAGGACTAGCTGAACCCACAGGTTTTCTTTAATTCCTGCTGTGCCAGGTGGCAGTTTCTCTAATCCTTCACACATTCCCCCCCCCCTTTTGACTCCATTTGGGATCTGCCTCCCTGCCCCCAACTACTCTTCACCACTCCGTGAGAAGAAGTTGGCATTCAGATGGGCCCTCCTGGCCCAGCGCTGAATGTGGAAGGACAAGGGCTGGAGGGAGAAGTACCACCTCATATGGGGGTTTGTAACCTTCATGACATGTAGCCAGTGGAGAGAAGCATGGTCAGTGACTAGTGTGAAGGGTGCACCCAGAAGTGAGTGAGTCCATGGCCCATTTTACTGCTAAGTCTTCTTTCTCGATTATGGAGCAGGCCTTTTCCCTCAGGAACAGCTCCCAGCTAATGTATAAGATGGGGTGTTCGTCACCTCCTACTACCTGGGATAAAACAGACCGTAGGCCCACATCTGAAACATCCATCTGTAATAAGAACTCCTTGGTGAATTCGGGGCTATGCAAGACAGGTTCACTGGATCCTCTTGCTTCTTCAAGGAAGGTGGGGGGCATGTCTGGAAGCCTGGACTTTGCTAATCAAGGGTCAGATTGTGCCCTTTCCCAAAGTGTACTTGAGGTAGGCAGTCTCATCCTTACCGAGGTGACATTTAGCGGGGTTTGCTTTCAGGCCAGCGTCCTTGAGGGACTGTAGCACCACGGTCACATGTTTCAAGTGGGTCTGCCAGTCGCAACTATAGATCACCACATCATCTAGGTACACAGCTGCGTACTGGCTATGGGGCTGAAGGACTTGGTCCATTAGTCGATGAAATGTGGTTGGGGCCCCATGCAAACTGAAGGGCATGGTCTGGAAATGAAAGAGCCCAAAGGGGGTGGAGAAAGCTGCCTCTTCTCTGGACTCGGGGATGAGGGGGGATCTGCCAATATCCCTTTGTTAAATCCAGCGTTCTGATGTACTCCGCCTTTCCTAGCTGGTTGAGCAGCTCATCTACATGTGGCATCAGGTACCCAACGAATTTTGACACTGCATTGACCTTGTGGAAGTTGATGCAAAATTAGTGGTCCCATTAGATTTAGGGACCAGTACTACAGGGCTTTTCCAGTTACTGAAAGACTGTTTGATCACCCTGAAGGCTAACATCAAGTGGAGTTCCTGTTCTGTGGTTTCCTTTAACTTCTGTTGCAGGGACCAAGGGTTTTCTGTGACCATAACTCCTGGTTCCATCCGAATCTGATGGGTTATCAAGTGAGTCCGCCCTGATTGAGTAGAAAACAAAGAAGAGAAGGCAGTGATCAATTGTTGTACTTGATCTCTCTGCTCAGGGGTAAGGTTGTCCCCAATCTTGACCACACACAGCATTGAGACCTCTGCAACTGAAGGCCTAGTTTGGGCTCTGGTGGTAATAAGCTTTCCTGGACTTTAAATGGTTTTAAAAGGTTCACATGGTAGATTTGTCATACCTTACACTTGTTGAGTTGCCTGATTTCATAGTTCACCTGTCCCACGCTTTAGATCACCTCATAGATCCCCTGCCATAGGGCTAGGAGCTTCGACTCTGAACTAGGCAATAACAACAGTACCCAACCACCACGCTGAAACTCCTGGAGGTATGCTTGCTTATTGTAGGCAACTTCTTGGGTGTCTTGGGCATGTAAGAGGTTCTCCCTGGCAAATTAACCTAAAGCCTCAGGCTTCTCCCGCAGGTATAAGACATACTGAACTATGTTGTCAGCTCAGGATGGCTGCTCTTCCCACATTTCCTGAAGTAGGTCTAAAATCCCTTAGGGTTGCCTCACATATAAAAGCTCGAATGGTGAGAAGCCAGTGGAAGGCTGGGGAACTACTCAGACCACCAATAGAACAGGAGGGAGTAGCTGGTCCCAGTGTTGGATATCCAGCAGGATGAACCTTCGAAGCATTGTTTTAAGGGTTCTGTTAAAGTGCTCCATCAGACCGTCCCTTTGGGAGCGATATATGGATGTTCGTAGCATCTTGATTTTTAGTAGGCGGCAGAGTTGTTTCATCGTCTGAGACATCAGATTTATTCCTTGATCTGTCAAGATCTCCCGAGGCACCCTGACTTGAGCAAAGATACTGATAAACTCCGTAGCTACTCTTTTGGCATTAATGAAGCATAATGGCACGGCTTCCGGGTACCTGGTTGCATAGTCTACTTCCACGAGAATGAATTGGTGTCCAGCTGCACTCTTCTCCAGTGAGGTGACTATATTGACTCCAATTTGCTCAGAAGATACACTTATAAGGGGGAGGGGGATTTATGGGGCTTTCACAGCTGGCCGAGGTGTGGTGAGCTGGCACTCTGGGCAGGAGGCACAGAAATCCACCACGTTTTGGTAGATCCCTGGCCAAAAGAACCAGGCCAGAACCCAGGCTAGCGTATTTTCCCTTCCCAGGTGTCCAGCAGTGGTTATGACATGGGCGAGTCTCATAACCTCCTTGCAGTAGGGGCGGGGTACCAAGAGCTGATGTTGAAACTCTTTGGTCTGCTGGTCTTTCTCTAAGAAATATAGATGGTCACGCTGAATCTCAAAGTGTGGGAACCGTCCTGCTTGCTGGAATTCAATGGTTTCCCCATTTATCGCAGCCACCTGAGCATATGCTCGGCTCAGTGTGTCGGCAGCCCATTGCTTTTCCACAAAGTCAGAGAGGTGAGTGAGAATCTCTGACTTGGGTAGCGGGGAGAGTTCCTCGCCTGTCTGGGACGGGGGCTGATCTGGCTGGGTTTGTGCAGAAGACTGAGATGTCCCTTCACTAGGGTCTGCAACCTCCCCCACACCCGCAAGGGTTGTGGTTTCCTGACAGCTTGTGGCTGGAGGAAGGGTGCCCCGGCTAGCAGAAGGGGGTCCCATCAGCTCAGTTAACAGCTCCCCAAAATAGCTCCAATCTCTGCCTAGAATAACTGGGTAGGCGAGCATCAGGGCCTGACTGACCATCAGGGACTCCTTCCGTCTCCCCACTCTGAATGTCACTTCTGTACGGGGGTAAGTCGTGCTCCCCCCTCCAGGCCTGGCATTGGCTGAAGGTATAGCAGGGCGGGGCTAGCTGAGCCCACAGGTTTTCTTTAACTCCTGCTGTGCCAGGCAGCAGTTTATCTGCTCCTTCACACATACTAACTTTATAAAAACACAGAAATGCAGTCAAAGTAAACAAAATTACAAAAATAAAAAAGGATTTCCAAAAGAGAAATTGCGTCCGCTTACCCAAAATAAAATCACCATCCTCAACCCATCACATGCTCCAATCACTGGATTGAATATCCATTCAGAGAAAGCCTCGGAAGCTAGTCTTGTAATATGCTCTGCTGTTCAACAGAGCAGTCTTTTTTTTGCATAAAGGAATGAAAGGAATTCCAGAGTGGAGGACCCTCACTGAAAATGCCCTGACACCAACTTCCACCACCTGATCCAACTCTTGAGGAGAGGAGGGAGGTACATATGCTGCTTGGAACTGAGGCAGCAATGCTCTTAATGTTTAGAGAAGAGGGCTAGACAGGTGGATTGGTGCACATGAGATTTGAGAAGAAGATGTTGGTACTTTCCTGAGCCCTGGTTCTGCCAGTTTAATGTGAGTGAAAACAACACAGCTGCCCCTCCTTTATTTAATCAGTCTGGTGGCAAGAGCTCTACTGGGAGCTTGAAGAACCACAAATCAAATATCACTGCCCTATGTGTTCTGGGTTCTTTTTGGCTCTATGGAAATCCCTTTCCGTCTTCTTTTCCTAGCACTTCTACTGCTAACCCCGGGAGCACATATGCCTAAAAGTGATGTTTCTGAGCTATGAAGCTTTAAGTGGCTCAGTGTTCAGCAGCTATTGGAAGCTGTTGGAAGTCAATGTCTTTCTTTCTCCTCTTGCCGTTTCTCGCATACATTCGAGCCTTTTATCAGGCAATGCTTTTTACTTCTTAGACTTTTTATGAGGTAACAGTTCATCTTAGTCAGGATATAGTTTAAACTCTTTTAGCAAAATTATATTTAAAGGCCCCTTACAACAACAGCAGCAAAAATGCTTCAGACAAACATTCCATTACTCCAGCAGTCACAGGCCAGTGGCAATAAGCTACCTTCTCATTTTGGTGTTTCACACTGTACAGAAACATATCTGTCTTGGGAGAAGGAGTGAATATATTGTAAATAAAACAGCTTCAGGAGGAGTGAGGTCACATGATGCATCATAAAAAAACTACTCAAAATACCAATTTCTTACCTTAACTTTTGATGAAAGGGCAGGGTTACAAAAATCCCAGAAAAATCAGAGTAGAATAAGAAACTCCAGGAGACCTAAGGACTGGCCCAAATTTGATGTGGGACACATGGTCACAGGTGAGAGAGCAGCTGCAGTAGATTCACCTTTTACTCAACAATCAGGCAAATTGTAAGTGAGGTGAAAAAGGGAATCTGCCAGCATCCTGGAGGACAGAACGTATTTTCTTCAAACCACCATAGACAGTTTGTCTAGCCAAATAAAGGGTGGTGATGTCTTTCTTATGTGGATTACCATTAAAGTGGTGTCCTCAGAGGAATGTTCTGCAACCCAAATTGAGATGTCACCAGACTTAAAACACAGGGCCCAAATTTTCAAACCTTGGTGCTTGAAGGTAGTCTCCTAAATCCATATTTAGGCACCTAAATAAAAATGGCTTTGTTTCAGAGACACTGAGCCTTTGTGTGGCTCCCACTGATTTCAGTGAATATAGGCCAACAGAGAATTTGGCCGTGTTTTACTGGAACAGTAATGTGTGCCCAGCCATTTAATGATGTCATTGTCAGCCAGGTGGATAGGCAGTAGCCTGCCATCGAAATAAGTCAGTGCGCACTCGACTGGCACTTCGAATTCTTCAGCTTAATGTTAAGGGCCTGCCAGCAGCCAAACACAGCCTCATTAGTACAGGTACTAACTCTACCACACACATGCAGGGCTGAACTTCCTGCTAACCCCCACCAGTCAGATCAACAACTTAATAACAGACAAGCCAACAACTTCATACTAAGATAAGGATATACACCATCTATTGGTGGAGGTGCTGTCTACAGTAATCATTACAAATCCGTTCTCTCCCCTCCCCGCCCCAAGTTCAATGGTAAATACTAGGAATCCAGGTAGTCTGCCATCCATGCAGGTTTCCATGTTTGTCTGCCCCTTCCGGACCTAGAGCTGAATCTAGATTATCAGTGAGTACAGAGTTCATGTCCTCTGGGACAGGCCTATCTGTGGTGGACAGACTGTTGAAGATGGCCTTGTGCTGAAGTCCCAAAATTCCTCCACAACAGGTCTCCTATTACGAGCCATAGGAGCCTGCTGGGGTAGCTCCAAATCCGCCTCTGCATCCCTATGAGATAGTTATTGAGCATCCTCAGTGTTTGCCTGCCCCTTTATTTCAATGAATCTGTGAACCAGTTCTTGATACATTACAAAGGGGAAAGCTCTTGCTTTTTGTATCAGCAAAGCTGAGTGCTGGCTGGCGTTATATGCAAAGATGACGAAAAGTTACTTTGTATTCCAGTCTTGTTGGTCTTCACTGGCTAGACTCTAAGCAGAGAACTACTGATGCAGTTTTCTCTTTCCAATCCCCTATTAACTGAAGGGTGGCCAACACTGGTCCTCATCTTGGTTATCTGGGGTTGTTGGTAAACTTCGTGTAACAACTGTGATTCAGATTTCTTCCCTTGATCATGCAAATGCAGCTTGGTGGGCTGAGCTGCAACACTACATGTTTTATCAGTGCACCCATAACTGTCTCAATCCTTTTATCCTTCAGTGGTTGCACCACAACATACTTTGAGGTGTCGTACACTACCAGAAAACACAGATTTCAAGCTAGTGCCTTTCAAGTCAATCTGTATGAATTCCCAGGGCATACTATGTTGGGGAATTTCCCTTAAAGGCATTCTGCCTCTTCTTGCTGGCACTTTCCATTCTTGACAGATAAGACAGAAGACCCAGACCTTAACATCTGCAACCATGCCAGACAGAAATATCTGTCAGATACCTGGCTCAGTGTCTTTTCATACGCAAAGTGGCTGCTGTTTTGTTATCATGAAGACACTTCAGTACTACAAGTGCTACAAGACAATCCTGTTATCTTCATATATGAGCACATTGGTAGCAGGATCAATGGATAATTGTTCCTGAACTGTGTTGAACCTCCTCAGTCTGGGTCTCCTTCAGTAGATCTTCTGGCACGCGCAATGTAACTTTGGGGTCCTGTGACTGTTGTTGCCAGAAGCCCTCACAGGGCCAGGGTGAGTCTATTCTCACTGCCCTCACCTAGCTGAGAGCATCTGAAACCACATTTTCCTTTCCAGGTTTATGGTGATCTGTGAATGTATATTCAGACAGTTTGTGAATCTATCTCCATAAGTGGCCTTCTGGGTTGTGCTTTGTAAAGAGCCACTGTGATCTGTATATATTATAAATTCTTTACCTAGTAAATAGGGGTGATAAGTCTTGAGGGCCTCACAATAGTCTGTCACTCTAGTTCTGTAGCTGAATACCTAGTTTCCTTCTCATTAAACTAGTGACGTCCAAACGGCCTACTGCACCTATGAGCTCATCCATTTGTTCAAATGCAAATCCAACAGCACCCTTTAAAACATCACTGTTTGCCATGAATAGATGGAATGGAGCTGGGAATTTAAGCACAATCTGGGAATTTCAGCACAATAAAGATAAATGCAAAGTTTCTTCACTTGGAAAGGAAAAATCAAATGCACAACTACAAAATAGAGAATAATTGGCTAGGTAATAGTATTTCTGAAATGGATCTGGGGGTTTTAGTGGATCACAGATTGAATATAAGACAACAATGTGATGCAGTTGTGAAAAAAGGCTAATATTCTGGGGAGTATTAATGGGAATGTCACCTGTAAGGCAAAGTAGGGCCTCAGCTGGAGTACTGAGTCCAATTCTGGGCACCACACATTAGGAAAGACAAGGACAAATAAAAAGTAGTCCAGAGGAGAGCAACAAAAATGATGAAAGGTTTAAAAAACCTGACCTATAATGAAAGGTTAAAAAAACTGGGCATGTTTATTCTTGAGAAAAGAAGACTGAGGGGGGAATCTGATAACAATCTTCAAACATGTTAGGGGCTGTGATAAATTGGTCTTCATGTCCACTGAAAGTAAGACAAGAAGTAATGGGCTTAATATGCTGCAAGAGGCATTTAGGACAGATATTAGGAAAAATTTGCTAACTATAAGGTTAGTACTGGAAATATTGGAAGAGGCTTCTGAGGCAGGCTGTAAATCCCCATTACTGAAGCCTTTTAAGAACAGCTAGGACAAACACCTGTCAGGGATGCTCTAGGTTTACTTGGTTCTGCTTCAGTGCGGAGGGCTGGACTAAATGACTTCTCAAGGTCCCTTTGTCACAATATAACTGTCCCCCCCATGGGGACCCCTGGGTAAGCAGTTTAGCATTGCATGTTGCTAGTGCTTGTATACGTGGTGAAATATATTGTGGGAAGGGTTGCAGGTGTGAGTGTGGAGTGAAAGGTTCCTTTGCAGGTTACGAGAGGCTGTAGAGGGAGGAAAGGAGAAGGGAATGAGTTAACTTGATGTTCCAGTTAGGTCTGAAGATAAGACACTAACTCCAGCCCAAGGCCATGGCACACAACTGACTCTTGGCTGCCTGCCAAGAAAGACGGAGGCCTGGATTCCAAACCCGACCATCCATGAGAACAGAGCAGTAAACTGAACAAGACTGCAGGGGTCTGCAAAAACTAATGAGGCAGTGAAAGTCAGCGAGGGGGAAAACAACAGTTTTGCATCCCTGAAGCCAGTGTGTTTTGGGAAAGCTGAGGAAGCCATGGAAGGCCGGTTTGGACTTGTATAAAGAGTATGGGGGACAGAGTCCCCTGAACAAAATGCCCCCAAAAGACCCCAGGACTTAAAAACCCTCCTGAGAACTGCAGCAAGTCGGCGATCAACAGCAGACCCCGGACGGCCTATGCACAGGACAGAACTCTTATCCAGCCTTCCCCCTCTTCTTCTTATGTTACACCCGGGCTTGGCCAGTCTTGGGTTGTGCATGTGTGAGTATGAAAGTGGGTTAGGGCACGGGCACTAATGCTTTTTTCCTTCCTCTGAGTGATGTGGGGAGCACCTAGCACTCTCCACTGTTATTTTATAAATAAAGCTTTAAAACTTAGTCACTTGGTGTGGCTCCTTCATCTCCTCCCTTAAAGATCCTGCGGCCTCAGCCTGATCACCTGACACCCCAGGCAGATTGGTAACATAAATCTGTCACATCTTCCAGCCCTACATTTTTATGATTCTATGGTTTAGAAGTCCTTCCCTCAGTGACTCAAACACTTTTTGGTGTTCCTCTGTCCAGACAAAGTTAATAGATTAATAGATTCTGAGACCAGAAGGGGTCATTGTGATCATCTAGTCTGACCTCCTGCCTGATACAGGTCATAAGTTGCTCTTAGTTAGCTGATGTAATGGCACTGCTTGTTCTGTGAATTTTTTTTTTACAAATCTTCTGTCAAATCTGCAGAGGTCTATTAATTACTATACTTCCCCCAGGTTTGTAACGTTGACCCTTGACTGATGACCTGTGCTCATATAATCAGGTAAAGAATCATATATATCTGAGAAAAGTTAAGATGCTTGCTAAATTAGTGCAAATGAAACTAAAGCTACAATGCAAGTAGGAGTAAACAAAGAAACTTAAAGATTACTTTAAACTAGACCTTGCAGTGAACCTGAGGCCAAGTATCTAGCTTAACGACTAGTGGTGGTAATAGTTAGCATAAGACCATATTAGGCCTAATAAAAGTTAGCATAAGTAAATAACCTTGGGTCAGAAGATTTAGTAAAATATATCTTTTGATAAACTGTCTAGACTGCAAAGACTTTATTTATTTAGACAGGCTTATCCATGTGTATAGATAATCTTCTACCTATGTGAAAGCGTATGACAATTATTGGAACCCAAAAATGGATATTGGGAGTGACAAATATGGACAAAAGGCCAAAACTAAATAAAATATGGTCTCAGAAATAGGTGGGTGTAAGGAATAGGTGCATAAAAAGGAATCAAACCTGCCTGTCCATCGATCTCCAGGGGGAGCTTAACGTATTGGTTATGACCTATAAAGCCTGAGACCAGCCATACTTCCCCAGCTGCTGTCAGCAGGGATACTCAAACTGCACTCCTCTCTCTCTGAAGACCCTGGGACTCTGGAACTTGTTCCCACCCCTGTTCCCCTCTTGTCTGAAATAGACTAGATTTGGTGTACTACAAAAGTCATCTATTGGATGGGACTGTTGTAGAGGGCGGACGGAATGCTTCCCAGAATGCTGAAGGAGTGGAAATGAATTTTTTATAAGTGGCAGGCTGGCTGAGTTTCTGTTTGATTAATTATTTAAATGCAGCTGAGGTTTTCTTGTAACACTAATTATGTGGGACCTACTAGAGTCTCATCTTTGACATCTTTTGATTATTATTTAAATCAAAACAAAGAAATAATGAATAATAAGAGTTACTGGATTGAACTTATTATCTCCATTGAGAATATGTCACATCTATGCAAGCTATCTGTGTGTTAAGTTGGGCAATAATGTGCTTTCCCAGGATGTGGTCATTCATTGTTTGCTAAAGTTTCCCAAGAGTGCTGCCTTTCTTAGGTTCTGTCAATATTAACTTGTAATCTCCACTGTCTTCCCTTTCTGGCTTGGGATGTAGGACAATTTTCCTCTGGCCATGATCACAACTTTGGCTTTATTTGTGTAGAAATAAATTATACTTATCTGCTGGACTAGATGTGTGACTGCGAGAGGTAAAAAAGGGACACAAAAATGAAATCATAAGAGAATTTGCAATGGGAGGAGAAGGGAAGCCAAGTCAGAGCAGAGTTTGGCCCTTAATTTTTTCTAGCTAATAGTAAAACGATGTGTTTTTAGGAAATAGTGGCCATGTTATTGCTAAGCCTCCAAAGTCTCATTCAAGCTATTTCCTGGACGTCATGAAATAACATCTTGGAGAGTTTTTGAATTTTCAGAAATTCTCTTGTGTTTAAATTTTAGGCACTAAACATAGCCTTGCTATGAAAATTAAGAAACACAAATTCAATTAGTCAGCTCAATTACCTTATACAGATGCAACGTAGTGCCAGATGTCAAATGTATTAGTCATTATTATTATGGCTTTTCTAATATTATTTTACTTTTCTGCTTTTATTATTTTCTTCTATATTGTAATTATGGCATCTTGACTCGGTGTCTAGAGGGACAAAGGGTTAGTATGTCTCTCTCATTCTCTCTCCTCCTTTTCTCTCTGGAAGCAATATTAGCTGCTCTGTGAATTGCCTTTCAGAAAGAAATGCAGAGTGATATGAGTAATGAGTGTCAATCATTCTTCTCTGTGGCCCCCTCCCTTCTCTCACCGTGTGACTGAATCAACATGAAGCAAGGCTGACATAACCATGTTTTAGTTTCCAGTGGCCTGGAGCCCACACCCATTACTTCTCCAGAGTCAATCTTTTCAGTGCAAACACCATTTGTTTGGGTTAAATTGTATACGAGAGCTCTTCAGATGCTAGCCAACCAAAGGTGATTTTTTGGGATTGATTGATTAATTGATTTATAAATAAGTAACCTGGGGAACCCATCTCACTCTCAATAGATAGATAGATAATGTTCCTGAAAAGGTAGGGCCCCAATTCTGCAATCTGATTCAAACACAGAGATTGTTATGCTTGTGCAGAGCCTGATTCATTTCAGTGGGACTCCACGAAGGCCTAGTGGATCAGATTGCTGAACGGGGTGTAATTTGATATTCAATATATGAGAATCCCACCCCAAAATTAGGGCAAGAAACTGCTGCCCTTATTCAAATTGTATAATAGTCAGTGGGTCCGCTCCCTTAACCCTGTTTAACATGAATAAATATTACAGAAACTCTCTGGAAAATAATGTACCCAACCTCACTCTTTAGAAATGCTTTATGAAACATCCTTACTTGTGTCTTAATCTTCTCCCTGTACCTACCTACTATGCCGCACTCCCATTTCTGTGTATGTATCTATTCGTTGTTGCTTTAATAGTATTAATGATATTTTAACATAACAGAACACTCAATACACTGAAATATATTCTTGCCTGTAAAGTCTCCTTCCATTTTTCCCAACAGTCTCTTCTTCTAGGCTGAAACTTTGCCAGCAGCAAAACCTGATATTCACATAATTCCCACTCTTCGGAGGTGGGAAGGGGAGGGGGCAACTTGTTGAAGGATTACTTTCCTGTCTTTCATAGACCCAACCAGGTGTTTGTTGCTAATTACTGGTTACTGCAGAATTTTTCTGACTTTGTAATTTGTAAGTGTCATGGACACTTTGTAAAGGTAACAGCTGTCATCAAACGAATGACATGACATAAAGCAATTGCAAGCTTTGATTGAGTAATCTTAAAAATGTGCAAAATGAGTTAATAACTTATATCAAGGGCCTGACTTTGTGATAAGTGAGGCATGAGATATATCAACAGGAAGAAAAGAGATTAACTCATGAGTGGGAAAATAATTAAACGTTATTTAATATTCTGTTCATCAACTCTGTCTTCTCAATAAAAGCACACTACATTTTATCCAGAGTAGATTAGTTTGCTCAAGGCTTTATTTGATGTGGTTTAAACAAAATTTTACACGGATGTTATTGTGGAGATGATTGAAAGTATGATTCACATTTAATGCCAGACTGATTTGCTACACATGGATGATGCTGATTTGGGAATCATCATACTGAGAAAACTGGGGTGACAAGACCCATTTTTCTCTTGTACAGTAAATTGCATAAGCCACTTTTCTACTCTTGGTCCTATGTTTTTTCAGTTTCTTTGGCTCTAATCTCCCATTTCTTTTACATCGGCCATCCTCACCTGATCTATATTATGCACAAATATTCACCGTTTCCTGCATTTTGGACCTGATCCAAAACTCAGTGAAGTTAATCAAAAGATTCCAGTTGACTTCAGTGAGTTTTGGAGCCAGGCCCATTCTAGCCTCCAATTCAATGATGTACAGTGTGAATAAATTTGGACTCAGCATTGATTCCTGTGACACTCCATTGTCACTTCCATCCTACCAGCTCTCTAAACATTGACCACTATTCTCTAGGATTGCTTACTAAGTATTTCTTCCAGATGAGTATTTCACTGTCAACATAATTTTGCTAACGTTATACACTAACCATTTATGCTACTTGAGTAAAGCCCTATCTGATGTTCAAAGAAGTGATGTCTGTTATCCTGCTTCTTTATCACTCTAATTTCTGGTGCCTCAGAAATTGCTCATCTTATTAAGCAGCACCTTCTTTTTATAAATCCTTGCTGACTATCACTTCCCTTCTTGCCTAGTCTTCCTTTCTTCTTTTGTTTTTTACACTCACCTGTGATTTAAAAAATACTTTCTTAGGCCTTATTTTGATGTCTTTACTCAGGCAAACTCTCGTTAGCATTTAATCAAATCAAATTCTTAAATATTTCCCATATTCGTTACCAGCGGTATACAAACCCCACACTGGACATCAAGGAGTTAAAGAGCTGCTCTGGGTTCAGCGAACTCTACCCTGCCACATCTGCAAGGCATTCACAGGCTGGAGGGAGCTTAAAAGGGAGCAGCCTACTTGTTTTCACTATTCTATTTCACCCTAAACAACAACAACATGCCTGGCTGTTTCTTCATTTTTTAATCAATATAATTTCATATGTATATTTCTACTGACTAAATTATCTTCACTCCACAGTATATTATTCTTCTTTAATTTGGGATAATCTCTTCAATTTTCTAACCCACTTTGTATTTCTTGCCTGCTTTGTTTCCATCTTTTACACTCACCTGTCTTCCTTTTATCTCTAGTAAATTCCTCTCCCTCTTGTATTTGAAAATGGCGGTTAATTACCAGATTGAAGATAACTAGCAGCAACATTTTGGAACTATGTCTTCTGTAATCATGGCTTTTTTAAAAAATAATTATTTAATTTTAATCAGTGTTAAATTGGCATTTCATTTCAAAGTATGATATTAGGTTAGTAATTTCCAAAGCAACTAAATAATTAAGTAACTAAGTGGGAGTAGAGCTGTGTGAATAATTGACATTTTTGTTTACTGGCGATTCTGAAAAAGAGAATTTTTTCCAGTAAATCGTAAGTTAAAAAAATTTGTATTGAACAAAATATTTTGATTAGATTTCAAGTGTATTTTACATTCATTTAGAAACAATAATAGACTCTGATTTGAAAAATCAAAACTTTTCTTTTAGAAAATGTAGAAACAAAACATTTTAAAGTTTTCTCATTTTTTTTAGATCAACAACTCGTACAACCAACATGAATTCATGAAACATTTTGATGTTGCCTAATATGCATTTTTTGCTGAAAAATGTTTTGGCCAAAAAATTTCATCCAGTTCTAATTAGAAGCTCAATAATCCCACTGACTTTTTCAACTGAACTTGTGTCCTTATGTCATTCAAGTGCTTTTGAAAATCCCATCAGTAGTCTCCTTTCCTACTTTTTTCTTTGTATCTTTAAAATATTTTCATTTAGGGCCATATTGGGACAGTAGTTTACACCCTAATTAATCCCACTGAAAATAGTGTCTCTTCTCTGGAGCAAGCTACTACTCATTGTGAGTAAGAGTATTGCATTCTAGGACTTGGTGATTCCAAATTTTTCAAATGAGCGTGGACACTAATATTTCTTGAAGGCCACGCTAATCAACTGTTTGCACTGGAGGGGGAAAAAACATAATTCATGTATCACTAAAACTGCATGCTGTCACTTACTCCTATCTTTCTTAGAGCTGTTATTTTTGTGTCAGACATTGGTGCCTGACTACATTCATGTATCATACCACACACATAAAATCCATGATCCTGCTTCCCAATGACTTCATTATCATAACTAAAACAGTGGAACTTTATTAGGAATGCAAAATCCATAAAGTCTGTGTCCACTTTAACCACTCAGTTTAAAATAAAACAAGTTTTAAATGAGTTGCAGAAGTCTGACGACTTAACAAAACACATAGTGAAGCAGGAGTTACTTACATGCTTGAGAGACTCTTCAAAACCAACAGAATAAAAAAAAGTGCAGTCATGTGCAAATAAGCAGAAGATAAGAAAGACAGATGTTGCATTGGCCTCCCACTCATTGGAATTAGATTGCCAGTTTAGTTACTCTTCTGCAGCTGTTTGTAATGGTCAGGTGGGAAGTCAGTGCCTAACATGCATCACAGTAGGTACTGCAGATAACATCTTTATGGAAGGAATCCAAACTCAATTTGAAAATGTAGGGAACATCACCCTAGTAGCCAAGGGAGATGATATCAGTTTCAATCATCCTATGAACAGCAGAATATGTTAGATATTTGGCAGAAAAAAATATAGGCTGGCAACATTTCATGGTTCATGTTATAAAAGAAAAATCAAAGACATATTTCTATCAGGTTCAGATAGTGACTACTGGGAAACAGGTGCTCTGGTAAACAATTCATGAGATACCATTCTGTCCTCCTTTGTCACTGTCACTGTCTCCTCCTCTCTAATCCCAAAGTAGAACAACAAAAAGTGCATATCAGGACAAAGAATCTTATTCCAATGCAGAATGTAAGTGACATTTTAAACAGAAATATATCAAACTGAAGAACCAACGGGTAGTGGGCTCAGACACAGACCTTCACTGTGCAGTACTGATTTGCCACTAATTATATGTAAGGAAATATGGCATTCCTGAGTCCTGGGGGTCTACAAACAAACTCTAGCATGTTAACTTTGCCAGCGCCATACAATAGAGTAGGAGTGGTTAGTTTTGGGGGGAGGATGGAAGGCAGCCGTTCCTCATTCCTACTGGTCAATTGAGAGGGTGTCTTAAAAAAGCAGCTTCAAAGTAGGCTACTAAAGCAGCAAAGTGACAAAAATAAAGAAGCCAGAGGACCAAGATATCTAGAGAAGAATGTTTGTGGAAATTGTTGACTTCTGTGCCTGCAATGCATAGGCTGGATTAGCTTTATTGACTGTTGGCCTGAATCATATGAGGTTCCATACCAACTTCTGTTGGTGTAAAGTATAATGCGGGGTCCCTGACCTCAGCAAGCAAAGTGGTTGCATTCTGTCCTCAAACACGGATCTGTTGGCACAACCTGAAACACTGGTCAGTGCTGGCCAGGGAGGGTGCATGGATAGAGCAGCCATGGGATATGCTGATTATACACATTGCTGCAGCAATTTTCTTTGCCAGGGATCCTCTAGAGTCAACAGTACTTAAAGATTTCAGAGTAGCAGCCGTGTTAGTCTGTATTCGCAAAAAGAAAAGGAGTACTTGTGGCACCTTAGAGACTAACAAATTTATTAGAGCATAAGCTTTCGTGAGCTACAGCTCACTTCATCGGATGAAGTGAGCTGTAGCTCATGAAAGCTTATGCTCTAATAAATTTGTTAGTCTCTAAGGTGCCACAAGTACTTAAAGATGTCCTTACCCCACAGAGTCCTCAAGGGAGGCCAGTGCTGGTAATAGTCCACTGAATGATAGCAGCCTTCACTGGTTCAAAGAGATGCACTTCGCCAAAGTGGGCACTGAACCCCTCTTTAAGTTTGGTCTGAACTCAGTATTGCACCAAATCACGACTGTTAAAGCAGAGTGGGCAGAGATGAATTCCAGTTGCTGCAGTAGCTCCATAAAGTCCACAGAATAGGCTTTGAAAAGCTAAGATAAAGAATTTTTTTTGGAAAGTTTTGTTACATCCATGGTTAAACAATATTAGCCACGACTGACCAACATTGGCCACTATTTGCCACTGCTAACATTTTTTTTCTCTGCTATATTTCCTTGACATCCAAATAATTTATCTTTTACTCAATACATAAGAAAGAAAGAAAGGGAAAGAGAAACATTTTTTGGTTTTAATATTCTGTAGTGACTTTCACCTGGCACAATGAACACTGCATGCCTTTGATTTCATTTTCTTTATAATACCCTTGAAGCCAAATATATTATGAATAAACTCTTATTTTATTTATAGTCATCTCCATATCACTCATCACCCTGTTACATGAGACACAGAAAGAGGGAAAAAAATTAAAATATTTTTATTTTAAAATGTTTTTTTAGCGATTTAATTTACTGATTAAAAGAATTGGATTGACAGCTCTGGAGAATGAAGTTCTCTGTTTAATCATACCACCGGTTAGCCATAGAATATATATACAGAACTGTTATTATTGGTAGTGACCAAAGACAGTAGGGGCTGGGACCCCATTGTGCTGGATAATGCACTCCACATAGATGAGAGATGATCCCAGTCCTGGAGGATGCAAAGTCTAAAAGACACCAAAGAGCTGAAGGGAAGGGGATGACAATATAAAATACAAGCAAATGGAAATGATGATGAATTGGCGCAGCTTTGTGAGTTATATGGTTTGTTGTTTTTCTTTTTAAGTTTTGGAAATTGGATTAGAGGTAGGGTCAGAAATTGGGAGATAGTAAGAGTGAGGAAGGAAGAATGGAAGGAATGGGGAAGAGGGACAGTTTTAGCTCACTCTCCGCCCACTGATGATATGTCAGCAGGGTTTGCTAGGCATTCTAGTGGAGGTGAGTCTTAAGGAGGGATTTGTAAGAAGATAAAGGAGGGGTTGTACGGATTGTGTCAGGATATTTTCCTCATATATAGTAGATTGTTTGAGAGAAAACATGAAGGTGTCTGAGGGAAAGCGTTTTCTGAAGACAGTCAGGGGTTGGTATTTCACTGAATTACTAAATCAACAGGGTAGTGTGGGATTAAGTTGTGATGGACATTAAAGGTTAAAACAAGGAGATTGCTTTTGATGCAAGAGTGCAGGGAGAACAGTTGAGTCAGTGGACTCAAAGTGGGAGCTGATGTGATCAGAGAGGCAACCCAAGCAGAGAACCCAAGTAGCAACACTTTGAATGATTATAGGGAGCTGTGACATTTTAAACTGACTGTACCCTATAAGTGTTACTTCACCCTATTCTTGAAGGGTCACCACGAGGTATGATAGCTCATTAGATGATTGCTGATGATTATGATGATTATCTGTATCACAGTAGTGTCTAAAGGTCCCACTCATGGATCATGGTCCCATTGTGCTAGGTGCTGCACAAACGCAGAACAAATAGTCAGTCACTGCCCCAAAGAATTTATAATCTAAGTATAAGATAGAAGACAACCAGAGTGAGCAACAAACAGACCAGGGGAACACAAGTTAATAATGAGACATTCCTATTATCACAACTCTTTCTCCACCTTCATTCAGTCCTTTTTCTTCCTACTGAGACTGTAAACAAGGATACCAATAAATGCCAATTGTGATGATAGTTTTGTGAGGTGCACTCTAGTCCACAAGGAACTGGTTTGGACAAGGCCTCAAAACTGTTTGAATAGTATGGACGCTCCAGGAACTATGATGATGATTTTATATCTCAACAACTCTTCTTCCCATCCCGTGACTACCACAGAGTGCTTGGGAGCAGCTCTTGGGAACAGAGGCGGAAAGCCTGGCCCCATTGTAGTCAAGGGCCAAACTCCCATTGGACTTTGGTGGGACAAGGATTTTACCTAGGGTGATTTGGCCATATTGGCTCTTTTAACAATTTCCACAGAATTTTTCTAATAGAGTGGCTTCCCTTAAAATTCAGTGTTTGTCCACCAGTGATTTTTTCCACACTTGGAAAAAGCATGTTCTCTCTTCACATGTCTCCTTTCTTCCCCAACAGCCTGGCTGAGGGCTCGGAGGAGGCAGCACACATTCTGCCATAATACTTGTTGTAATAGCTGGAATGAGCAATGAGCATAGTGTTCTACAAGATTTCGTAGAAAGAACTGATCGTTGGTATAAGAGGCTCCTTCCTAAATGACAGGTTTCAGAGTAGCAGCCATGCTAGTCTGTATCCGCAAAAAGAAAAGGAGGACTTATGGCACCTTAGAGACTAACAAATTTATTTGAGCATAAGCTTTTGTGAGCTACAGCTACATCGAAGCTACACTTCATCGAAGTTAGCTGTAGCTCATGAAAGCTTATGCTCAAATAAATTTGTTAGTCTCTAAGGTGCCACAAGTACTCCTTTACTTCCCTAAATAGTTTCCCTTTCTCCTCTGCACTTTACTAATAGAAGATATAACATTTCATTTGATCACATCAGCTGTTATTTCTGTTTGAGTATATTCGACTACATCTCTCACAACCCCCACAACCCATATGTAATTTGTGAAGACAGATTAAGTTTCTTGTTTTTACGGTCCTTCACAATTTAGCCCCATTTTACCTTGCTGATAATAGCAATTTATTACAGTGTTGATCTCCTGCCTTAAATCTAGCCCTAAGAGAGAATTGTTTGTACATCTGTGGAGAAGGTATGTGATTGGTCAGGTAAATTAAGGATGACACTTTTTGTGTTAAAAATTGTTCTGTCCTTATTCCTTCAATTAAGTCTGAGATACGTGAGGCTAAATTATTCCTCTGTTTTCTACATCATAGTTCAGAGGAAGGAAAGAGCCAGTAGTCTATCTAGAAGTTACTAGTTTAATTGAAGTGTTGTCACCTGAAGACAAATCTATCACAATGCTAGATGCCTCTAGGACAGATCGTGTTGGTCCTTTAGCAAAGGTAAGAAGGCAAAGGACAGACATTAGCCATATGACAGACATCTAGTTATTAACAGGGAACAATTTTTTTTTAAATGTCAAAATTTCCAGTTGAAAAAAAAAATCCAAGTTTCAAACAGTTCCACTTTGAATTCTTTTCAGATTACCTTCTTTTCTCCACTAAAGGACAAAATAAGATGCGGAAAACTTTGTTAAATTTATAAAATTCTGGTAAGTAAAGGAAAATATTATTTCTTCTTCCATTGGCAGATCTTTCTAGGAAGCAGACAATAGTTGAAATGAAAAATAGTTTAAATAAATAGGATATTTTTAGGGTTACATAACTCTAGTGTCCCATAAACTGTATTCATTGGCATTCAATGGATTCAAACTTAAGGAGCTTGGCTTGTTTAGCCTAACTAAAAGAAGGTTAGGGGAGATATGATTGCTCTCTATAAATATATCGGAGGGATAAATACAGGAGAGGGAGAGGAATTATTTAAGCTCAGCACCAATGTGGACACAAGAACAAATGGGTATAAACTGGCCACCAGGAAGTTAAGACTTGAAATTAGACGAAGGTTTCTAACCATCAGAGGAGTGAAGTTTTGCAATAGCCTTCCAAGGGAAGCAGTGGGGGCAAAAGATCTATCTGGTTTTAAGATTCTACTCCATAAGTTTATGGAGGAGATGGTATGATGGGATAATGTGATTTTGGTAAGTAATTGATCTTGAAATATTCAGGGTAAATAGGACTAATCCCCTGAGATGGGATATTAGATGGATGGGATCTGAGTTACCCAGGAAAGAATTTTCTGTAGTATCTGGCTGGTGAATCTTGCCCATATGCTCAGGGTTTAGCTGATCACCATATTTGGGGTCGGGAAGGAATTTTCCTCCAGGGCAGATTGGAGAGGCCCTGGAGGTTTTTCGCCTTCCTCTGTAGCATGGGGCATGGTTGACTTGAGGGAGGCTTCTCTGCTCCGTGAAGTCTTTAAACCATGATTTGAGGACTTCAATAGCTCAGACATAGGTGAGGTTTTTCGTAGGAGTGGGTGGGTGAGATTCTGTGGCCTGCGCTGTGCAGGAGGTTGGACTAGATGATCAGAATGGTCCCTTCTGACCTTAGTATCTATGAATCTATGAATCTATTCAGATGCTGGACACATTGATCTGGATCTTTCTTTCCCCAAAAAGCAATCTTATTTTCTGGACATAGCCTTGGAGACAGATGGCCCAAAGAGACAGGACATTTTCCTTTGAAGGATTCTAGAACTCTTCCTCACTGTTGTTTTTCACCATCTTCTTCTTGGGAGGGCTAGAGAGATCTCATCAAAGAATCAAAATCAGAATCAAAGAAAACTCCTGGAGGTCCTTTTAGTTGGAAACAAATTCTTGAACATGGAGCCAGACCTCTCAATAACAATGATGAACAAAAATCTGGCATTTCTCTCTATGGTTCCCTTGTTAATATCTTCAAGCTGCATGGACAACTGCCAAACAGAACTTTCACCTATTGTCATTATCTTCAGTGTGTGCCTTAGCATTCCTTCTGCTAGAGAAAATCCTAGATGCTTGAATGCAGTACATACTAAGTATGAATATAAAGATCCACATGTATAAATAAACATTTTGGTTCTCTCTATGCATGGATAAAGACAAGATCCAATTGAAAGGCAACTTCAGGAACATCCTTTCCTTTGTTATATTAAAATAATGTGTTTGATACACATAAGGAATAGACAAATGGGAAGAGGAGTTAATCCTTGTTAAAAGTTTATATTTGTGATCTGTGCATATATATCCTTGTTATATTTGTGATGTATTAAGCAAGTATGCAGGGACTCTTTGAGAACAACACTGACTCACAACTTCTCTCAGTGCAGCCAATACCTGCAATGAATATCCTGTACTGAACAAATAAAAATCCACAAAAACATATTAAGCCTCTGATATAAAAACACGCAGTGGAAGAAAAATAAGTAGGGGCTCCTTCCTTAAACATAAATGAAACTAGGCAGAAAATCCAATAAACTAGGGGGAAAATACTTGTGATAAGGAGATATAATGTCCAGCAGTAAAAGGAGCAACATAGCTCTGGAGATAAAAAAAATCTCTCAACAATATTGAAATTATTCAGTCCCAAAGAAATATAATTACTCCTTTGATGTATACTTGTATATCATTGTTAGGGTGGATAGTTAAAAAAAAGAATTCATAAACATGTTTGATTTTTTTAAACTACATTCGCTACTACTTTTATTAGCTTTCCATGATCATACTTATGGGAAGACCAGTTGTCACAAATAGGTATTTTCATGAGTAGTTACACCAGAAATATTTTACAGAGCCATCTTGAAAGTCATTCTGGTTTGGGGAGTCATCCAATAGGGAAGCATAAACACTCCCATGTGACGTAGATGACCATACACCTACCATGAAATCTTAAAAACAAACGTTGAAAGCAACAGATTTAGCGGTCTCTAATGTAAATTGAAGATGACTCCTGGTGGGTCTACTCACGTGCTTGAAGTTAAACACAGGTTTAAGTGCTTTGTTGCTTCAGAGCCAGAGTGTTCAACACAGTGAAAGTGTAAGAAATCCATAGTCTGAAATATGTATGCTTTAACCATTCACTGACTAATTGTAAGAAACACCTGTAAAATAATGAAGCCAATTCATGAATAATTTGCAAACAGAAAAAGGCAATAAACTGTTTGTTGTAAATAGTTCATGTAGCTCTAATCGTTATCAGGAAAAGAACCCAACTTGTATTGGAAGAAGTTTCAAGCTAGTAGGTAAGAATACAAAAATACTAAAGAAATCACACCGGATCGTCAATATTCCTAGAACTTCTTTTGCACATAAGATAAAAGAGGGAGATGCTGAGAGGGAGAAGTATATTTCTGAAGTAAAATGCTTTTGACATGGTCCAGCTCCTGAGTCACGACTTCATGTTTCTTAATTTTGGCAGTAGAATAAAGTCTTCAGTAGAACATCTTTAAGTCCAAGTATATGACACTTGAGAGTTCTTACCATAACTTCTCTTTTTATGTCTATGTGATTTACGTTTGCATATGGAAATAATTTAATAGCTTGGTGATCTTTCATCTAGCCTGTTTCCCTTCAGTGACCTTATGTTTACTATAAGAAAACACCAACAAGGTGTCTGATTTCTTCATGGAAAAATGGCAACTATTTAAAACAAAAGGATTTTGTCCAATGGCATCATAATTCTTTCAGCGTTCCTGTCATTTAACAAAAAGGCTTGCTTGTTCTGTGGGAGTGTTTGACTATGAGACAAGGCCAGCTTGTGTTTCTCACAAAAGATGTATTTAAAATAAAATTAAAAATAAAGCAACAGTAAGAACCACAAGTTTTATGCTTCAAATGGTCAGCTGCCTCGTTGGGGACAGAAGTTCTCAACATATTTCATATCTTGACCTCACATTCAACCAACCCTTCCTCAGATGCACCCTAAAATTATCCCACTGTGGTTTATGAAGTATTTCTGGCATCTGTGCAAGGCTGGTTGAATGATACTATGTAAACCTATCTCAGCAAAAGGCTGGAAATGAAGGAATGGGAAAAAGGATTCCACAATACCTGTTACTGACTCATGAAGGGGCCACAACCCACAGGCTGAGAAACACTGACCTGGAAATTCAGACTCGTGGCCTTCTTAGCATTTTATACATAAGTACCATCCTGAGGGACATCCCAATGATTTTTCTGAGTTGAAGAAATAAGAAAAGGGCATATCCCTTAGAAAATAGTTTTTAAACTCAAAGTAATCAAATGCTTGAATTTAAGGACCTGAGTTTCACAAATTGAGAGGTGGGAGCACACAAGTGCACACACTATTTCAGTGCACACAAGTATCATAGTTGAATTTGCAAATCAAGACTGTAGCAATCAGTAACACGTTTGCAGGTGCAAGTGGCTGATTTGAAGGCAGAGAAGTTCACAGAGCTTAATTTATGACAATCAGTTCATTAGAGTCTCAAATACATAGTGTTCTTTATTTGGATTTTAGAAGTTAGTTATTTTGGGTCATATCCCCAGTGGGTGTAAACTGACTTTAATAGAGTTATGCTGCATTACACCAGATGAGAATCTGACTCCCAGTTTTGTTTCTTAATAAATTGCATCAATATACTATTATTTAAATAACAAACTATAATTATTCTAATAGCTTGAAGGGTCAAATCCTGATCCTATTTATATCCTCTGTAGTAACAACAATAAAAATCAGATGCAAATCAAGGGATGTCAGTACTTTTTAAACTGCACTTTTTCCCCTAACGTTCAGCTCCATCCTTCAGAAAGCATCTTCAGCTATAACTTTTGGCTTCTATAGGTCCAGAGTCCAGAAGCTCTTTCCTAGTTCAAATGGATTCACCCACTTTCTTACTGGCTATTTAATGCCAGTTTAAACCCTACTTTCCCACTCACCAAATGGGAATGACAGGGTATGCGCTGCTTTTCAGCAGATCTTCCAACATTCTCACGAGAGCTGGTTGGAAAATGCAAGTCCTTAGAAATTAAAACACTTTGCAAAACTGACATTTTTGCAGAAATTTTGTTTTGGAGAAGAAACCCCAGAAAATTTCCAGCAGTGTTGAAATATGTCATTTTGACATTTTTTGGAATGAAACCTTTTGATTTTTTGTTTTAAAATGACTTTTCATTTAAAATGTATTATGTATTATCTTATAAATTATAATATACTATACAATTAAAAAGTCAAAATTGAACCAAAACTTATTAATTGATTCAACAATTTTTTTAAAATTTTCCTTCATGGAGAATTTAAAAATGTGGGGGTTTTGATCCAATCTGAAAAAAAAAACAAATATAGAAATGTCAAAACCCTTTGCAAAAACGAATTTCCATCCTCCCCTCAACTTTAATTCTGACATACAGCATATAGGGAAGAATAGTCTGAGTTCTTCTCTAGCTGAATAATATTCTTGTTATTTAAAAGGGTTTATGTTAACCCCCAATTAACTCTTCATTGCTGACAGAACTGGTCTTAACCAGACAGAAGAAAGGGGCTGAAGATTCCCATCCCCTTTCCCCTTCCCACCAACCTGAACAGTAATTAGGCACTGAAGGAACCTCTGCTTAGAAGATTGTGGAATGGCCTCATTCCAATTGCAGCAGCGGCAAGTAGACAAGTTACCTTAGTCTCAGGCACACTTTTTAGACAAGCCATAGCTTCTCCTATAGATGAACACGGGGGCAGGGGGGTGCTGTGATGATTTTGGTTAACGTTGTTGAGATTTGAGTATAGCTAGGATTACTCCAGATCTAAAGCTATCAGAACTCCCGTGGTATGTATGTCCCCTTGCTTCAGTGGCTAGTAAAGGAGGAGAAAGACAAATCCAGGATAAAAGGAGGATTTGTGACAGCTTAGAGACTAACAAATTTATTTGAGCATAAGCTTTCGTGAGCTACAGCTCACTTCATCGGTGGAGTTTAGCTCTCCAAGATTTTGATTTCGACATCCAACACATCTCAGGAGCTTCTAACAAAGTGGCTGATGCACTCTCCCATGAAAGTTTCCCAGAATCAACTGGTTAAAATCATCCTTGAGATGTGGAAAATATTGTTAGACTTTATATACTTGATAGTATATTTAGAGGTGCATGTGTCTTATTAACTCTGTTTTTTCCTAGAGCTCCAGGAAGAAATCCCAGCCAGCATTTCACCCTATCTGTGATTTGGGGGGCGTGTCATAAATATAAAGGGAAGGGTAAACACCTTTAAAATCCCTCCTGGCCAAAGGAAAAAGCTTTTCACCTGTAAAGGGTTAAGAAGCTAGGATAACCTCGCTGGCACCTGACCAAAATGACCAATGAGGAGACAAGATACTTTCAAAAGCCGGGGGAGGGAAAAACAAAGCCTCTCTCTCTGTCTATTTGATACTTTTGCCAGGGACAGAACAGGAATGGAGTCTTAGAATTTAGTAAATAATCTAGCTAGATATGCGTTAGATTCTGTTTGTTTAAATGGCTGAGAAAATAAGCTGTGCTGAATGGAATAGATATTCCTGTTTTTGGGTCTTTTTGTAACTTAAGGTTTTGCCTAGAGGGATTCTCTATGTTTTGAACCTAATTACCCTGTAAGGTATTTACCATCCTGATTTTACAGAGGTGATTCTTTTTACTTTTTCTTCTATTAAAATTCTTCTTTTAAGAATCTGAATGCTTTTTCATTGTTCTTAAGATCCAAGGGTTTGGGTCTGTGGTCACCTATGCAAATTGGTGAGGATTTTTATTAAATCTTCCCCAGGAAAGGGGGGGGTAATGTTTGGGAGGATTTTTGGGGGAAAGACGTTTCCAAACGGACTCTTTCCTAATAAAATAATACCGGTTAGACGTTTGGTGGTGGCAGCAAAAGTCCAAGGGCAAAAGGTAAAATAGTTTGTACCTTTGAAGTGAGCTGTAGCTCATGAAAGCTTATGCTCAAATAAATTTGTTAGTCTCTAAGGTGTCACAAGTACTCCTTTTATTTTTGCGAATACAGAATAACACGGCTGCTACTCTAAATCCAGGTTAGAGATTCCTTTTTCCCCACAGCTATTCCAAAACCCCACATGCTAGGGTTGGGGTTTTGTTACCTATAGGTCAGCATCTCCCCTGAACAGGTTGGCATTCTCTATGTCTACATCATATCTACAGCATTTTGCTGTCTGAACATCTTGAACGCTATAAATATTTTCCACTGCATCAGATTCATTGTTTTCACAGCTGATAAAATGGTGTTCATTTCTGTTTGTTTGAGGGGGTGTTTTTGTGTGTTTCTGAGAAGGGAAAACAGAAAGTGTAGAACTATTATTTTCTTGTATTTTTTAATAAAACTCTTCACCACATTTTCTCCCTCTATCTTTCTCTCCACACTTTTAAATCAACACCATCAGTCTTACAAAAAGAAAAATACACTGTATAAATAAGAGGGTAAGGCCCTCATAATTCACTTGTAGCCTTTTCTATGAGATTTATTGGCTTTTCTATTGCAAGTTGAGATAAGAACCACATTCCACTTTTTCCTCTTTGCATGATACGCTGCAAGATCTGTGCTGATAAGAGCAGGAATCCTATATTTTTATAGAGGACCCTGAACGTAATGAAAAATATCTTCATATGATTGATATAAACTGCTTAAGCATTCTTTTCTACCAATTCTCAATTTTATACTATCTTGCTTTTCAATGGCTTTTTATTTTTGTTTATTTTGTAATTTGTCATATTCTTGGTATAGCTGATTTTGTTGAACCCCTCTACCCCTAAAATTCTACTTTTTGACAAACACTCCTCACCTACTTAGCCTTCTCAAAGTTTCCCTGTGTGGGAACAGGGAAGCTGCTCATTTTCATAGGATCTAATTTCAGTCAGTTAGTTTATAGTCATTTTGAATCCGTGGACTTTGGCAAAGTTAAAATGCAAAGAGGTCACAGAAATGCTGAAGCATTTTGGTTTTAGATAGATACCAGCCTGAATCAAAATTCCAGATCCAAACACTGTGAGGAAAATAGGACCTAGATCTGAACTCTGTAATGCGGTCAATCAAAACCTCAGATCCGGCTTTGGCTAAGTTCAGAGCAAAATCACAGCTTTGAGGTTTGGTCCCATCTATAATTTTAGACAGAGATTAAATGTACATTAAAAATCATAGTATGTATTTCTCAGAATGGACTCACTACCTTTAAATAGAGAGACAGATCCTGAATTCCTTAATCATGGAAAACTCCTATTACTTTGGGAATTTTGCCTTCCAATCATTTGCTGAGGATCTGCACATTGGGAGCCCTTCCATGTATAGATGTCTCATTGTTAGCATGGAAGGTGGGAATCTTCCTCTCCAGCATCTTTAAAATCTGCACTTCATGGGGTTTTTGTTTAGGGAGTGGAAGGGCAGGGACTGGTTGCGCTAGGGTACTATAGCTTTAAAATTCAACGTAAGGCCATAGGACTATATGTGCATCCACCCTTGGACATCAGAGGCAAAGAGTTTAAACACCCGCAGGGACATGGCAAAGTACTACTTCTTGCTAAAAAGTGTCTTAAGAAATAGTTTATGCTATTTGCTAGCTTTAAATTATTCTTGCTCACCAGAATACTGTATGTTCATATCATCAGATTCCTTCTCTACATTCCTATGCATATTGTGATGGGGCAAGGCCAGATGGCTATCTGTAGTGGGAGATAGATATGTTAGCTCCAGGCTAAACAAATCCCTGGTACCAGGTTAAGTGAAATGGAAGCTGCTCCAGGTCAATTAAGACACCTGGGGCCAATTAAGAACTTTCCAGAAGGCAGGGAGAATGCTATGTTGATTGGGACTCCTGAAGCCAATCAGGGGCTGGCTGAAACTAGTTAAAAGCCTCCCAGTTAGTCAGGTGGGTGTGCATGTCAGGAGCTGTGGGAAGAAGTTGCGCAGTTGGAGAGGCTGAGTAGTACACACCATATCAGGCACAAGGAAGGAGGCCCTGAGGTAAGGGTGAAGTGGAGCTTGAGGAAGTGAGGGCTGCTGTGGGGAAAGTAGCCCAGGGAATTGTACATGTTATGTTTCTAAAAGGTCAGCTACCATAGCTGATACTATTAGGGTCTGTGGGCTGGAGCCCGGAGTAGAGGGTGGGCCCGGGCTCCAGCCCCCACCTTTGCCCCCATTTAATCACTGAGACTGGGAGACAACAGAGACTGTGCAAGGAAGGATAACTTCTCCTCACCTCTGTCGCTGGCTTATGATGAAAATGGCTCAGTAGACTGTGACCCTTGTCTCTAGAGAAAGAAGGGTTACGTAGAGGGTCACAGTGAGCCTCTGAGTCTAGCAAAATCCGCCAGGAAACGTGGGACCCACGGAGGCAAGGACAGAGCTTTGTCACAATATAGAGAGATCTGCATTGACTATAAAATGGGACTGCATTTCACCTTAATCATGGCACAATATATTTACAGTTCTGTTCAACAAACCACTATTGTTTATGTTATTTATATACACCTATAGATAGATATTTTTTATATAGAGATACATACACGTTATAGATAGATGATTCATAGATATATGTTGTATGTGTTTGTGTGTGTATAGATAGATAGATAGACTTTTGCTCACTCCCTCTCTGTCTTAATCAGAAACAAACAACATATGTTCAGGTCCACATATTGTAATGTTTTGTTACTGCTTTTGTCAGATCTTATCTCCCCATGGAATGGAACTATCAGAGGCAAAAAATTTCTTTCTTTTTTTCTTTTTTCCCCCCGGTTGGATGAAACTGCCTACCACTTAGAAAGCTAACATGTTTTAGATGACCTCTAGGATTCTTCACAATGCTTTTCTGATCTGTGAAATTCTTATATGGCAGGAGTCACATAGAGCACTTGGATAAATTAGCTTGGGGAACAAGTGAAGCTGATTTACAGTACAAAGGGTCTGCATCAAAAGAGTGGATATTTGAAATCTCAATCAGTTGCGCTTGTAATAAACTTAAAAACCTTACGATTCATCATGTCCAATACCATATTTTTTTTACAAAAGATGTAATTATTGTTGGTTCAATATGTGTTTTGTGTATACTGAATCTTGGTGATTCATATTAAATATACGATTGATTTATGAATCTCTGCGTGTTGAACGTGATTCTGGGGTATCCTACGGTTTTCAGGTCCTTTAATTTCACCTTTCATCAAATTCAAGCACAAATTAAGATTGACTTCTCTTCTAATGCGAAGTTTCTATACAGTTGTTCTAACTATAGAAACACACTGGTTTTTCCTATCTCCAATGGCTTCATAAATAAATGACTTGAATACAGGAAAGATATCAGATCTCCAATGCATATTATAGTTGATGAATTCTTTGTATCAATAATATTCTCATTCATAAATTTATTCAAATAACATATGTGGAAAAGAAACACTTTCAAGCTTTTGTTATATTTTATGGGTCAGATTTTCAAAAACTCTGCACCCACAATTAAGGGTAAATTTTCATTGCTTTTTGTGGGAACTGCTGGGTGCTGAGCACTTATGAAAAATCTGACTACATAATTTAGGACCTTATATAAAACCTAATCTCCTTTGAAAGTCTGACTGTTTATTTAGGTCCGAGATATGAACGACTAGGCCATACAGTCACAGAGTTTAAGTTTAAGTTTAAGGTCATGCGAGACAGTATCAAAAGCTTTACTTAAATCAAGATATACCATGTCTACCACTTCCCCTCTATTCACAAGGCTTGTTACCCTGTCAAAAAAAGCTATCAGGTTGGTTTGACATGATTTGTTCTTGATAAATCCATGCTGACTGATACTTATCTTGTTATTATCTTCTAGATGTTTGCAACTTGATTGCGTAATAATTTGCTCCATTTTTTTCTGAGTACAGAAGTTAAGCTGACTGGTCTGTAATTCCCTGGGTTGTCCTTATTTCCCTTTTTATAGATTGGCACTATATTTGCCCTTTTCCAGTCTTCTGGAATCTCTCCCGTCTTCCATGACTTTTCAAAGATTTTGTTACTTGTTTAAAAAAAGCTTCACCCACCTCTTCTTCCTAGTTAGGTGGTCTGTAGTAGATCCCTACCGTGACATCACCCTTGATTTTTACACCATTTATCCGTACCCAGAGACTTTCAACAAGTCTATCTCCTATTTTCATCTCAAACTCCATCCAAGTGTATACATTTTAATATATAAGGCAACACCTCCCTCCTTTTCCCCTTGCTTGTCCTTTCTGAGCAAGCTGTATCCTTCTATACCAATATTGCAGACAGACGTATTATCCCACCAGGTCTCTGTGATGCTAGCTGTGTCATAGTTGTGTTTCTTTACTAGCATTTCAAGTTCTTCCTGCTTATTCCCCATACTTCTCACATTAGCATACAGACACCAAAGACACTGATTTGATTTCCCCCAGCTTCACAGTTCTGTCTTGTCTCTCCTTTATCCCTGCTATAACAGCCCATGCTCCCCCCAAATTCCAAACCTTATCCCAGATCTCTTGACTTATCTGTGGGCTTTGGTAACCTGCCCCCTTCAAACCTAGTTTAAAGTCCTCCTCACTAGGTTAGCCAGTCAGTATCCAACTATGCTCTTCCCCTTCCTCAATAGGTGGACCCCATCTATACCTATCAGTCCTTCTTCCTGGAACAGCATCTTGTGCTCAAGGAAACCGAAGACCTCCTGGTGACACCATCTTCGCAGCCAGGCATTTACCTCCAGGATGCACCTGTCTTTGCCTGGACTCCTATCCTTGACTGGAAGGATCAAAGAGAACACCACCTACACTCCCAACTCCTTCACCATTACTCCCAGAGCCCTGTAGTCACTTCTGATCCTCTGAGGATCATACCTTGCAGATTCATTAGTGCCCACATGGATGTGTAGCATGGGGTAGTAGTCAGAGGGCTTGACAATCCATCTATAATGTCTCAGATATGGGCCCCTGGCAGGCAGCGCACCTCCTGGGATGCCATGTCAGGGTAACAGATGGGTGCCTCCGTCCTCCTCAGAAGAGAGTCACCAACCACCACTACCCTCCTGTGATTGACCCCACACACAAGTCTTTCTCTTTCTCTCTTACTTCCAATTGATGAGCCTCCAGCTTGTAGAGGAAATTCTTATTAGAAGCTAAACGTATAACCTTGCACTCTGCACTATTAAATTTCATCCCACTTTCATCACTCCAGTCTTCAAAGTTATCCAGATCTTTCTGAATAATATTCCAATGCTCCTCTGTATTGACAATGCCTCCCAGCTTTGTATCTTCAGCAAATTTCATTAGCACACTCCTACTTTTTGTGCCAAGGTCATTAAAAAATATTGAATAAGACTTGTCCCAAGTCCCCGATCCTTGGGGAACTCCACTAGTAACCTTCCTCCAATCCAATAATTCATCTTTCAGCATGATCCGTTGCCTTCTCCTCTTTAGCCAATTCCTCATCTACCTTACAACACTTGTACTGATCCCCAGCTTCCCTAATTTAACTTTACCAGTTACCTCTATGAACTTAATTGTTCTTTCCTGCATAATTTGTTCTAAAGCCTTGCATACTGCTGAGGTCAGACAGGTCTGTAATTGCCCAAATTAATGTTTTCACCTTTCTTAAATATAGGCACAACGTTAGCTGTTCTCCAATCATATGGTAGTACCCCTGAATAGATAGCTTTATTAAAAATCTTTGCTATCAGGCTAGCCATCTCAGGCACCAGTTCTTTCAGTATACAGGGATGGAAGTTATCTGACACCCTCCCTCTGCCACATTTGAGCACATTCTGATATTATAGTGAGTCATTTTTAATTTTAAAAACTAACTTGATATCATTCAGTTAATAAACAAACTACTGTCGTAGTCATGCCTCTACCATTATGCATTCTGGAGCACACCAAATCTAAATTTGATTGACAGATTATTCCTGCTCATATAAATGAAATTAAATTAAATTAATCTAAACATTTAATATACAAGTTGAAACCTTTTAAACACTTATTCTATGAAGGCATCAATACAGCAACATCTAGCCAGGTGCAAAATGGACACCATACCAAGGGCCCATCCAACTCCCATCCTACTAAAGCCAATGGGGTCTTTCCATTGGTTTTAATGATAGTTGGATCAGTCACCTAAGAATTTGAAAAGAACAAGAAATAGTCTACAGTGTGTGTCATCTGCATTCTGATGACCTCATAACTGAAATCACTTCACTACTTCCCTTAGCATTCTCACATCCAGTTTTCTGTATTACTCCCACAACTATGAGTTGCCAAACCATCTGGAATATGGAAATATGAATAAAAATGAAACGATGATGCTTGTATTATGAAAGTCTCTCTCTAGCTTCTGGCACAATACATCTTACAAAGATTCCAGAACAAAAACTTTGACACCAGTGTTATTTTGAGATGTGAATATAAATTAGATTAGATTCTTAACTGTCATGAATCTTGCTTACATGCTCAGGGTTAAAGTGATAAGCAAACCTGTGGCTGAGAAGGAATTTTCCCCAGGGGCATCCTGGCGGGGACCTTAGGGTTTTTACCTTCAGAGGTAATTTGTTAGGATCAGGTGAGCATTTCCCACATGACTGGTTACCTATAACTGCAGGGGTTGGCACTGGTGGATCTTAGCTCTTCCTATCAATTTCGGTGTTAGAGCAGACATATAGATTTTTCCAATACAGGCTAGTGAAAGAACTTTAAAATGCAAGCTGCCATGATCAGAGCTGAGTATGCTTTCATGAGGCAGAACAATCTGACACCAAAACATTTTAAATGAGGAACAAATGGTGCCAGTAAAATAAAATATATTTTTTTTTCAAATAAGCATTCTTAATTATTTTTTAAGATGATGGTTTTACATCAACATGTGATCCAATAATTCCGAACCTTAATAAAAACAGCATGTGCCAAAGAATTCCCACCAGAAAGTTGAGAGCTATAGTATCTGGAACACACACACAAGACAGGTTTGGCTCACAACAGAAAGCTTTGCATGCCCAGAGGCAATATTTTCACTTTGAAAATTATTAAGCTGTTCAAATTTTGTTAATAGATGTGTTTGAAGTAAAAATGTGAGTTAAGTAAGCAATGCTGTTAGGAGTTAAGTGTTCTGTGATTTTTAGCAGAGTTTTGGGGAACTTAGGTTACTTATTTTTCCATGCTTTGGATATTTATCATGGTCTAGCTCTTCCCTATGAAGTTAGGTGGCAGATCCTAAGCTACTATAAATTGTCAAAGTTCCATTGAAGCCCCTATCATTCAGTGTAGCGGAACCCTTTCCAGAAAGTGAAATATATCTAATTTTTTCAAGAAATGCCATGTTTTATTTACCACAAAAGGAATTTTTGTTTCCTTTCTTTTCTCCTCTTCTCCTTCTTCTTGTGTGTGTGTGAGAGAGAGCGAGAGAGAGAGGTTGGAGGGAAGAAGGTGAAAATGGAAAGCTTTAATAAAAAGTGATTTCCAATCTTAATTGTGCAGTCACAACTTTTGCTCACTACTTGCAAGCCATATAAAAGTATGTAGGTATTTTTAAAAGGTTTGATTTAGACAGAGAAACACTGTGTACATAATTGAACGTGTTGTGCCCTAGTCAGTATTAATTGTTGGGAACTATGTCTCTTTCAATTCTCAATAGTAGAGATGGGCCTAAACCAAACCCCCAGATGTAAACACTCCAAGACATTGAAACCTGAATATAGATCTGAATTCCGCAGCCACCTCCTATTGACTAACTCTGCCCAGGGCTGGCTCCAGGCACCAGCGTTCCAAGCAGGTGCTTGGGGAGGCAGTCAGAAAGGGGCGGCAGTAAATCGGCAGCAGCTTCTTCCTTTTTGCCATCTGTAGTGGCAAGTTTTTTCACTGCTTGGGGCAGCAAAAACTGTAGAGCTGGCCCTGCCTCTGCTGAGTATGTTACATGTAGACAAAGAATTACATTTACCTCCCTTTATAGTCACTTAAAATCATATTTTAAAGCCTTCGTTAGAAAAATAACTCCACCATCCTCATCTAATCTGTGAGTGGGATTTTAGTACTCATTACAGAAGAATGATGTGTCTTTTATTAGCTTCCAGTGCATTGCTCAACTTCGTATGTGTCAATGAATGTGAATTTTTGGACTTAACACAGCCCAGTGCATACTAGTCAGCCTCTAAAGTTTCAGTTTGTTTAATGAAAGGAGCTGCAAGCCAGGAACAAGGGCAAGTTAAATATCCTATTCCCAACAAAACCTTTCAAACAGCTCATTCTCCCCTTGCTCATCACTGCCCTCTGACTTGTTGAAATGTTAATATCTCTGGGAATTTCAGGCTCCTGTCAAAACAGCCTCTTCCTCCTTCATTGTGCATGAACTGTTAATGTTACATTGGACTGTGCATGTCTGGCTCATTAATCAAAACTGCCCACTAAAAGAACAAGCCTCTGCAATTGTCCAATACTTCAGTGTTAGGGTTGTTTTTTTTCTGTCATCTCACATTTTTGTTTAAATCAGATACTGATTTTCTAATAAACCCATAAGCTAGTTTGAAACACAGTATTTACTCACTTCTCATTTATACTGCAGATGCATCAAAATTGCTTCTCAAATTATCTGTAAATCTGTTTTCACTACTTGGTAACAGCAATGTCAAAAGACTCTGCTCCCTGGAAGGGGGATACACACTTCCAGTTTTAATACAAACACTTAAATATATCATGTATGTTTAAAAACAGAACATTATAGTAAAAAGTCCTTCCCCACTTTGGATGTGTCTATACTACAGATGGGACCAAGCATCCCAGCAGGTATAGACGAACTTGCACTAGAGGGCCTCAAGTTAGCATGCTAAAAATAGCAGTGTGAACACTGGTGGTCTTCCAGAAAACACCATTCTGGCCACTATGGAGGTAGAAGCCTCCATGTCACGATAATGTCACGGCAAACCTGGTGGCTGAACTTTGTGACTTTGTCCTCATCCACAACTATTTCACATTTGGGGACAATGTATACCTTCAAGTCAACGGCACTGCTATGAGTACCCGCATGGCCCCACAGTATGCCAACATTTTTATGGCTGATTTAGAACAACGCTTCCTTAGCTCTCATCCCCTAACACTCTAGCCAGCAACTACTAGTGAGCAAACTTCTTGTAGGAGAGGCAGTGTCCAGTGGTGAATTGGAACCAGGCTTCTGACAGTGCTACATTGATGACATCTTCATCATCTGGACCCATAGAAAAGAAGCCCTTGAGGAATTCCACCATGATTTCAACAATTTCCATCCCACTATCAAGCTCAGCCTGGACCAGTCCACAAAAGAGATCCACTTCCTGGACACTACAGTGCTAATAATCAATGGTCACAAAAACACCACCCTATATCAGAAACCTACTGACCTCTATACTTATCTACGTGCCTCCAGCTTTCATCCAAACCACATCACATGATCCATTGTCTACAGCCAATCTCTATGATACAACCACATTTGCTCCAATCCCGCGGACGGAAACAAACACCTACAAGATCTCTATCAAGCATTCTTAAAACTACAATACCCACCTACTGAAGTGAAGAAACAGATTGACAGAGCCAGAAGAATACCCAGAAGTCACCTACTACAGGACAGACCCAACAAAGAATCATAGAATATCAGGGTTGGAAAGGACCTCAGGAGGTCATCTAGGCCAACCCCCTGCTCAAATCAGGACCAATCCCCAACTAAATCATCCCAGCTAGGGCTTTGTCAAGCCTGACCTTAAAAACTTCTAAGGAAGGAGATTCCACCACCTCCCTAGGTAACGCATTCCAGTGTTTCACCACCCTCCTAGTGAAAATTTTTTTCCTCATATCCAACCTAAACCTCCCCCACTGCAACCTGACACCATTACTCCTTGTTCTGTCATCTACTACCACTGAGAACAGTCTAGATCCATCCTCTTTTGAACCCCCTGTCAGGTAGTTGAAAGCAGCTATCAAATCCCCCCTCATTCTTCTCTTCCGCAGACTAAACAATCCCAGTTTCCTCAGCCTCTCCTCATAAGTCATGTGTTCCAGTCCCCTAATAATTTTTGTTGCCCTCCACTGGACGTTTTCCAATTTTTCCACATCCTTCTTGTAGTGTGGGGCCCAAAACTGGACACAGTACTCCAGATGAGGCCTCACCAATGTCGAATAGAGGGGAACGGTCATGTCCCTTGATCTGCTGGCAATGTCCCTACTTATACAGCCCAAAATGCCATTGGTCTTCTTGGCAACAATGTCACACTGTTGACTCATATCCAGCTTCTCATCCACTGTAACCCCTAGGCCCTTTTCTGCAGAACTGCTGCCTAGTCATTCGGTCCCTAGTCTGTAGCGATGCATGGGATTCTTCTGTCCTCAGTGCAGGACTCTGCACTTGTCCTTGTTGAACCTCATCAGATTTCTTTTGGCCCAATCCTCTAATTCATCTAGGGCCCTCTGTATCCTATCCCTACCCTCCAGCGTATCTATCTCTCCTCCCAGTTTAGTGTCTGCAAACTTGCTGAGGGTGCAATCCACACCATCCTCCAGATCATTAATGAAGATATTGAACAAAACCGGCCTGAGGACCGACCCTTGGGGCACTCCACTTGATACCGGCTGCCAATTAGACATGGAGCTATTGATCACTACCCGTTGAGCCCGACAATCTAGCAAGCTTTCTGTCCACCATATAGTCCAGCCCATACTTCTTTAACTTTCTGGCAAGAATACTGTGGGAGACTGTGTCAAAAGCTTTGCTAAAGTCAAGGAACAGCACATCCACTGCTTTCCCCTCATCCACAGAGCCAGTTATCTCATCATAGAAGGCAATTAGATTAGTCAGGCATGACTTGCCCTTGGTGAATCCATACTGACTGTTCCTGATCACTTTCCTCTCCTCTAAGTGCTTCAGAATTGATTCCTTGAGGACCTGCTCCATGATTTTTCCAGGGATTGAGGTGAGGCTGACTGGCCTGTAGTTCCCAGGATCCTCCTTCTTCTTTTTTTTTAAAGATGGGCACTACATTAGCCTTTTTCCAGAAATAAAGTAACAGAACGCCACTAGTTGTCACCTTCAGCCCCCAACTAAAACCTCTCAAGCGCATCATCAAGGATCTATAGCCTATCCTGAAGGACGATCCCTAAATCTTGGGAGACAGGCCAGTCCTTGCTTACAGACAGCCCACCAACCTGAAGCAAATGCTCACCAGCAACCAAACACCACACAACAAAAACACTAACCCAGAAACCTATCCTTGCAGCAAAGCCTGTTGCCAACTCTGTCCACATATCTATTCAAGGGACACCATCATAGGACCTAATCACATCAGCCACATCATCAGGGGCTCATTCATCTGCACATCTACCAATGTGATATATGTTATCATGTGCTGGCAATGCCCCTCTGCCATGTACATTGGCCAAACAGGACAGTCTCTATGCAAAAGAATAAATGGACACAAATCAGATGTCAAGAATTATAACTTTCAAAAACCAGTCGAAGAACACTTCAAACTCTCTGGACACTCAATTACAGACCTAAAAGTTGCAATCCTTCAACAAAAAAACTTCAAAAACAGACTCCAACGAGAAACTGCAGAACTGGAATTAATTTGCAAACTGGACACCATTAAATTAGGCTTGAATAAAGACTGGGAGTGGATGAGTCATTACAGAAACTAAAAACTATTTCCCCGTGCTAATTTTTCTCCTACTTTTACTCACACCTTCTTGTCAACTGTTTGAAATGGGCCATCCTGATTATCACTACAAAAGTTTTTTTTCTTCTGCTGGTACTAGCCCACCTTAATTGATGAGTCTCATTAGAGTATATATATATATATATATATATATATATATATATATATATATATATATACAGAGAACATGAAAAAATGGGTGTTGCCATACCAACTTTCTCTCTATATATCTTCCTACTGTATTTTCCACTGCATGCATCCAATAAAATGGGTTTTAGCCCACAAAAGCTTATGCCCAAATACATTTGTTAGTCTCTAAGGTGCCACAAGTACTCCTCATTCTTTTTGCTGATACAGACTAACACGGCTACTCCTTTGAAAAGTGTGGACATTGCAGCTCAAGCACAGAGGATTGGGTGGGCTTGAGAGCTGGAGCTGGAACATCCACACTGCTATTTTTAGCATGCTATCCTCAGCCCCAGTACTGTGGTGAATCTGGCTATCTGGGCTGGCAGGCTCACTCCTAGCTGCAGTGTAGCCAACCCATTGAAGGCCTAAGAAAAAAGGAAACCAAGCTACTTTCAGTCAGAGGAAAAGAGAAATATTTCCCTAAGACCTAGGCAGCTGAAAATTCAACACATGAGGCAGGGCTTCCCTTAGGCAAATTGCCAATGTAGCATTTTTTTTTTTACAGCAAATCTTCTTTATAACACCTTCTCTGCAGGTTCATGTATCATGCCCCTCATGACAGTCAAAGTCATTGACATTTGTGTGCTAATCCCCCAAGCCCTGTGAGCAAAATGAAGAGGTGATAACCTGTTTGGGAAGGGGGTTTAACCCCTTTCCTGCCAGACCCCATTTAGAGTCCCTTCATGTGCCTCTGATACTTTAGAAACCTGAATACCAAGTGTGTCCGCTAGTTCTAGTGGCACATTTTCAATGACCTTTGTGGGCTGTTATCACATGAATGTCAAGGGCAGATACACAATTAAATCCATGTACCCTCTTTGGATATTTACTTTAAGGGGTAAATTTTGCCTTGTGCAGTTGTGATGGGGAATAGAGTGGCGGCAGGGAGACACTGCCTTCTTCCTCAGTTTAGCCATGCAGGAACCAGATGGGCAGGCCCCTGGATAACACTTTGAGTGTTGCTTTACAACCTCAAAGGGGAATGATCAGCGAAGTAGATGATATGGCTGGCCTTGTCCAGGCCTGTGTAACCCACTAGTGGATAATGTTACAGGTCACCCTCTGCCCAATCTGCAGAGGATATGAGTTATTACAGCTCCAAATACAAAGCTTTAGCTCAAGCTGTATCAGCTTGTATTTTTAGCACCAGATATCCCTGGTTCAATACCAAGTGTGTCAGCCAAAATAGTGAATGTCACACCTGCATACAGCAGCAAATTCCAGTAGAGTAAATGCTTCTCAGTTCTGAAGAAACGCAAGGGTTTCACTGAGCCTTCCCTGAAGCATTCTTCTAGAGAGCGCCCTGTGCAGAAGGAATGGCTCAGAGAAGCTCCGTTTGGATGCAACTTTTGCAGGACATTTGTGGGTTGAGGAAAAGGCAGAATTTGGGCCTCCCAGCTTACAATTCAGAAGAATTGTCATACTCATTTTTTAATTTGCTCTTTGGGTGCCTGATTCAACTCCCATTAAAGGAAATGGAAATACTCACATTGGCTTCAATGGCCTTTACATCAGTTCCTTAGTGTTACTCTGTTATTTCCCTTTGCTAAGCAATCCCTGGATATGACTGCACATTTTTCTTTCTCTGTGACCACTGAATTCTACCTATATAGTTTGGCATTGTTTTCTTTTGGTTGTTACTGTGGCTACAGCTTTTTGTTTGTTTGTTTGTTTAAAAAATTATTCATTTATTTTTGCTTTAAAAAAAAGAAAGGAAAGAAATAGACTGTCTGCACATCTGGGACCTCATGACCCCAGCCACTGGATCCATCCTGTCATTGATTGACCTTGGCTGAAGATGGCACTCGGAGAGCCTGCAGCAGTATTCAGCTTTCTCATCTAAGATTCACAGAGATGATAGGGATTTCCCCAAGCCCTGAGCCTTCCCACTTGTCTCCTACTCTCTTCCCCTATTCCCAGCATAGCTCATAGATTCAGAAGAGGCAGCTAAGACATCTTCTGTGTGGAAAGGTGGAAATATGTGAGCTGATGGGCACCTCTGTGCTTGGATCTAGGGAATATTTTCTAAGTCATAAGCAAGGGTAGGAAGGAGTTATTATTTACCAATGTACTGTTTATCTTGACAAGGACTAATTGTCTGAGGCCCAGTCCGAAAGATCAGTGGGAACAGTGGGACTTTTACAGCTCATAGGGAAATCCTTAGTACTTTGCAGGAACAGGGTTTTGGGAAAGACTAAGGAAGAAAACTTTCTAGCATGTTGAGTTAGAGTGACAGTGCATAAAGTCCTCACTGCTGTTCTTACAGCTGTTTGATAAACCAAACAGGGATAGGATGTTAGGTAATTCTGCTGTTAGCTGTAACTTTCAATATGATGAGGAAATTTGTAAAAAAGTGGTGTGAGGAAAGGTATGAACACAGAAAACAAGCTCAGCCTTCTTAACTACTCCAGTAGTTTGCTGCTCCTGTTTATATCCTCAGGTAACTTGGCTTCCAGTCTGGTGCCAGTTATTGCTATTAATTATTAAATATTTATATTGTGGTAGTGCCCAGAAGCCAACTAAATTAAGGTCCTATTCTTCCAGGCTCTGTAAAAACATATAGAAAATGCCCATTTCTGCCCCCAAAAACTTACGGTCTAACAGACAAGACCTAATCAGTGAATGGGAGAAACAGATGGGTTACAATATGGGAAGGGAGACAGGAAAACAAAAAGTATAGGCTGTGTATAATTGACTCTTAGCTGATCAATGCCTGAATAGGCATATTCAACCTGCACTTTTGAACTGACTTTCTTAACTTTCCTCCCCTTTCTTTTCCACCCTTTTGCTGCTCTGAACTTTCCAGATGGAAACAGAAACAAAACTGATGAAAACCACAAAAAGGCTGATGTCATGGGATTTGTGACTTGACTGGAAGCAGGAAATACAGTGGTAACCCATTAAAAAAAAACCAGCACCATTTCCCAATAGAAACCACACAGTGGTATCTGAAAGATCACCATTATTACAAGCCTAGGGAAAGAATGTGATATATTGGATACCACGGTGTAGTAAGTGTTGGCAACTGGTGATTTTTTAATGGAAACCACTATACTCAAACTCTTAGAAGAAACCTTTTCAAATGAGATTTCTAGCTCAAATTTGCAGATTCAATATGTTTGGTTAACTTTAGAGTGTTTATCCACCATAGTTGCATCTCCAAACTTTTGAGATTCTTCATTTGTGGATAGGAATGACAGTCACTTATTGTATTTAATTTTCCTTCTCAAACATGTTTTTTTCATGAAAAGAATCAAAGAGCAGTAACTCAAATATCTGTCTAATTCTACTAAAGTGAGTAAATTATTTTGAAATGTTGAACTAAGGGTTACCAAGAAAGAAAAAAAACATTTTTATATTCTGACAGTGGCTGAATAATTGCTATGGCAGGAAAGCAGTAGATGCACTATAAATTAGAACTGAAAAATTAAGGGTGGTTTCTGTTTTGTTTTTCTGCTGAAGAGAAGACAAACTGGCATTAATTACCAATTTGCTGCCATGGTTACTCCTAGTTATTCAGATTGTTTTAATGAACAAACACATTGATTTTGCTTTAACCTCTTTCTACTCCACAACCGTTGCAACTGTCATTTTTTATTTTTTGCCACTTCACTTTTTTATGATTTGATCAGTTTCATGGCTCCTTGAACATATCAGCATTCAAAAGTTTATAACAAGCATAGTCTATGAACCACATCACTGGTACATAAGATATTGGTTATATGGAATAAAGCCTTTGGCTTCAGCATTACTGGGGTATAAAACTGCTATAGCAGCATGAAGAAGCACATGCATACAATAAGAATAAATGTTTAATTTTCAATGTGGAAAAAGATTAATTGTGGGAAGTCCCAAATTTCTGAAGCAGTAACACCATTCTAATGTATTTATGAATGATCTTGGAAAAAGGGTGAATAGTGAGGTTGCAAAAGATGACTCAGAATTATTTAGGGCTTGGCCTTGCATGGATTCTACACATTCTGGCTCTGATCCAACAAAGCTCTTAGCACTTGCTTAATTTTAAGCCACTGAGTGGTCCCATTGAAGTCCATATGAGAACTATATCTTCCCAGAAACCTGAGCAGTGACAATGAGCTGTGTGTTAATTAGATCTAGTCAAAACAGTGATATATTTTGTGAAAAATTCTCTGCAAACTCCTTGTGAAATTCTGACTAGCTCTACTTTTTGTGCAGCTAATGTCATTTTTTAAAATGTCCTTTTCTTCATAAATAAAGCCAATATGTTGTAGTTCAATGACGAACGCAGGCAATGATATTTTCACATGATATTTGCCAAAAATGCAGGAAGTGACATTCTTCACATGGGAGGCTCTGCAGCACAACAGGTACATAATGGACCTGATTCTGATCTCATTTACAGTGGCACAACTCCATTGACTTTAATGGAAGTCGTTCCATTTGAATTTCCAGAGATTGCCCTTAAATAACAGTAGTGAGAAGGCAAAGAGGAGAAGAAACAGATGAAGAATAAATGGGGCAGGTACTATCACCTTATGAAAAATGTTACTCATGAAGGACATTTCTTTTTAATTCATTATCAAGACTATATAACCAGAATTCAGTTTAGGGAGAAGTACGCAGAGTTTTTATTAACTTCACAGGCACTCTACTGAGTCTGAGTGATAGTACACATAGAGCATGCTCAGGGGATTTACACAGTCATTGACATAGTTGCTCCACTCCTAAATTTCCATAATTAAGTCAAAGGAGTTGCACCTTCCTACATCAAGTCTGAATTTCACCCCGCATGTTCAGGTCAGATTTACTTGGAATTTGCTTAAGTAACTAAGGCTTCGTACTACTTACCTTCAGTGACAAGGTATTTACATTCAGAGTATATATTTTAATTTCATAACAAAGCACACAAGGGAAAACATATGCTGCTTAATACCTTCAAAGTAGCATAAAAATGCTTTGAACTATCTTTTGTAACTGCAGTCTTGTTTGTGACAACTATGAAAAGATTAGAATAATTCTCAAAAATTTCTACCTTCTGAATTACTTGATTTGGAGTGTTTCATTGGTTGTGTTTGTTGCCATTCAACTACTGGTTTGGGTGGAATTCTTTGTGAAGCTTAAACAAGACACCATACTTAAAATATATAGTTGTACTTAAATATTAATAAATATTGAGTCACGATATATCATCTAAATCTACTGCCTGCCCTTTTGGCTTCTTAACAGGGAGAGATATTTAGGTATTTATATGGATGTTTTTACCACCATATATATCTATTAGTATATTTCAGTTTCTGAAATAGCTCTGATTTTGTAGTCTACTGAATAAATGGATGCAGTCCTTAGAGAAAATTCAGTGGGTAGGATCTTCGTATGTGGGGGTGGGGAATGTGAAAAGAGGTTTGCACTCAAGGAGATCCAGTTTAGCTGCTTTGAAGTTTCATTTATGACTAGCCCAAAGGTCCTATTTTATATTTATTCTATTTTGGAGGAAGCCTGTCTGAATTACCATTCAGCATTAAGAGATCACACAAAAAGGCTGGTGAATGTTATACATGCTTATTTGCCAATAAAATTGTTTTCAAAACTCACACAGCTCTGTGTTAAGTGCAATAACACTTTACACATTTCACTACTATGGAATGAGAACTGAGATAGCTGCTATTTTCTGTTACTACAGATTATTTTTACTTGAGTCCCATTATTTTCACCAGGGAAATAGGGTACATGAACCATGTAATGTGTCCTGAGTGTCTAGGGATAATTATTTATGAATGATAATGCTTTTGGTCTCTCAATCTTGTGAATATTGGAATTCAGTTTAGTGCTCACTGTTTGTAATGATCATTCAACTATCATTCAACTTCATAGGCCAATTTACTTTCCAAACCTCAGCTCCTATTATGCTTGTGTATTTGTATATTGCTTATATGACTTAGTAGGTTTTTGGTTAATTGGAAGGATCAGATTAGCAATAATTTTGTTGATGTTTTAAAAGGTGGGAAATTAAATCTCACCTTCTTCAGTGCCACTTGACTGCGGATAGGGAAAGTGACACCTTGTAAACATAGCAACTAGAGCATTAATCTGATGACTTTGCCTTCTTCCTTTCCTCTTCTGTATGTACCTAGCAGTAGCCCTGAGATGCCCCAACTAGGATTAGGGCCTCTCTGTGCTAGACAACATACATGCCTTAAAATGCAAGACGGGGATATTGGTTCTGTGGACATGCCTGCTTTTTGTCACTCACTCTCAGGACTGAGAAAATACACTTATAAAAATGTAAAATGCACTTATAAAAATGCATGGATTCCAAATGACTGTTTAGAATTCATAAATGGGAAATGACTGCCTAGGAAGGAGTACTGAGGATAGGGATCTGAGGGTCATAGTGGATCACTAGCTAAATATGAGTCAACGGTGTAGCATTGTTGCAAAAAAAGCAAACATCGTTCTGGGATGTATTAGCAGGAGTATTGTAAGCAAGACATGAGAAGTAATTCTTCCGCTCTACTCTGCGCTGATTAGGCCTCAACTGGAGTATTGTGTCCAGTTCTGGGCACCACATTTCAGAAAGATGTGGACAAATTGGAGAAAGTCCAGAGAAGGACAACAAAAATGATTAAAGGTCTAGAAAACATGACATATGACGGAAGATTGAAAAAATTGGGTTTGTTTAGTCTGGAGAAGAGAAGAATGAGAGGGACGTGATAACAGTTTTCAAGCACATAAAAGGTTGTTACAAGGAGGAGGGAGAAAAATTGTTCTTTTTAACCTCTGAGGTTAGGACAAGAAGCAATGGGTTTAAATTGCAGCAAAGGTGGTTTAGCTTGGACATTAGGAAAATCTTCCTAACTCTCAGTGTGGTTAAGCACTGGAATAAATTGCCTAAGGAGGTTGTGGAATCTTCATCATTGGGGATTTTTCAGAGCAGGTTAGACAAACACCTGACAGGGATGGTCTAGATAATACTTAGTCCTGCCTTGAGTGCAGGAGACTGGACTAGATGACTTCTTCAGGTCCCTTCCAGTTCTATGATTCTATGATTCTATACCCCTTATAGTTTACTGTTTGTGAACAGCTATGCAAATGAACATAAGAACAACCCTACTCAGTCAGACAAATGGTTCATCTAGCTCAGGATCCTGTCTTCTGACAGTGGCCAATGCCAAGTGCCCCAGGGGGAATGAACAGACAGGTAATCATCAAATGATTCATCCCCTATTGCCAATTCCCAGCTTCTGGCAAACAGAGTTAGGGACACTTCATAGCATGGTTTTGCATCCCTGTCCATTCTGGCTAATAGCCATTGATGAACTGATCATCTGTGAACTTATCTAGTTCTTTTTTGACCCCTTTTATAGTCTTGGCCTTCACAACATCCTTTGGCAAAGAGTTCCACAGGTTGACTGTACGTTGTGTGAAGAAATACTTGATTTTGTTTGCTTATCAAGCTCGTTATATATTATCAACAAGTTAGGACAATTAAGGTATTCCCAACATTTAAATTTCTATGCATGGTTGTTAAATTCCAAGATTTCATGATAACAGTTTATCTATTTGGTACCATTTACATTTTCTCTCTTTATTGTTAAAATGCTTTCAAATACACATGGAAAAAATGATTAGCTTGACCTTTCTTTTCTGCTGAGAGAGTTGCAAGCAACCATTAAACACTGGTGTTTTTTCACGAGGCAAGAGATGTCAAACTCTAGGATATTTCATCATTTCCCATGACTGAAAATTTCCCATGACTTAAAATACAGAAAAAAGTGCTACATTGTAACAAACAAAGTTTTAAGGTTTTATGTTTCAACAGATGACTGAATATTGAATATTCAGACAGTGATATTCCATCATTACCTTGGTATTTGAGGTAACATATAATCTTGCAGATGCAGATACCTTCTTTTTAAAAAACTTTTTCCTGATGTAATGCATTTAAATTGTTGGTTAATGTTGAAGCTGTGGAAAGAGTTTTACTACAGATTCTAGCAATACTTACATCTCCTTTCTTTGCAGTGGGATGACATCCAGAAGGACCATATGATAGTAATCAGAACAGTATGAGAATTGTTATGGTAATGCATTTGGTGTCTACCATTTACTCGTCTCTTTACAATTATTGTCAAAGGAATGGAATTAATTTTCTGTGATTCCCTGTCCTCAGTATAACAATCATTGTCATGAGAGCATAGAATAAAAGTTACAGTGCTTTAATACTGAGGTTAACAACTGACACAACAAAGGTAATATATGAAGTGTGTTCTGTATGAAACAAAGCAATAGACATGGTAGGGAAGATGTATATAAGGGCTTAAACCTGTTTTAAAGCTTGGAAAGTATTCTCTTTCTCTCATTTTGCTGAACATGTTGTGCTAAGTGTACTTGTGTACCTCTGTCCTCTACTGGTTGGAATTACAATTGCTCAGCTATTTCATAGTTCCTATACTGCTAACAGCTAAACAAGATTCTCTTTTATCTCAAGGGCTTGGACGAGCTATTGTTCATTCAGTTTTCAAGGTTCACTTAGATCAGTCAGGAATAAGACCCTGCAGCTGCACCTGCTCAGTCTCCTGATGGCCTAATGAGCACAGCATCAGCTTGGCTGGCTGACTGATTGCCCTCCCTGATTGGCTGAGGAAGTTAGCAGGCCCGTTCTTAAGGCCAGCAGCAGCTCAGTGCAAATGCTTATGTATTCTCTGTCTCCCTGTGCTTGCCTTGCTTCTGCCTTACTCTAACCTTGACCCTTCCTGCACCCGGCATTGTTCCACTCCTGTCCCTGCCTTGCTTCTGCCTTAAACCTGTCCTGCTCCTGCCTTCCTTAATTCCAGGTAATCTGGTTCTGACCTTGGATTCCAATTCCTGGCTCTGCCTCAAACCTTGGCCTTGGCATTCAGACTGACTCCTGGTCCGATTGCCCAGGACCCAGTCTCCTGACATGATCTGAGGACAGAAAGGCATGGATAACAACCAAATTAGATTAATCATTGATTTGATTATCAGTATTATAAACATATGGTAAGAAAGACAATATTTGTAATGTTAAAGTCTCAACACATTAGACATTTTTTCTTCCACACATGACATGAAGAGAATATAGATTTATAAAAGAACTTAGGCAGGTTAGGTGCCTAACTCCCATTGAATTCTTTCCAGAGTAAATCCTCCCATCAGTGTGAGTAGGTATTTGTCTTGTAGATGCTTTTGAAAAATCCCACTATGCATATTTAAATACCTCAATTGCATATTTAGGCACCTAAATACTGTTGAAAATTTGACATCTAATCTAACAGAGTGATCAGTGGGGATGCTTCAGTTGATGGCACTTAGAGTGAATCTTGTGGCGAGCAGAGGGCAGAGAGCTTTTTTGTGAAAGGTTTTGGGACCCACTGCCACGTGCAGAAGTTAGACTGAGTCAAAATCTTGCCAGCTTTATGACATGATGAAAGACTTATTTTTTCATTCAGATGTTTTCCTCAGGTATGAAGCTGACTTTGCAGTGCCTGGAACATTCCCATTTAAGAAAGCAGTTCTGAAAAAGGAGCTTAAAGGAAGAGTATTCCCATGTGGGGTAAAAAAAAAAATCCTTGAAGCAATTTAAAGCTGTAGATAAAATGGTGATGAATAGATAAGAAATACATGTACTACTCATCATACTCATAGCTGCTAGTTATCATCAGTGAAAGAAGGTTGTCATGTGTTGCCGTGAAGAGTTTCCTTTCTCTCTGTCTGGGAACCTCAGCCCTTAAAGACACAGACTCTATTACCACACTTCCAATGATCTGCCACAGTATCTAATCAAGGGAGCTGCTCAAACAGCAAAAAATAAAATATAATAAAAAACCCTGTGTGTAAGTAGCTTGTCATATTAGAAAATGTGTTTTGATTCTGTCTAGTCACATCCCTATATTGTTAGTTGCTCACAAGTCACATGAGTAATGTTTGAATCATACAAATGGTCTCTGGATGAGAATTTTAGGCCACAGCAAAGATTCATTTAATCAAGAAAAGGAATTATTTTGTGATAAAACAAAATTTGTTTCAGGTGGAAGTAGAAGTAGTTGAGGATCTCAGTTTGGCAAAACATTTAATCTCATGCTGAACTATAAGCATATACTTATATCCCATTGACCTAAATTGGATTGAAGCATGTGTCTTTTCTGCATAGGGATGGATTTACACATTTAAAGTTAAGCATGTGCTTCCATACTTTGCTGAATCTAGGTCTAAGTCATCCAATCAGGGAACAGATACAACACTTCGTAACTTAGAAGTCCAGTCACAAAGTATTAGCAGATTATGACCTCAAATTAATTGACTGTTCACTGCTAACAATTTGTGAATATTCGATATCTCAAATATGTTTATAACAATGGTTTGACAGTTTTGAATAATCAACAAATTTGTAAAAATAACTAGCCAAATAAAAGGGATTACATTCCCCAACAAACTGTTCACAGTTCTGATAGTCAGCATTGATTAATGTAGTGCATCATATTCATGAACACTACTTTCTTCATTATTTCTTCTGGGAAAGCAAGAGAATAAATCAGTGCAGATTTCTTCCTGGATCACTACAGTGTGGCTTTTTTAATAGAAAATGTAAAATAATATTTACTGTCAAACACAGAAAACACACTTGTCAATAGTGCATATGATTAGTAACTTTCTTTTCACATTTGCTTTATTGTTACCTTAAAGGGATTCAATAATTCTCAATACATTTTTAAACAAGTTTACCCAATTTACTGTATACTACAATGTTACCACAAATTGTACCTTATGAAATAAATATTTTCCTGTTAAAGTTCTATTCCTATCTGCTAAACAACTTGCTTTTTAGTGTCACTATGAACCGATAACACAAGTAAATGGGAGCAAAAATATAATTATAGCAAAAATAGCACATTAAGAAAATGAAAATAAAATGGGAGCTGCATCAGTACTATAAATTAGGGAGTATCAAACAGAATAATTGAGTCACAGTACTGTTCCTACCATATAGCCTATGGCACCAAAGACCAAAACTGTGGAGGTCTTAGTGTTTTATTCAGGTTTTACTCAAGCCAAATCTCACTGAAAATATGGGAGACTGCATGAGTAAGGCCTGAGAGTAATAAATGATGGACAGTTCATCCCCTCGCATAGATGAACCGATTAAAAAGAAGGTAAGGAGGAAAAATTTATGTGATTCCCTTGGCGTCTTTTATTGGCTGGCTCCCTCCAGTACAAATTCCACTGGATTGCAGCCCTTTTTGCATTTCAAACATTCTGAAATAGTTTGGTTTTACAGTTGAAAAGAGTTTCAGTTTCTCAGGGAGGCAAAATATGAGTTGGGATGATTAATTAAAACAGGCAGCCAAGCTGAGATGATTGTCTGTGCTTCACACCCTTCTATTAAAATCATAAGTTGGTGTGAAATAAAAAGAGAGGATGTGTCCATATGTATCAGCTTCCTTTCATGAATGCAGCTGAATATTTCATTTTGAGTTAAGCAAGAAAATTCATAGATTCTAAGGCCAGAAGGAACAACTGTGATCATCAAGTCAGGCCATAGAACTTCCCCAAAGTAATTCCTAAAGCATATGTTTTAGAAAAAACATCCAATGTTGATTTAAAAATGGTCAGTGACAGGGAATCTAGCACAACCCTTGCTAAATTGTTCCTATGGCTTATTTCACTGTTAAAAATGTATGCTTTATTTCGAGTTTGTTTAGCTTCAACTTCCAGTCATTGGATCATGTTATATCTTTCTCTATTAGACTGAACACCTCGGTATTAAATCTGTTCCCTATCCATGTACTTATATATTGTAATTAAGTCATCCCGTAACCTTGTCTTTGTTAGACCAACTATATTGAGCACCTTGAGTCTATTGCTCCAAGGCAGGTTTTCTAATCCTTTAATCACTCTCATGGCTTTTCTCTGAACCCTCTTCAATTTATCGACACCCTTTTTGAATTGTGGGCACCAGAACTGGACACAGTATTCCAGCAGCAGTCACACCAGTGCCAAATAAAGAGGTAAAATAACTTCTCTACTCCTACTTGATATTAGGGTTCCCAAGTTTCTAATTGCACAAAACCGAAAACCCATTCCCCACGCTCCTGCTCACTCAACCCCTCCCCGTCCCTCGCTATCACCCACCCTCTCTCATTTTAACTTAGCTGGGACAGGGGCTGGGGGTTAGGATGTGGGAGGGGATGAGGGCTCTGGCTGGGGCCGTGGGCTCCAGACTGGGGCCAGAAATGAGGGGTTCAGGGAGCAGGAGGGGGCTCTGGGCTGGGGTAGGGGTTTGGGGTGTGGGCTCTGGGGTGGGCCAGGGATGAGGAGTTTGGGTTGCAGGAGGGGGCTCTGGACTGGGGGGTGGAGCTGAGGGGTTCGGACTGTGGGAGGCAGCTCTGGGCTGAGGCAAAGAGTTGGGGTATAGGAGCAGGTTGGGGTATGTGGGGGATATGGGCTCTGGGTGCAGACTCCATGGTGGGACCAGAAATGAGGGGTTCAGTGTGTCAGAGGGGGCTCCAGGCTGGGGCAGAGAGTTGGGGTGTGGAGCAGCTGCAGGTTCAGGATTTAAAATTTTTAAATAGAATAGGGCCAAGAATCATTCCTTGCAGATTCCCTCTGAAATCACACACATTTTTTTTGAAAAGGTAACAGATTTTTTAGATAAAGGAAATGCAGTGGATCTAATTTACCTAGATTTCAGTAAGGCATTTGATACCATGCCACATGGGGAACTATTAGTTAAATTGGAGAAGATGGGGATCAATATGAACATCAAAAGGTGGATAAGGAATTGGTTAAAGGGGAGACTGTAACGGGTCCTACTGAAAGGCGAACTGTCAGGTTGGAGGGAGGTTACCAGTGGAGTTCCTCAGGGATCGGTTTTGGGACCAATCTTATTTAATCTTTTTATTACTGACCTTGGCACAAAAAGTGGGAGTGTGCTAATAAAGTTTGCAGATGATACAAAGCTGGGAGGTATTGCCAATTCGGAGAAGGATCGGGATATTATACAGGAGGATCTGGATTACCTTGTAAACTGGAGTAATAGTAATAGGATGAAATTTAATAGTGAGAAGTGTAAGGTTATGCATTTAGGGATTAATAACAAGAATTTTAGTTATAAGTTGGGGACGCATCAATTAGAAGTAATAGAAGAGGAGAAGGACCTTGGAGTATTGGTTGATCATAGGATGACTATGAGCTGCCAATGTGATATGGCTGTGAAAAAAGCTAATGCGGTTTTGGGATGCATCAGGAGAGGCATTTCTAGTAGGGATAAGGAGGTTTTAGTACCGTTATACAAGGCACTGGTGAGACCTCACCTAGAATACTGTGTGCAGTTCTGGTCTCCCATGTTTAAAAAGGATGAATTCAAACTGGAACAGTTACAGGTACAGAGAAGGGCTACTAGGATGATCCGAGGAATGGAAAATTTGTCTTATGAAAGGAGACTTAAGGAGCTTGGCTTTTTTAGCCTAACTAAAAGAAGGTTGAGGGGAGATATGATTGCTCTCTATAAATATATCAGAGGGATAAATACAGGAGAGGGAGAGGAATTATTTAAGCTCAGCACCAATGTGGACACAAGAACAAATGGATATAAACTGGCCACCAGGAAGTTTAGACTTGAAATCAGACGAAGGTTTTTAACCATCAGAGGAGTGAAGTTTTGAAATAACCTTCCAAGGGAAGCAGTGGGGGCAAAAGATCTATCTGGTTTTAAGATTCTACTTGATAAGTTTATGGAGGAGATGGTATGATGGGATAATGTGATTTTGGTAAGTAATTGATCTTTAAATATTCAGGGTAAATAGGACTAATCCCCTGAGATGGGATATTGGATGGATGGGATCTGAGTTACCCAGGAAAGAATTTTCTGTAGTATCTGGCTGGTGAATCTTGCCATATGCTCAGGGTTTAGCTGATTGCCATATTTGGGGTCGGGAAGGAATTTTCCTCCAGGGCAGATTGGAGAGGCCCTGGAGATTTTTCGCCTTCCTCTGTAGCATGGGGCATGGTTGACTTGAGGGAGGCTTCTCTGCTCCTTGAAGTCTTTGAACCATGATTTGAGGACTTCAGTAGCTCAGACATGGGTGAGGTTTTTCATAGGAGTGGGTGGGTGAGATTCTGTGGCCTGCGCTGTGCAGGAGGTCGGACTAGATGATCAGAATGGTCCCTTCTGACCTTAGTATCTATGAATCTATGAATCTATTTGATGATTCTCTCTTTATAACAACACTTTGAGACCTATTAGTTATCCAGCTTTTAATCCATTTCATATGAGCTATATTAATTTTATATTGGTTTAGGTTTTTAATCAAAATGTCATGCTGTACCAAGTCAAATGCCTTGCAGAGGTCTAAGTATATTACATCAACACTATTCCCTTGTTAACCACATTTTTAATCTCATAAAAAATGTTATTAGTTTGACAGGACCTGTTTTCCATAAACCCAGGTCGACTGGCATTAATTATATTACCCTCTATTTCTTTATTAATGGAGTCCCATATCAGTCATCCTATTATCTTGCCCAAGACTAATGTCAGACTGACAGTCTTACAATTGCTAGTGTTGTCATTTACCCTTTTAAAATATTGGCACACCATTAGCTTTCTTCTAGTCTTCTGGCATTTTCCTGGTATTCCAAGACTTATTGAAAAATCAGCATTAATGGTCCACTGAGTTCCTCCGCAAGCTCTTTTAAAACTCTTGGATGCAAGTTATCTTGACCGGCTGATTTAAAAAGGTTTAACTTTAATAGTTGCTGTTCAACATCCTCCTGAGATACTACAGTTATGATCTGATATCACTGCATCATCTGTTTTTCCCAAATACAGAACAAAAATATTTATTGAACACTTCTGCCTTTTCTGCATTATTCTTGATAATTATACCATATTGATCTACTAATGGACCAATACCATTGTTAGGATTCTTTTTGTTCCTAATAAACCTGCTCTAATTATACTTAACTGTGCTCCCATATATTTCTCCTTGTGTCCCTTTGCTTCCCTTACCAATTTCCTACAAAACTGAGCTTGAAGTATGTGATACGGTACTTGTAGAACAATTAATGAAATGAGATTGGAAAAAATAAGTTCACTTAGGCTCTGATCTGGCATACATTTATACATATGTATGAGTTTATGCACACAAATAGTCTCAATTAACCCTAATATATGAGTAGTCTACAGAATTACTAATATGAAAATTATTCCTAAGTGTTTGCAAGGAGTCCTTGGATTATAGAAAGGTAACTCACACTTCATGACTGCTGTCAGAGTAGTTGTGTGAATTTTTTTCCAAAGAATAATCCTTGTGTAATTCACTAAAGTTGGCAGAGTCTAGAAGGCTGCTGTGACAATATCAACATTCATATGTAATTTTCTTTCTTGTATTATAGCTTACCTTTATATTAGACCCTCTATAATGCTCCTTAATGGCTGGGACCCTGATGCGGCACCATTAAAATGAATGGGAGTTTTGCCATTAAAACATTAAAGTTATTTTCTCTTCATTTCTTTGCTTCACTTCAGAGCATCTGCCTACAAACTTCCCCAGCTCCTACTGTGTGGCTTTATACTAAAGATAAGAAGAAACAGAACATTTATTTTCATATTGACAAAAGTGTAATGTTTCACTAGGGACAGCCACAATTTAAGGGTGTTGAGTTGGAATCTTAATATAAATTAAATACACATAGATAAGCATATGTTTGCCACAGCATAGAAATGATTTACTGAGGTATAGTAATAACTTCATCCAGATACTGGGTCAGCTCATGGCCCTGCTGTGTGGTTCCTGTGCATCACTAGCATAAAAAGAGGTTGTAATAACACAAAAAGCCAGCTGATGTTTCCCCTGACTTGTCATAACAGGGTCTACCTCACCCCCCTACATACATAGGAGACATGCTGATGGTATTAACAAGGTGAATGCCTGAGTTCTGCTGTCTTCTCAAATTTTGCAATGGTTCCCCCTAGGAGACAGTTGCAGTTAGCTGTAACTTAGAGCAATCTTAAGGCTTCTCTGAGTTGTGCAGGGGGCCAAACTGGCCACTGGATGACTCTAGAATCAAGGGAGCACCAAGATGACATAAATTCATATTTGCTGCCCCTTCAGATCCTGCAGACTGGCTGGACCTAGTGATGTGACTAATTGTTTTGATATTTCTGAGGAAAAGAACCTTACACGTATTTAATGTAAAACATTTAACCACTCCAGGATTGTACACATATTGTCCTGATCTTTGCTTTCATTCAGATACAGTATATCTGTACCCTAGTCTTTGTAATCAATTTGAAATGCTTATTCATCATGATATGATGCCACACAGCCTCCAATGTGCGGGATTTGGAGTAAAAGATATCTATATGCTCACAAAAAAGCCTGTTCTTATGTGATATCTTGTCCCATTTTAAGTAACTAAAGAGTGCACATAATTTAGAAAAGTCTCAGAAGCATTGACATTTTTGGTACTTATCCAAACCTCAGAAGCTTTTATAGTTTGACCATCACTAATTACAAACGTTTATACAGTAGCACAAACATCTACAAGGGAATGACCCTGAAAGATGGACAGTGCTATCAATAGGGGTAATGTTACTTAGAAATTGGATGTGATTCAGTCTTGACAAGTAGTCAGTTATAGAGTCTATTATAATTGTTTTAAAATATCAAATCTTACCTTTGTCACTTTTGTCCAGCTTGTCCTCGTCCATGCCTCCACGAATGCAAGTTGATGTCACACCATTCTATTTTGTTGTGAGCATGTTCTTTCCATTTCTGGCCAAAGAGTTTTATCATGGGATTGGCCCAGAGCATTTTTGGTCTGCCTAGCAGTTGCTTGTGGTTTCTGGGAATCCAACCACTGATGCATGTTGTCCACCTATTGTCTTGCTTACGGACTACATGACCTGCCCATCTTTGCTTTGCGTCGTACATTGCCTGCACTACATCGGTCACTCTGTATGCCTTCTGATCTCCTCATTCGGTATATGATCATGGAGAGATATACTGCATATTCACCTTTCCATTGCTCTCTGAGTGACAGTGAATTTTTCTCCTCTGCTTTTGTCATTGACCAGCTTTCTCCTCTGTATATCATTGCTGGCAGAACAGTGGAGTTAAACAGTTCTTTCCTTTTCTTCATGGGCAGTTCATCATCTATTATAGATACTTTATTTTGTTGAAACTTGCCCCCCCTTCTCCTCCTACTGCATTCCCCTTCCAATAAGTTGTCTCTGCTCAGCTGCTGACCCAGGTAAATGTATTTGTTGACCGCCTCAATTTCTTTCCCGTTTACAGTGATGATTCCTTCTGCACAATGCTCATTCTGCATCCACTTCATCTTCGATGTGTTCACTTCCAACCCGATAGCCTGCAAAAGTGTGTGCAGTTGCTGCAATTTGTTCTCCAGTTCTGCAGTGTCCTTTGCCAATATTACACAGTTGTCAGCAAAGAGAAGTTGTGTTAACTGTTCTCTGTCAATTCTGATTCCTTCTTCCCCATTCAACTTCTTGTACTGTGACTCCAGGACTTCTGCCAACAGCTTCAGTGAGATTGTGTCACTTTGTCTGACTCCTCTGTGTATAGTAATAATGCAGGGGACATTTTATCATGTTATCTCTGTGAAGCAATTGTGGCTAATTTCTTCCAGCAGATTGATGTATCTCAGGTCGATTCTGATTTCATTGAACGCGTTGAGTACAGCGTTAATCTCTACCAAGTCGAATGCCTTTTTATAGTTGACAAATGCAATACACAATGGTACTTTGTATTCCTTGCATTTTTCGATGAGCTGCCAAACTGAGTGGATGTGATCAGTGGTTGAATACCCTAAGCAGAAACCAGCTTGTTTTCTGCTTCTGTGCATTTCAAGATCCTTCTTAATCTGATTGAGTATGACACAGGTGAAGACTTTATGCACTTGTGAGAGGAATGTGGTCGGATGGTAGTTGCTCGGTTCTTCTGGATCGCCTTTCTTCATCAATAGTATTGTTTTTGATTTCTTCCTTGCATCTGGAACATACTTACTATTGATGTCGATGGTGAACCGAGGAGCCAACACTTTGAAGAGAGTATCTTCCCCTACTTTGAGATATTCCAGCCAAACATCGTCCACTCCTGGACTTCTTATTCAATTTCTTTCCACATACCGTCGGGAACTTCTTCTATAACCTATTGCCTTGAGAGTGCATGCTGGACATTGCCATGTGAGGAGCAGAGATCATTGTAGAATTTTGTACATATTTCATTCATCTTACTCCTTCCGATGTCCTTTCACCATTTTCATCTTTCAGCGCTGCCGGGATAATCTGTTTCAGCCTAACATCTCGTTCTACCTTCTTCAGACTCATTCTTTTTGGCTGCCTCTCTCAGTTTTTTCTTTCTAAAGTCTTTGTAATCTTCTCTGATCGTCACATGAATTTCTTTGCACAGTGCTCTGTATTCTTTGCCCATTTTTCCTTCTAATTTAATACGTGCCCTCCTCCTCATCAGATTCACAATTTCCTCGTTGATCCTTTGCTTGCATCCAAGTGTTTTCAATGCCTTTGCCTTCTTAGCTGCTGAGATTATCTGCGAGATAAACTCATATCAAATATAGCTAAAGAAAAACCAAGTAGAACTGTTATCACTCTTGAAAACAGCCTCAATTTTTTAAGGTAACCTCTGCCTTTTTAGACTTCAAAACATTAAAATACAGACCAGCTGCTCCAATTCCAAGCAAGTTGGTTTGTGAATGTTTTTGACTACTTGGAGCTGAGAAGGTGTTTGTCTACTCAGTGAGGGCTAAGCAGAAAATGATTCTTCTAATTTTTTCTTTAAATAGCATTTTTGGGAGTTAGAGTGAACACACTACAAGTAACAACCACCTGTGTTTTCATTTTATTTTAATAGAAATACCTTTTCCAAGATCTAATTAAAATTACATCTTGGTCTTCATGTGGTAAATGTAACCATATCACATTTGTTCTTTAATGTCTTCCTGTGTGAGTTGTTATGCTCATTTTAATGAAACTATAATGAAAAGCAAATCAATTCATTTATTTACATGCAATTGCTGTTTATAAAAGTGACATGAATTTAACCTGCTTCCCATTTGCAAGCACTGTGACATTAAGCAAGCAAGCATTACATTTAGCCAAAAATCTACTTGTGCAGACTGAGGTGACAATATTCTGTTACTAATGTTACTCTATGTCTTGCAGTACTACTTAATTTCTTAGCAAGCTCCTGGACTGGGGGCGAGGGAATGAAGATCATTATCTGTGTTTTATAATTAATGAAATCAGTACAGGTCTTGTTGTTGCAAAATGTCAGGTGAAAGTGGCAATGAACGTGAGGTGAAACTGACAAAAAAAAGTCCTCCTTTGCTAATGTAAATGCACTGCTTCTAAGGAGAATTTAATCATCAAAACACATCAATACACAAGAGAAGTTGAACAAACACGTGTCAGGGGTTATTTGGTCCTACCTTAGCATAGGAAGCTGGACTTGATGACTTCTCTTCCAGCCCTACATTTCTATAATTCTATGATTGTGTTGTGACATTATCAAGGACAACTAAGTTTATGTACTATAGTTTTTTCCTTTTACAAAGAGAGTCATAGGTTCTTAAGAGGCAAAAGGGCAGTGCACAGTGTGACAGACCCAGACCAGTGGGGTACAGGAGTCTGGTAGAAGGCAAATATGCTAGCCACTGGCTAAACAGGTTTCTGTTCCCTGAGTGACCAGAGCAGGGGCTGCACTAGAGCAATCAAGAACCTGCTAGAACCAATTAAGACAGGCAAGCTAATTAAGACACCTGGAGCCAATTAAAAACATACTAGAATCAATTATGGCAGGCAGACTAATCAGGATACCTGGTTTAAAAAGGACCTCCCATCAGTTAGGGGGGTGTGTGCAAGGAGCGAGAAGGTGGAGGACTGAGGAGTACAAGCGTGATCAGGCTTCAGGAGGAAGATCCTGTGGTGAGGGTAAAGAAGTTGTTGGGAGGAGGCCATGGAGAAATAGGACAGGGAGTTGTAGCTGTCACACAGCTGTTACAAGAAACACTGCAGACAGTTGCAATCCACAGAGCCCTGGTCTGGGACCTGGAGTAAAGGGCAGGCCTGGCTTGCTTTCATCCCCCTCAACTTCCTATTTGAGACAAGAGGAGGTGACCTGTGGGTCCCACCAGAGGGGAAGGTCCCTGGCCTATCCCCTGACCCGCTAGGTGGGTCAGCGGAGACTGCAGGGATTGTTCTCCTTCCTTTTTCCCATGCTGGCCAGTCATGAGGTTAGCTGAGTGAACGGCAGATTTGAGCCACTAGCAAAAGTGGCCAAACTGAGGGCAGCTGTGAATCTCTGAGGTGAGCAAATCTGCCAATAAGTGCAGGACCCTCCAAGGCAGAGGAGGAACTTTGTCACAACAGATACACTTGGCAGACAATAACAAAAAGATGTTAAAGAATGTAGATGTCATTGCTGTCAGTGGTCTATACTTGTTGAGCTCAGAATAGGAAGTTTCTAAACTTGATTATTGCTTATGATTCTGGAATAAGTAAAAAAACCAAAAAACCTCCTTTTAAAACACAAGAATTGGTTTGCTACTGATCATGGTAAACACAGCAATAAAATCTGAGGGTTCTGAGTGTAAAGGCAAATTCAGTCAGCAAAATAACCTATCATGAGCAAGAAAAGACAAAGAAGATGGGAACAATCTAAGGGACAGATCATTCCTTTGCATGGTAATACACACATAATGGGCAGGAAACTGCACCAGGGAGACAATCCCCTTTTCTCAAGATTCCCCTTAGCCCTCATAGCAGGGGAGGGTGGTGGGATCCTAGCAATGGGCTGGGACCAAGCTGGGAGAAGGGAGGACTAACAACAATACTACTCCAATAAGTGGAAATGCTTAAGGAAAGAATGGATTGTACAATTATTGTTGGGTATTTCCCAGATGAGTTAATAAAGCTGCAGCCTAATGAAACCACATCCTTTGCACATTATCTTTCTTTCTGGATGGTAGGGAGAGTGGACAGGAAATGCTACCAGGTCCCTTTTAGTTTCTGTACTTTTCTCCAATGAGGTCCCATGGCCTCCCTTGGAAAGAAAGCAAAGGTGTGACATCAAAACCATGAGGGTCTCCCAAGATCTTTTTAGACATTGGTTTTTTGAATCCTTACACACTCAACACTGTAATGGATTGCTTTCCTCTTCTGCCAACTATTCAGCTGAAATTGACATACATTTCCATTTTCCAGTCAGAATGTTAGATCTGATTAACATTTCCACTGCAAATTATCCTAATTGCAGCTATCACAGTGTAGCATTGTTTCTGCACAGCTGCTATTGTTTTTACTGTTTGAATGCCTTTGGGTATCTTCCTGTGAGTCTGAAAATGTATTATTATAGGCAAAACACTTTTTAAAATGTTATATTTATAAAGATATTTGCAACTCTTATTGTGTACAACCTTAGTGTATTAGGCATTTTATGGCCCACTTGATCCCCAGATGCTACCATGTGTATCTTGCACAGCATATACAAGAGTGTACAAATTTACCCCACTTCCTACTTTGAATTCAATATGTAATAATTAATAAATAAATAATACTAATAAATAATAAATTAATAATAATAATAGCTTGGTTCTTAACAGGAGATCCCAAGGAACTAAGTGGTTCATCAGTTTCAAAGATTCCTAGATATTAAGGTCTGAATGGATCATATAACTACTTAATTTGACCTCCTGCATATATATACAAGTCATATAGTTCACTTGGGATTCCTGTGTCTAGCCCAAGAATTTGTGGTTGAGTTTAGTTCAGAACACTTTCACTTCTGAATACTGGTCTTCAGATCCTGTTTTAGGTCTCATGTGTCACTAAATTAGTTGATGTTATCCTAGTCCCAAGTGGACATTTATCCACACTGCAAAACACCAAACCATACTATATGATTGGCAGGCTGACCAGGAGAATCCCAGGGCTGGAACAGCAGAAGTATTGGAAAGTTAGGATTTGTGCTGGGCTGAGCTGTGTTGGGAAGTTGAACAGCACATTTGCATAATTTGCTGTGGACATTACTAAGTTCTCACAAATATCTTGCAAGGAAGCAGGATCTCTGGATATTAATGGATTTACAAGAAATATGCACTAATCCCATTCTTTGAGATTTAGGTCCTCTGCAAAATTCTGTCTGAGTATGGGGATTAGATGCATTACTAAACACAAGAAACAGAATCTGAATAAAAAAGATGGACTTTTCTTCCTACTGTGCATCGCTGGATGGGACATGTTCTCTTAACCTCCCAAAATCTTATGGCATGCAAAATCATATTATGAAACAGGGAATCAAATGAAACTGGGAAGCTGTGCGCAAGCTGCCATAATTATTTTATTCTTTTCAAGAGAAATAAGAAGACAGAGGATAGAGCTAAGGGAAAACAGGTAGCAAAAGGTAAGCAGGGGACTGGTCTAGATAATATCTTGAGGTCCCTTCCAGTTCTATGATTCTATGAAATAGAAGTCCTATCACAAGGCCTCTTTAAATACAGAATTAGGGCCTCATCCTGCTGCAAGCAAAGTCAGTGGTACCTTTGACCTGGATTTCAATGGAAAAAAATCTCGGTGGGAAAAAACTTTAGGTCAGAGATGGAGAGAAACTGGGAAGAAGTGCTCTCTATTGAAGCCTTCTCTCAAGTCTGGAGAGGAGCTCCAGCCTAATAGGAAAAGACTCTAGGGGAGTGTAATTTGGGGATGGACTGATAGATCTGAACACTTCAACACCCCTGCAGAACACCGGGATGAGACCCAGTGGAGGGGGAGGCCCAAATCCCCCCATTCCTCTGTCATGAAAAAGCCCCAAGGGGAGAATAGGGGAACCACAGAAGGGGTTGACGCCTGCCAAATATGACATGGCAGGGTCTCTCTCCGGAACAGAGAGTGAAAAGGACTGTGGAGCCATGGCTTGACCCCTAGGCCAGCTGGTATTGTACTGATTTGCTACACCATCCCTACGTTTTGATGGCGGTAAATATTCTACATATGCACATTCACTGTGAATTGCACGCTCTGCTCAGTGTTGTCTCTGTGTAGAAAATTGCTTTGCAAAACATTTAGGACAATAAGGGCAGCCAAAGAAAGTGGCTTTCATGCCTAGGCTCAGATACAGTGTACAAAAAATGAAGTTGTTTTATTGGTGACAAGTGAGGGAAGAATATAGCTGTGAGGCACCTGAAGTGCCATCAGCCAATCTCCTTATGTTTATTGTACAGATGGATGGATAGTAAAGAATGCAACTTTTTGGGACTTCTCAAGCTTTGGATTCTGAATCTGAGAGTTTAACAAACAGTCCATGTAGTCACAGAAGTTGCCTCCAAGAGTACATGGTGAAAGGCAATGGTAAGACAGGCCTAACATATTTATTTAATCATCACGTCTTACAGTAGAGATTAGGGCTGGCAACTGCAACTGGAAGACGAGCCAAAGGAAAGGCAATATATTTATTTAAAATATTTAAGTAAGTCAGGGATAAAAACAGAGTTCACTGAAGTCCTGGCATTCTTATCTGGGAGGAGAAGGGCAAGTGGTGAATTGTATATTCTAAGCCTGTCACTTTGAAATACTGTAGCCTCCTCTAACTATGCAGCGTCTGAATAGTGGGTTTCTAAAATACCAACAAACCAGGACAAGACGTACTTGAAGATAACAGCATATGACATTATTTAATCTTGATGGAGGTTACTTATCAGGCAGGTTTTTATAAACTCTGACTACCAGAGATGTACAAAAGAATCTGAATGAAATGTAAAATTCAGAATTCAAGGTATTTGTTTTTCATTTAATTACAAATTGAAAAATGGACCCATTTTCCTGAAACTTTTTTGCAATTTTTTGGAAGTAAAAATGGGTCTAATATCTTGTGCATATGGACTAATTTTTAAGTAAAAATGGGCCAAATTTTGAGCAAAAATGGGCACAGTTCTCAAGGAAAGAGGACTTTGAAGCTGTGCATGTGAATGTTCACCATTTTGCATGTTACTATCAAACTTAAACTGCAAATAAAGAAAACTTAAAGGGTTTGCAAAATCACACAAATCAAATATTGTTAGTTTTGCGCATCTCTACTCATTATGCTATGGATAATGGAAACGAAAACCAGACATATTTAGATATAGCATACATAAAACCTAATGATGCAACTAGCCATTAAATTATTCCTTTAGAAAGACTTCCATTCCAAATTCTGGACATCTGAAGTTTCTATGCATAATTATAACGAAACAGAGAGATTTCTATTTGTAACTTATCTCCTAAATTAACTGAAAATGAATCCATTCAACATAAAAAGAACAACAGAACATTGTTTAAAATCTGATAGTTGTTGCACCAGTTATTATATCCCAAATTCTGGTTCTTCAATATATTTGATGTCAGTATGTTATTTATTTCATATGTGGTAGAATGCTAAATATTGTAAAACAGAATCACATGAATCACACAATACATTAACGCATTAAAGTGCCTTATCTGTGAGTGCTCATGTGCAAATCTCATGAGTTTAATTGTATGCATGACAGAAATGTTCTTTTCCTCAATGGCGACTACATGATGAAGTCAGAGATTTTATATTACTTGTGGAATGCTTTTTGCTCCTTGAAACAATGGTGATATGCATTACTGGAAGAGTTGTCATTTCCAGTTGTAATTGATTTGCATGGCTGCCATGGCATAACGTGTAAAATCACGACAGCAGGGAAGTATGGGAACAGGCAAATCACCACTGTGCTTAATCTGGGATTGTTCATTCATCGTATTTTAACTTTAACTTGCACTTGTCAGTTGGAATCATGGAAAGTCTGACCCACTAACTTTCCTTACTGTTCACTTCCTAATGTTTGATGACATTGCTTCAGTGCAGTGAATTTGGGCTCACCAAGGCTATGAGGATTGCATGAAGCCCCATCCTGATGTGGGGAAATTGTTGTAAGTGTTGGGGTTAGGGAGAGGAGGATTCTCAGTGAGTGTTCAGTATGTTAAGTACCTTCAAAAGTGAGGTGTGGAGCCCACACTCACTACCAGAGCTCCCACTGGCATGCTGATCACCCCAAAACTAGTCCAGCCACATTGGTCCAAAAATCGTCCTCCTTGTTTCCCAGGATAGATTAAGTGTGACCTAGTTTTATTCTTAGATTAGCCAATCTGCTCTGACTGCCTACAACAATAGGGAGACTTCTGGCATGTTGACAAGAGACAGTAACATACATTCACCTGATGTCAAAAGCTCATTAGCTGCTGCCATTTGTTGGACTCTTTTGAAGCTGTGACTAATGATAATAGTTTGGGTGTGTGATGGGGCACACTGACCTCTCATGAGCACTTCTGTCAGCTGGGTGCAAACCTGCACTCTCTCTGCTCGTCGTGCCCCCGTCAGCTATTGCCCTCATCACACAGGTCTTCTCTGACTGAGCCCTCCGGCCGAGTCACACACAGTCTAAACAGATGAAAGAACCCCTTCCAGGGTAAAAGTTCCAACAGGACCTGTCCCTGTACCCTTGTAACCATTTTTAGCCCATGTCTCTGGGCTAGTTTTAAGTCCGTGTCTGTCCTGGGATAGAACAGTGCCCCCGGGGCTTTCTCCCTAGAGACTCTAAATCCTTTAGCAGTTCTCTGGTGTCCCTTTAAGTCCAGCCCTTCACTTGGGCCTCTGAACAAGCCCAAGGGTGTGGTAGGACCATGAGGCCTCCAGCAGGGGGCCTCAAAGGAACCAGTTCATCCCTTCACAGGGTGACAACAGATTCTTCCCATGTAGGGTAGATTGAAGAAATGTAATCAGTTTGCAAACATTTTCTATACCTGAGTAATTTACTACAAGATATCTGAATGTGCCCCAACCTAAGGTCATTTTGGACACAACATAAGATCTCTCTTCTCTCAATAATGTGGCTGGAAAGTGGAAGAAAAGGGAATAGAATGAATGAAAAATGTTGTTTCACAATAATCACCTATTCACATGAAAAGCCTTCCTAGTGAACAATAGAAGTGACTGCAACATTAACCATATCATGGTGCATGGCTCTCAGGTACTGTGGTGAAGGACATATCAGAAATGCATGGATAGATTAGGCAGACAATTACAAATGCGCATGTATCCGCCTTCAGGCAGAATTCCCTTTCATGCCTGCCAGACCTCCTTTATGTGCCAGTTTATTTGGGTTTCTAGAACCCAATGGAAGTCCCCAACCCTTCTTTGTTGGGGGTTTGGTGAAAATTCTACAACTGCCTCACTAGCTACATGAGACACTGTACTCCTAGGACCTCCCCCAGGACAAGTTCTGTCATGGGTGAGGTAGCTAGAGAATGAAGCAGCAACTGGTGAAGCTGCAACAGGGCAGTGGGTTTGTATGGGCCTGAGAGAACTTCTTTTTTTTCCTTCCCTGGAGCACAGGACTGATCCACTATGGGGTGCCATCCACTAACCACCCACCCACCAGGTGCGGCATAGAAGTTCCAACATCTCCCAGTGGGTAAGCCTTACCCCGAGAAGGAGGATCTCACTGGGAGAGTAAGGCAGTGCAGAAGCAAACAGAGGGCAAGGAACTTTCTAATATGAGCACTGCCAATTCTCTGAACTTTCACTCCAGCTGAAAGTAGAGGGAGACAGTTTTGTGGGAGGAGCATAGAGCAGGCTGGGAGCAAAGTGAGGTGAGGGGTGACTGTGTGGAGCTAATGCAGGAAGAAGTAGTCATGGATAGTGGCTGATTTTATAGTTAAAAGTTGTTATAGTTGTGAGCTGTCCCTCCAAAACATAAAGCAAAATAAATAAATAGAAACAAAAAACCCAAGAGCTGTGCAGTCCCATTGAACTAACTCCTAATTTTGTATTCTCCATTTCCCTTACCCATTTCCTCCTTTTTGTCTCCCCTTGTCTTTTCCTGTCTCTCCTTATAATGTAAAGACTTTAAGGGAGAAATTGTGTCTTCATGTAGGTTGCGAACATACCTGCTACATTTTGGGTTCTCCAATAATAATAAAAATGATGATTTTGATGGTGAAACCAATATTGGAAGGGAAGCAAAAACACATGAGCATAGGGCCAAAACATGAAATTACCTAAAGAGATTACAGTAGATGGAGACTGGGAGCAAGTGTAAATAAATGTGAAGTTTGTACACTGGGAGAGAGGAAATTAACAGCAGAGATAAGTATTCTATTTATTTATTTAATTACGTTAGATTTCTATCAAAGTGCCAATCCGGTGGTTGCTTTTTTTTTTATCAAAGTTTCAAATACACAATGTTAAAAATAATAATCTATCAGCTTCCATGATGATAAGTGATCTTATAAAAACACAGATGAAGAGATAGAGAAACAACAGTTCTATTGCCTACTTTGAGAACAGTAATAATTATAAAAAAACATGCATCTAACAAATCCACAAACCCACATCCTTCAACTCACTCCACTCTTCAAACATCTGAGAAAAAAAGATGAGCTATGCAGCGTGTCTGGAAGGTTAACAAATCCAGGAACAAGCAGGGAAACCAGTTACAGAATAGCAGACTCTTCATGGAAACTGCATTGTCAGAAGCCTCCTTCTGACCTTCTCTGATTGCAACTGCAGTATCATATAGGGAGAGACACAGATTTCAAATTATTTATGACTTTATACTTTAAAATCAACACTCTAAATTTCACCTGAAAACTAACTGGCATCCCATGCAGATCAGGCTAAACTGTTGTGAAGTACTCTCAGTGGGAAGCTCCATTTAATAAGCTTGCAGTATTAGCTGCAATCTCCAGATAATGTTAAAGTATAGCCCCATGTAGAGTGCTTTACAGTAGTCTATTTTCTTGATGACAAAGACATGGATAAACTGTATCTGAAAAAAAGGGTCCCACTCATATGACTTGACACATCTGGGAAAACAAGTTCTTGGCTCCTGGGGCTACAGTACCTAAGCACCTAGGAACAGGCAAGTTTTAACAAGATTCCTAAATTGTGAAGTTGTGTATCAAACAGACCCACCATCTGCAATCAGAAATGCTGATGAAATCCTTGCCAATTTTTTTCTGGTTTTTATCCCCAACCTATCAATACTGTCCTAGTGAAGTCTGGATTGAACTTTAGCCATACTCTCATCCATACCCCAGTCTCATGCTGACACTATGCCATTCATTTCACTGAACCAACAGGGTTGAAAGTAAAAAGAAAAGGAGTACTTGTGGCACCTTAGAGACTAACAAATTTGTTAGAGCATAAGCTTTCGTGAGCTACAGCTCACTTCATCCGATGAAGTGAGCTGTAGCTCACGAAAGCTTATGCTCTAATAAATTTGTTAGTCTCTAAGGTGCCACAAGTACTCCTTTTCTTTTTGCGAATACAGACTAACACGGCTGCTACTCTGAAACCTGTGATTATGCAAAGGGTTGAAAGTGATAGACACACAGATCTGGAACTCATCAGCATACAGAAGATACTGCAATCCATATCTCCTTAACAGACTCATGTTTCATATTGAACAGGAGGTATGTGGCACTCTGCAAGAAGGACCCTGTAGCCAGGTGCACAATTATTTTAGTACTTACCATAATTATGACAATTCATCAAATAAGATACTGCAATTTGCTGATTTGGATTATTTCTAGATTTCCCTCTAATGTTCTTTGAGAATCAGTTACCATACAGATGGCAATAAAAATACAGCTGCACATGTTAAGTGAACTACATTTTATTGTTTTCAAGATGTCTGACAAACCTTCAACTTCCATAAGCAGATATGCTTGTCTCAATCATTTAAGAAACATTACTGTGATTTTGCATTTCCTATCATACTTTGGCCCTGAGAATTTGACTACATCAGTTATTCACATAACATTATGAGCCAATATCAGAGTTTGTATGAAAATTTAAAGGCAATTCATTTTAAAAAAAATATTTGCATAGTGCATATGTTGATGCAATTTCCCCTCCCCACCCCAGTTAAAAATGATATTTTGATGTCTGTCTGCAGTGTTGTTGTAGCTGTGTTGGTCCCAGGCTATAAGAGACATAAGATAGTATCTATTATTGCACCAACTTCTGATGGTGGAGGGGACAAGCTTTCAAACTTCACAGAGCTCTTCTAACTTCTGTTTAAGCTCTTCTAAAAGAGCTCCGTGAAGCCTGAAAGCTGGTCCCTTCCACCAACAGAAGTTGGTCCAATGAAGGATATTACCTTACCTGCCTCATTTTTGATGTCTGCCATTTAAAATCATACAGTATTTACTTAGCTGGAAAAAAGCCATATGAAATTCCACCTATCAGGCTTCTATTCCAGTAGCTTGATTTTCAGAGGTGCTGAACATCAATAATGACTATCAAATAGGCGCTACAGACACCCAGTCAATATGTGATTAGATCCTTCAGGTCATGAGACTAAGGTTGCAAGATCAGTTTCCCTTCCTGCTAACCAAAGGTCTGGTCCTACAAGATGCAATATGCCTCCTCTATGTTGCTGAGCCCCCTCACCAATCAGGTTCTTCTGGCCTGGTTCTGTGCCTGTGCCAGTGATCTCAGTTTCCACTGATTCCTGCAATTTACAGCATTTCAGAAGAGGGTTTTGTTATTGAGCTCTTAGTCAAAAATTTGTAAATGAATTTGCTTCTGCCATGGTCGTGCCCCTTGTATGTTCACTTTCCTCCAGTATCCATGTGATGTGATCCAGGTTTACTAGCACAAATACTTCAAGTAAACCTGAATACTCACAGGAAGCTAATTTTACATTCACTGTCTCTGACCATTGACACTAGAAACCTGAGTATAAAAGAATATTGCTCTTCCAGTCAGAGAACATAAACAATACTATATGATTTATGTGACTGATTAAAACTAAGAACTCAGTTTAAATAGCAAGCCTCCAAGGAATTTTATGAAAATTTCAGTGAATAATCTTGAATAACTAATACGTTCAAGACTTATCATTATCTACTCAAAGATATTTCCTGAGTAGAGAAAAAGAGAAGTTCATTAAAGAAATTATGTTATATGAATTATTTGCTCAGACTTAATGTCAATAACGAATGTATATATTTTCAATCTTACATACTGTAACTGGACAATTTTCATGCCATTTAAAATATATTACCATATGCTGAAACTAAATAGCTTGGATTTGATATAATATGAGTTTTATTTTTTTGGAACAGGGTAGTATACATGATTTAATGATCTCATGTTCTTTCAGTAATAATTTTATCATATGCCTTAACATACCCTTAATCATATCTGACTTTTTGTTGTGGTACAGTTATGAATAAAGATAAACATGTGGAGCTAATATTTTAAACATTATGTATGAAAATAGGCAACAGAGACATCCCAATGCCCTCCCCCAATTCTGTATATTTGTACAGTGATCACTTGACTATGCATGTTTATAAATAAAGATACATTAGTGCAGAATAACTAGAAAATTCATACCCCACAATCTAATTACATGTTATGGACAGGCAGATTTTACCAAATTATGACTCTAAACAAATTAAAAGGAAATCAATATTAAATTCTAATTAAAAGCAAAATATATTCTGCTTTCTGCATTGATGTCACTCTCCACCTCTGTCAGAGACCAAATAGTAACTAAGAAGGCATACATTACAAAATCAAAAAATGAACAACGTGCAATGATGTGCTGGTTAAACTTCAAAAGGTACAGAGCTTAGTTTGATTCAGGGAAGCAGCAAAAACCTTGGATATTTATCCAAAGGTTATCTGTACTAACTACACTTAAGTTGCTGGATTTAATTATTGTTGTGGTGCTTAAAAGCCAAGGCAACAGGGCCCAAGTGAAAATACATACATAAATAATGTGTCTGAAACATGGATTCTTTCTCATCTGACCACTTTCTGCCTTGCTACACCTATGCCTAGAAAGCTCCAGTTCCTCCTAACTTTTTGCAGGATTTTCAAAGGAGATGCTAAACACTGTAGGCCTCACTGATTTTAAGGGGCATACTTAGACTGCAAGATTTATCCACTGTTGATCATGGAATGCTGCTGTCTCATCTGACAGATGTAGCAGGAGTTAGTGGTAACACACCAAAATAATTCATAGCTTTCCTCTTGAACATACTCAAGTGGTTGTGATGGGCAATTGTTCTTCCACTCCCAAGCACTATCCTATATTATTCACAAGGGTCTTTCCCTTACCATTTTTAACATGTATATATGAAGCTTCTAAGGAAAGTCATAAAATAATTTGTACTCAAATAACAGCAGATGGTGCAGGTACAGAAAGGGTCAGGAGGGAGACTACATTCTCACTGGAAAAGCATAATTTTTCAGAATGCACTTTTAAAAAAAGTTCTTAAATGTTCTCACACAGAAGTGTTTCCACAGTACAGTAATTTAATGTCACAGCTCTCTACAACTGTAACTTAATGTCCATTAATTAATTAGATGCAGACAATGTTATTAGCTGTATTTGTTTGTCTTGTTCAACATTTTTTGTGGTGTGGATATCTTGCATTAGTTAGCCATCTCTTTGATAGATTTTTCTAACTGACACACATTGATCTCTAACTCAGCTATAGTAAATGTTACAGAACTTACAGGGGTACTAGGGTTAGGGCTAATGGCAGTTTCTGTGCCCAACTCCCCCGTTATTAATTGCGAGTCATTGAATTTTGGTGTGAAATTCAAAATTAAAGGATATGCTCTTCTGGATTTGTCTCATAGAAGAGATTGGACTAGATTCAGCTCCTAGCATGTTCAGGTGTACATGCGAGATCTATCTTTTTAAATAAAGCCTTTCCTCAGTCATAGCAACTCCCCATGACTATTTCATGATAGGAAGAGTTGGTAAAAATGGAGAAGATGAGTAAAAAGAAAGAAGCACCATGGAGAAAAGGAAGATAAGGAAGTGCAAGAGAAACAGATGAGAAAAATGAAGGCAGTAGAGCATTTTAGGGAATTACTCCAAGCAACCATCAGTTGTTGAGTGCTTCCATATCATGGTGACAGGCTGTTGTGGAGACAAAGCATGCATTCTTTTCCTCCATGACAACATCCCTTATGTCTTATCCAACTAAATTATTCTGGGTGGCTGATTCATTTGGAGAACAAGCTGAATATTTCTCACTGTGAAGTGTACTCTATCTGCTTCATGGATATGTCTGATCAGATTCAGATTAGATAGGTTTACGTCAAACTTTTTCTGGATGAATTTAATTAGACTTGCTCACTAGGCTTCTGGAGGGGATAAGGGAGCTTTGGAGTGCTACAGGGAAGTTGGACATAAGTTATTGATGGTCAGTAAACTCAACCTTAATGGCATTGGGTATATTGCTTTTTGAGATTACTGACACTTCCTTAAAGGGAGCCAGCCTACCAGTTTGCATCAGATAGGGTGTTGCAGCCTCTTACTCAAGAAACCATCTGTTGACATGACCAATCTCACTGTCATCCTACCAGTTACTTGCCAATTTTTGGAACAGTTATTGAAAAGGCAATGATTAAGCACGTTTGATAACACCTGGAGACCTCTGAAAATCAGGGCTTAATCCTGGAGATGGCACAGAAACTATACTGCTCTTATTGGCTGATGATTTCCTTCTACTGTGGGCAAAGGTCTATGCTGTTTCCTGTTGATCTGTCTGGAGTCTTTAATACTCTAATCCACAAGTTTTTGGTAACTCAACTGCAGACTTTAGTTGGGATGGCTGGAATTGCACATCAATGATTCCATCCTTCTTTTCTGAGACATCTCATAGCATGTTCTTGGGTGAGTGTTCAAGTAAAGTAATAGATATTTGTGTTGGGTTCTGGAGAGTTCTATTCCATCACTCCAGTTCAGCGAGTTTGGGAGGCCTCTGTGGGAAACAGCTGTGTGGTTTGGGCTCCGGTGCAGTCATTACGTGACTGATCTCTCTCTCTCTCTGATTTGTAATCAGTTTCTGTATTTTGTTATATCTACTGTAACTCAATTCTTCTAATTCCTATGTCCCCAGTCCTGCACTGAGAATTGCACTGGCAGAGGAGTGCTCCTGTGTAGTCCTCAGTACAGGATCAGGGACTATTTCAGGAAAACAATAATATTTATGTTTATGGCAGCAGGAAACAAGAGATGAAACAGAAAGGAAGCAAAACCCACACAGCAAAGGGAGCTAGTACAGCTTATTGAAATGGTCAGTGGGAGGGGAGGGGATTTTTGGGTAGCGGGAGGGACAGAAAGTAACTTCTACTGTATCTTTTGGGTGTCTTTTTCTGGTCTGTCTTCTAAATAAATTTTCATTGTTCACAGAACATTTACACTCCAGTAAAGAGGGGAGGAGACAAGGAAGAACAGTCAGAGTTTATTTAGTATTTGTTAGGTTTGATAGCCATGCTGCGTGCTAATAAATTCCAGAGAATATCAAATTCCAAATGGTTTTAAAGATGTATCTGTTTGGTATTCTGATGTAAGAACACATGAATAGTGCTTTTCCTGTGCCTCATCAATACAGAGCGTCCACCAAAGCTTTGTCAATGAATATCATAATTTTAGGATGTTTTGGATTCCCCGCCCCTTGCTGCTGAAGTCCCTAATGGTGCTACTGAAATAGACATTTGCATTTTGTGTGACAATTACAACTGTTTTGCTCTCTTTCTCAAACTTATCTTTGTCTTTGTGACCTCCAGTTTCAGTTATTGTAATTCACTCAGTATGGGATTACACTTGAAGGCCGTTCAGAAGCTACAGCTGGTGCAGTATGCAGAGGCCAGGTTGCTTGGTGATGATAGCTACAGAGAGCATAATATATTAATGTTCCAAAGACTGTCTTGGCTCCAGATTTGCTTTCAATATGTTCCTGTTGATCTATAAATCCCTACATGCTTTCATTCCTAGCTGTCTGAGAACCTCCTGTCTCCCTCTGCACCATCATCACAATAGAGAACAGCTGCACTCATGCCTACATTCGGGGCCACCTAAGCACTGTACTTCCAGGGCCCACACATACCTTTGCTCAGCCACCCAGAACGCTATCCCCGATTTCCCAATCTGTGGACATGCCTGCCTCTAGTGTAGTGAGCAGTGGGCTAGACACTGTGTTACCCAACAACCTTCTACCATTTCTATTTGGAAAAGCTGTACTTCAGCTAGATTAAGTTTTGTGGATGTGCATGGGCTCACAGCTGTTAATCCTCAAAAATTATAAACTCAGGTGTCAATATTTTTATACTATTTGCACTGGTGTTGGTACCTGCTCAGTTTAGTTGTTATGCATGTGCACAAGTATAGACCTGGTAGAGGCTTCTAAGAATGGACCCCCATAATCTGATTTATAAAGCCACTTTTCAGAGTATAACTGCAATTTGCATTCTAAACTGTCTTTAAATGACTATCCCTAGCAGAGATACATAGATAGTTGATACAGATGAAATGCAGTACAGGCATGATGTATTGTTTATGGTTGGAATGCACTGATAATTTACAAGAGAATTCATCAAAATCCCATATATAGTCAAGCAAGCCATCAGATTTCAAACCATATATGTGAATACTGATTTCAAATGTCAACAAGTCCATGTTTGAGAGACCAATTTAGGAACAATTATACATTAAAAAACAACAAATTGAGTCGAATACCCCTAAGTCCCAGTTTGCTTATTTAACTAGGCGCTCATGCATTCCTGCCAAATCTGGTTTTCATGAGAACAATTTGTTCATTATGTGACATTTGAAACCATTTAAGCAGTTGTGAAATGGAATTAGAGTCTCCACTAAAATGTTTCATTGACTGGAATGTATTGGCCATCTTTGGAGGCCACTTAAAGTATGGTGAAAAGGTGTGAAAATGTACTGAATTATTAAGGCCACTTTATTGACAGTTTGTAATTTTCCCATGTTGATACTTTCCCCCTACTTTTAGCATTTTAAGTGGGAATGTTTCTGACTTATTTAGAATGTGTGGATCCAAAAGACTGAAATTTAAGCTGATTTCAAAAGAAAATTATCTGATAACAGTTCTATTCCCCTGCCAAACAAAATTCCATTAACCAGCTGAAATGGGACTTAATAACAATCACGTAAACCAATTAGTCTCAATTTATAACTCCATTAGGAGTGTTATTATCACCACATTGCTTTATAGAACTATGAATCCTTCTGACTTTCCCCATGTTATTTCTCCCCCCCACCCCACCCCCCACTGTTCCTCAGATATTCTTGTTAACTGCTGGAAATAGCCTACCTTGCTTGTCACCATGAAAGGTTTTCCTCCTTTCCCCCCCCCCCCGCTGCTGGTGATGGCTTATCTTAAGTGATCACTCTCTTTACAGTGTGTATGATAAACCCATTGTTTCATGTTCTCTGTGTGTGTATATCAATCTCCCCTCTGTTTTTTCCACCAAATGCATTCGATGAAGTGAGCTGTAGCTCACGAAAGCTTATGCTCTAATAAATTTGTTAGTCTCTAAGGTGCCACAAGTACTCCTTTTCTTTTTTCTCTGACACTGGATCAGTGAGAAATCTCATTCTTCTTCCACATTCAACATCAGAGATAGTCTGGACTTGATCATAAAAATGTGATTACCTCTAATAACATAAAAAGAAAAGGAGTACTTGTGGCACCTTAGAGACTAACAAATTTGTTAGTCTCTAAGGTGCCACAAGTACTCCTTTTCTTTTTGCGAATACAGACTAACACGGCTGCTACTCTGAAATCTAATAATATAGGTATCGCTGGAAACTGTTACTGTATTTTGGTTACTCAGTCTCCTTTATATTTACTGATAGTAATACAATGCCAAAGTAACTTTGAATAGTACGATCACTTTATTGTAAATGTATTTGATTCCTTCTTTAAATGCCTCTTTCACTATTTAAAAATGTTATTGTTCCCTAAACTATGAATTCCATAGTGCCTGGAATCTATCATTTAACCATTGTAATCTGCCCCACCCTACGCATTTTGCTGACAGTTATAACAGAAATCAAATGTTTCTAAAGTCCAAGGATTGAAATGGAAAATCACATTTAAAATGTTCAGAACTGAGTTGTTTTCATGTGTGGGATAATAAAGGGCAGTGGATCTATTTTAATATTGTTTTTCACTGGGAGTGGTGAGGGATTTTTATGACCACATAATTAATCCTAATACCAAGACAAAAGGTTTCCCTCCCAAACAAACAGACTATGGGTTTCAGATCAATGAGAGTGACTATGTCATGTACTTCTGTACCAGATGTGGACTAACCACAGAACTTGCTTATATACACCAGATGTGATCATCATAAGATCCTTTAATGCTCTGCCAGGTATAGCTGAGGTTCTTTTACATAAGGTATTTTACTCACAGTGCCACCTAGTGGCGGAACAGTATAGTACAGCATTCCATTACATCTCCCCCTTTAAATTCTACATTCCTACTATTTACAATATTTACATCATGCTATCTTTGATGTTCAGTATGCATCAGTCTGTTAAGTGTCTCTGAAACATACTGGTTTTCTAATTACATCACCCAAACTCATAACAACATGGTTATCAGGCTGTCCATTAGTTGCAAAAACTGGCTGTGGTCAGTTTGAAATCCTTGAGTTGTCGCTTGGTCTGCAACTGCCATCTATAGAGTTTGCTCTCTTGATTGCTCTTTCTGAGGAACAAACTGTAGATGACAATGGTTTGTTGAACTCTCCACTGTCACTCTTGATTACATGTGATCTGGGCACTGAATTCTTTTTCATTATGACAGCTAGAGTTGTCCATTCTTTTTCTCCATCAAATTTGACATGAACATGGTCACCAGGTTCTAGACCTGGCATTTCTCTAACTCAGTAACATCCACTGTGTGACAGGTTGTCCCCCTTTAAGGTGCCACATGATGTACTGGGATACAACTGAGCCCACCTGTTCTGTCAGCCTGAGCCCCCTTTACCCTGTCTCACACAGGCAGGGTCACACCCAGCTGCAGAAAGACACACTGAGATCAGCTCTGGGAAGACTCAGCTTAAGAGACTTGCACCAGCACTTTGGTGCCCTCTCCCTTGGGGTGCATACCCAAAGGTATATTGTCTTGAGCTGTATAGAAAAATCTGCACAGTGCAAGCTCATAAAAATTTGCCCTCTCCCTCAATGTGAAGAGAGATATGCACAGCTTCTTGCCACCCCTCTCCCCCCGATATGGATTGTACACACTGGGTTATGTTATAAACAAGAAATATGTTTATTAACTACAAAAGACAGATTTTCAGTGATCATAAGCAATAGCAAACAGAACAAAGCAGATTACTAAGCAAATACAACAAAACATGCAAACTAAGCTTGATTCATTAAAGAAACAGGTTACAAAATGTAATTTCTTACCCTAAATGTTGAATTAGGCAGGGCACAGAGTTTCTGTAGCTTAGAGTTCTAATTATCTCCTCTTACAGACTGGACCCCATCTCAGTCTTGACTCACCCCTGCTTTTCCCCTCAGATACTTTCAGAAGTCTTTCTTCTTGGGTAGGCAATGGAGGAGAGTCAAGATTAATCCCCTCCCGAGCCTTAAAAAGGATTTTCCTAAGGCAGGAAACCTTTGTTTGATCCCCATCCTCCTATAGAGGAAAAGTACCAGCAGTGCCCAAGGTGGTATTTGGTATCTGGTGATTTTATCACCTGACCTGGTTGTGTCACAGCTACATCCCAGGATGCCTCTCAGGAAGAAGAAAGATTAGTATCTTCAATTTTATTATTTCTTCCCAATGGCCCTTCAAGGCTGTGATGGCCAGTTGTCTAGGGGGTATCTCCCAAATACACACACAGTTGTAATTGTTACATAGTCAATATTCTTACCTTTAGATACATAAATGATACATGCACACAAATTAGATAATCACATTCAGTAAATCATAACCTTTCCAATGATACTTACAAGACCAATCTTGTATAAAATATATCTTAGACGATATTCATATCATAACCATATTTCTATGAAGAATATGTGGTGTAATGTCACATGTCGTAAAAGTGTTCATAAGTTCTTTTAGACTTTTTATCCAGTTTGTCTCTTCTCTTCATGTCTGGTCCTTTTTGAGATTGAACTTTGGAAAAGAATCTAACAAGAGTTCTGAGTTGTCGTCCCTTCAGCACTTATATTAGAATTCTATTAGAATTATTTGAGGGAGTCAAACAAACATGTTGACTAGGGTGATCCAGTGGATATAGCATAGTTGGACTTTGACAAGGTCCTTCACCAAATGCTCTTAAACAAAGTATGCAGTCATGGGATAAGAGGGAAGGTCTCATGGATTAGTAACTGGTTAAAAGATAGAAAACAAAGGGTTGGAATAAATGGTCAGTTTTCAGAATGGAGAGAGGTAAATAGTGGTATCCCCCAGGGATCTATACTGGGACTAGTACTGTTCAACATATTCATAAATTATCTGGAGAAAGCGGTAAACAGCCAGGTGGCAAAATTTGCAGATAATACAAAATCACTCAAGATAGTTAAGTCCAAAGCAGACTGTGAAGAATTACAAAGGGATATCACAAAACTGGGTGACTAGGCAATAAAATGGTAGATGAAATTCAACACTGATAAATGCAAAATAATGCACATCGGAAAACATAATCCCAATGTTATGGCATATACTAGACATGCTGAGGCCCCACACTTTAATCCAGGAAAGAAACAGTGAAGGTGGGTCTCCCAGGCCTGCCTATGAAGACTGCAGAGAAGCAGCAATCAGAATGCAGCACGCTCAGTTAAAAGAAGTTGCAGGGCTTGAGCAGGGCAGTAGCTGGCTGGGACCAGAAGGTTGAGGAAGGGTTGGAAGACTCTGAAACTCTTCAGGCAAGAAGGCTGGGGGGAGATCCTGCACAAACAGGGAAGAGACACAGAGAACCCACAGTATTCTTGCCAGCAAGTTAAAGAAGTATGGGCTGGATGAATGGACTATAAGGTGGATAGAAAGCTGGCTAGATTTTTGGGCTCACTGGGTAATGATCAATGGCTCCATGTCTAGCTGGCAAGTGGAGTGGCCCAAGGGTCTGTCCTCGGGTCGGTTTTGTTCAATATCTTCATTAATGATCTGGAGGATGGTGTGGATTGCACCCTCAGCAAGTTTGTAGATTACACTAAACTGGGAGGAGAGATAGATACGCTGGAGGGTAGGGATAGGATACAGAGGGCCCTAGACAAATTAGAGGATTGGGCCAAAAGAAATCTGATGAGGTTCAACAAGCATAAGTGCAGAATCCTTCACTTAGGACGGAAGAATCCCATGCAATGCTACAGACTAGGGACCGAATGGCTAGGCAGCAGTTCTGCAGAAAAGGACTAGATCGCATGCCCTGATTCTCATGGGTGACTTTAATTTTCCTGATATCTGCTGGGAGAGCAATACAGCGGTGCATAGACAATCCAGGAAGTTTTTGGAAAGCGTAGGGGACAATTTCCTGGTGCAAGTGCTAGGGGAGCCAACTAGGGGGAGCACTTTTCTTGACCTGCTGCTCACAAACCGGGTAGAATTAGTGGGGGAAGCAAAAGTGGATGGGAATCTGGGAGGCAGTGACCATGAGTTGGTTGAGTTCAGGATCCTGACGCAGGGAAGAAAGGTAAGCAGCAGGATACGGACCCTGGACTTCAGGAAAGCAGACTTTGACTCCCTCAGGGAACAGATGGCCAGGATCCCCTGGGGGACTAACATGAAAGGGAAGGGAGTCCAGGAGAGCTGGCTGTATTTCAAGGAATCCCTGTTGAGGTTACAGGGACAAACCATCCCGATGAGTCGAAAGAATAGTAAATATGGCAGGCGACCAGCTTGGCTTAATGGTGAAATCTTAGCGGATCTTAAACATAAAAAAGAAGCTTACAAGAAGTGGAAGGTTGGACATATGACCAGGGAAGAGTATAAAAATATTGCTCGGGCATGTAGGAAAGATATCAGGAGGGCCAAATCGCACCTGGAGCTGCAGCTAGCAAGAGATGTCAAGAGTAACAAGAAGGGTTTCTTCAGGTATGTTGGCAACAAGAAGAAAGCCAAGGAAAGTGTGGGCCCCTTACTGAATGAGGGAGGCAAGCTAGTGACAGAGGATGTGGAAAAAGCTAATGTACTCAATGCTTTTTTTGCCTCTGTTTTCACTAACAAGGTCAGCTCCCAGACTGCTGTGCTGGGCATCACAAAATGGGGAAGAGATGGCCAGCCCTCTGTAGAGATAGAGGTGGTTAGGGACTATTTAGAAAAGCTGGACGTGCACAAGTCCATGGGGCCGGACGAATTGCATCCGAGAGTGCTGAGGGAATTGGCGGCTGTGATTGCAGAGCCCTTGGCCATTATCTTTGAAAACTCGTGGCGAACGGGGGAAGTCCCGGATGACTGGAAAAAGGCTAATGTAGTGCCCATCTTTAAAAAAGGGAAGAAGGAGGATCCTGGGAACTACAGGCCGGTCAGCCTCACCTCAGTCCCTGGAAAAATCATGGAGCAGGTCCTCAAAGAATCAATCCTGAAGCACTTAGAGGAGAGGAAAGTGATCAGGAACAGTCAGCATGGATTCACCAAGGGAAGGTCATGCCTGACTAATCTAATCGCCTTTTATGATGAGATTACTGGCTCTGTGGATGAAGGGAAAGCAGTGGATGTACTGTTTCTTGACTTTAGCAAAGCTTTTGACACGGTCTCCCACAGCATTCTTGTCAGCAAGTTAAGGAAGTATGGGCTGGATGAATGCACTATAAGGTGGGTAGAAAGCTGGCTAGATTGTCGGGCTCAACGGGTAGTGATCAATGGCTCCATGTCTAGTTGGCAGCCGGTGTCAAGTGGAGTGCCCCAGGGGTCGGTCCTGGGGCCCATTTTGTTCAATATCTTCATAAATGATCTGGAGGATGGTGTGGATTGCACTCTCAGCAAATTTGCGGATGATACTAAACTGGGAGGAGTGGTAGATACGCTGGAGGGGAGGGATAGGATACAGAAGGACCTAGACAAATTGGAAGATTGGGCCAAAAGAAATCTAATGAGGTTCAATAAGGATAAGTGCAGGGTCCTGCACTTAGGATGGAAGAATCCAATGCACCGCTACAGACTAGGGACCGAATGGCTCGGCAGCAGTTCTGCGGAAAAGGACCTAGGGGTGACAGTGGACGAGAAGCTGGATATGAGTCAGCAGTGTGCCCTTGTTGCCAAGAAGGCCAATGGCATTTTGGGATGTATAAGTAGGGGCATAGCGAGCAGATCGAGGGACTTGATCGTTCCCCTCTATTCGACACTGGTGAGGCCTCATCTGGAGTACTGTGTCCAGTTTTGGGCCCCACACTACAAGAAGGATGTGGATAAATTGGAAAGAGTACAGCGAAGAGCAACAAAAATGATTAGGGGTCTAGAGCACATGACTTATGAGGAGAGGCTGAGGGAGCTGGGATTGTTTAGTCTGCAGAAGAGAAGAATGAGGGGGGATTTGATAGCTGCTTTCAACTACCTGAAAGGGGGTTTCAAAGAGGATGGCTCTAGACTGTTCTCAATGGTAGCAGATGACAGAACGAGGAGTAATGGTCTCAAGTTGCAATGGGGGAGGTTTAGATTGGATATTAGGAAAAACTTTTTCACTAAGAGGGTGGTGAAACACTGGAATGCGTTACCTAGGGAGGTGGTAGAATCTCCTTCCTTAGAGGTTTTTAAGGTCAGGCTTGACAAAGCCCTGGCTAGGATGATTTAACTGGGACATGGTCCTGCTTTGAGCAGGGGGTTGGACTAGATGACCTTCTGGGGTCCCTTCCAACCCTGATATTCTATGATTCTATGACTTAGGGGGTACAGTGGATGAGAAGCTGGATATGAGTCAACAGTGTGCCGTTGTTGCCATTCAGGCCAATGGCATTTTGGGCTGTTTAAGTAGGGGCATTGCCAGCAGATCGGGGGATGTGATCGTTCCCCTCTATTTGACATTGGTGAGGCCTCATCTGGAGTACTGTGTCCAGTTTTGGGCCCCACACTACAAGAAGGATGTTGAAAAATTGGAAAAAATCCATTGGAGGGCAACAAAAATGATTAGGGGACTGGAACACATGACTTATGAGGAGAGGCTGAGGGAACTGGGATTGTTTAGTCTGCAGAAGAGAAGAATGAGGGGGGATTTGATAGCTGCTTTCAACTATCTGAAAGGGGGTTCCAAAGAGGATGGCTCTAGACTGTTCTCAGTGTAGCAGATGACAGAATGAGGAGTAATGGTCTCAAGTTGCAGTGCGGGAGGTTGGATATTAGGAAAAACTTTTTCACTAGGAGGGTGGTGAAACACTGGAATGCGTTACCTAGGGAGGTGGTGGAATCTCCTTCCTTAGAAGTTTTTAGGGTCAGGCTTGACAAAGCCCTAGCTGGGATGATTTAGTTGGGGATTGGTCCTGCTTTGAGCAGGGGGTTGGACTAGATGACCTCCTGAGGTTCCTTCCAACCTGATATTCTATGATTCTATGAACCCGAGGACTGTTACCCTAAGGTAATAGGTGAAGGTGATGTAACTGAGTAGGAAGCAGCCCATGGAAAGCAGCAGCAACTATTAAGGGAAGCAGTATGTGGCTGCTGTTTATAAGGTCCCTAGGCTGGGATAAGGATGGGATAAGACTTTGTGCTAAAAGGCTGAGAAAGGGGCAAAATTTAAATAGGCCCAGAGATGGGGCTGAAGACCTGGAGAGGGCTAACTATTTGTTGGGCTTTGTTAAGAGATGACCTAGCTGGAGAGCTTGGGCATGGAGAACCAATAAAGACAGAGTCTCCAGGGAAAAAGCTCTGGGGGCATTGCTCTGTAACAAGGTTCAGAAGGGCCTGAGAATTGGCCCAGAGACAGTGTTGTGAGTACCAACAAGGGCACGATGATAGCTCTTGTTGGAACTTTGTTAACCCAGAAGGGGTTTATCCACTTTAGATTATGTGTCATTTAGCCAGAGGGCTGAGCCACTGAAGACCTGCCTGAAGAGGGCATCAGCCAATGGGGAGTGCTCGGAGCAGAGAAAAAGAGTGCAGGATTGCATCCAAGTGAGAGGAGATGCTCATGACAGGTGAGTGCGCCCTGTCACATCCAACTATACATTTAAAATATTGGGGTCTTAATTAGCTGTTACCACTCAGGAAAGATCTTGGAGGCATTGTGGATAGTTCATTGAAAACATCCGCTCAATCAAAAAAGTTAAGAGAATGTTAGGAACCATTAGGAAAGGGAAAGATAATAAAACAGAAAATATCATAATGCCGCTATATAAATCCAGGTATGCCTACACCTTGAATACTATCTGCAATTCTGATTACCCCATCTCAAAAAAAGATATTGTAGATTTGGAAAAGGTACAGAGAAGGGCAACAAATTCTCTGGTGAAAACATGTTTTTTCATAAATCACATTTCTCTGAGATATAAAGTATCCATCAAACATAGCCAGAACCCTTATACAGTCACCTTTGTGACTGTCTTCAGTAAAGTCAAAGGATTTAAAATTATGCTCTGCCTGCTTCCCCAAAGCATAAATTAAAAAGAAACCTGTATATCTCCAGTTTCTTTGTAGAGATTGCTTGCAATTTGAAATCTTCCAAAATACTGCTCCCAGTCTGTCCATTGTGAAGGTTTGTGAAAGCTGAAGTTCTTTGGGACACTAAAGTAGCATGTTGATGAGATCTTGCAACCTCTGTTGCTTTGTACTTTCTGTCTGCAAACTTGTTGCTGTTTCCCTTCTATTTCTGTTCTTCGTTCCATGTACTTCTGTATCAGATATGGTCACAGAGCTTGTTTACACACACATAAGATTTGTTCATCATAAGACTCTTTAATGCTCTGTCAGGTATGGCTGAGATACCTTGGTTTAAATAAAAAGAAAAGGAGTACTTGTGGCACCTTAGAGACTAACAAATTTATTAGAGCATAAGCTTTCGTGAGCTACAACTCACTTCATCGGATGCATTTGGTGGAAAAAACAGAGGAGAGATTTATGTACACACACACAGAGAACATGAAACAATGGGTTTATCATACACACTGTAAGGAGAATGATCACTTAAGATAAGCCATCACCAGCAGCAGGGGGGGGGAAAGGAGGAAAACCTTTCATGGTGACAAGCAAGGTAGGTTAGTTCCAGCAGTTAACAAGAATATCAGAGGAACAGTGGGGGGTGGGGTGGGAGGGAGAAATACCATGGGGAAATAGTTTTACTTTGTGTAATGACTCATCCATTCCCAGTCTCTATTCAAGCCTAAGTTAATTGTATCCAGTTTGCAAATTAATTCCAATTCAGCAGTCTCTCGTTGGAGTCTGTTTTTGAAGCTTTTTTGTTGAAGGATAGCCACTCTTAGGTCTGTGATCGAGTGACCAGAGAGATTGAAGTGTTCTCCAACTGGTTTTTGAATGTTATAATTCTTGACGTCTGATTTGTGTCCATTCATTCTTTTACGTAAAGACTGTCCAGTTTGGCCAATGTACATGGCAGAGGGGCATTGCTGGCACATGATGGCATATATCACATTGGTAGATGCGCAGGTGAACGAGCCTCTGATAGTGTGGCTGATGTGATTAGGCCCTATGATGGTATCCCCTGAATAAATATGTGGACAGAGTTGGCAACGGGCTTTGTTGCAAGGATAGGTTCCTGGGTTAGTGGTTCTGTTGTGTGGTGTCTTGCATAATGACAGGTTTCAGAGTAGCAGCCGTGTTAGTCTGTATTCGCAAAAAGAAAAGGAGTACTTGTGGCACCTTAGAGACTAACAAATTTATTAGAGCATAAGCTTTCGTGAGCTACAGCTCACTTCATGCATCCGATGAAGTGAGCTGTAGCTCACGAAAGCTTATGCTCTAATAAATTTGTTAGTCTCTAAGGTGCCACAAGTACTCCTTTTCTTGTTGTGTGGTGTGTGGTTGCTGGTGAGTATTTGCTTCAGATTGGGGGGCTGTCTGTAAGCAAGGACTGGTCTGTCTCCCAAGATCTGTGAGAGTGATGGGTCATCCTTCAGGATAGGTTGTAGATCCTTGATGATGCGTTGGAGAGGTTTTAGTTGGGGGGCTGAAGGTGATGGCTAGTGGCGTTCTGTTGTTCTGTTGTTTTCTTTGTTGGGCCTGTCCTGTAGTAGGTGACTTCTGGGTACTCTTCTGGCTCTGTCAATCTATTTCCCCATGGTATTTCTCCCTCCCACCCCACCCCCCACTGTTCCTCTGATATTCTTGTTAACTGCTGGAACTAGCCTACCTTGCTTGTCAGCATGAAAGGTTTTCCTCCTTTCCCCCCCCTGCTGCTGGTGATGGCTTATCTTAAGTGATCACTCTCCTTACAGTGTGTATGATAAACCCATTGTTTCATGTTCTCTGTGTGTGTGTATATAAATCTCTCCTCTGTTTTTTCCACCAAATGCATCCGATGTAGTGAGCTGTAGCTCACGAAAGCTTATGCTCTAATAAATTTGTTAGTCTCTAAGGTGCCACAAGTACTCCTTTTCTTTTTGCGAATACAGACTAACACGGCTGCTACTCTGAAACCCTTGGTTTAAATAAGATTTTTACACACAGTGCTAGCTAGTGGCTGAACTGTATAATGCAGGTTTGCATTCCATTACAGACTATAAAAATCAAACAGTGAATAGCATCATTTTGTGCACGAAATGCTGAAAGCTAAGAAAGGAGCGGCATTTTCTTCCAAATTATCTGGCTTTCACTGTATGTGTTAGAGCCAGACATAGTAAACCAGATACAGTTTGAGGGCTTGTGGAATTTATCCCTCAACCAAGCAAGGAGGTGAATTACATTTTTTATTTTTACTTTTGTAGATATTAAATAGCTGAAGATTCTCCAGCATATTCCTACCAGATGGCAAGAAACACTTCCTATAATTGTATTCCAACTGTGGATCTCTTCCTGAGGAAGCTGCAATTCTAAAGGTAGAAAAAGAAAGCCATAATGTAAAATGCCAGAGATAAGAAAAAGAGTGAGAGCAGCCTCATTGGAGTCAGATAATGGTTGACCAAGGAAATGGATTGAGAATTGAATGAGAAGCTGTTTTTCACCAAGTTGTTTAAAAGATGTAGTGAAGGAGAATAGAGAACTTGATGGCCACCATGGCTAAAATGTGCTGATGCATGTAATGACAGACTAGAGGGCTGCACAGGATATGGGCACAGGCAGATTTATTTGTTGATCAAAGTTGACCAGAAAGGATTTATAACATGAAAGAAAACACATGTTATGGATGTGCTGTTGAATGGCCACTCTGCTGTGGGAGCCACCATGAGCAATTCTGACTGATTTGGCTTGATACCTTCAGGAGGCTCCAGAGAATTCTGCCATAGTGAGGGTTCTGCTGCCCTTTCAAGCACACATTTACCTCCCACTAGGGCCCAGTCCTCTTCCTTTTTCGGACAACTAGTTCCTGCAGGAGCATTGTCAGGGAGTGGTGCCTGACCTCCAAAATCCAACACAGGGATTGGGGCACTCTGTGTGCAAACCAGACAGCTGACACTTGAGCTCTTAATTTGGAAGCACCTGCCCTTTCCAGAAACTAAATGGACTGTGTGTGACTGAGAGATCATGGAAAGAGGCTAGGCAGTGCTGGTCACCAGATAGCTGAAGAATTGCCCTCTGACACACCAGTACTTGCATCACAGAATGAATACGTGGCTCAGTATGACATAAATTTCCATAGACACCTTGTCTGAGTTGAAACCAGAAGGTGTTGTGTGAGGTGTCTATGGAACCAATATGTAAGGCATAGTGAGTTTTTGTCAGGCCTGTTACAGAACAGTTCACCCTTTGCCCCTTGGCACTGAGGGATTCTTAGGTTCAGTTAGATGTATGTAATCTGCCAAGCAAATTGCTAGGAAAATAAAACGTTTATATTTGAATGAAGCAAATTGATATTTCTTTTTAGGTCTATGCTGGGGTTTTAAAAATGATGGGCAAATTGCAAGGGTTCAGAGACTGAGGTTCCTAGATACAGATCAATCCAGCTGGTGCTTGATTCATAGATACTAAGGTCAGAAGGGACCATTCTGATCATCTAGTCCGACCTCCTGCACAACGTAGGCCACAGAAACTCACCCACCCACTCCTACGAAAAACCTCTCACCTACGTCTGAGCTATTGAAGTCCTCAAATTGTGGTTTAAAGACTTCAAGGAGCAGAGAATCCTCTCTCAAGTGACCCATGCCCCATGCTACAGAGGAAGGTGAAAAACCTCCAGGGCCTCTTCCAATCTGCTCTGGAGGAAAATTCCTTCCCGACCTGAAATATGGTGATCAGCTAAATCCTGAGCATATGGGCAAGATTCACCAGCCAGATACTACAGAAAATTCTTTCCTGGGTAACTCAGATCCCATCCATCTAATATCCCATCTAAAGGGATTAGGCCTATTTACCCTGAATATTTAAAGATCAATTAATTACGAAAATCACATTATCCCATCATACCATCTCCTCCATAAACTTATCGAGTAGAATCTTAAAGCCAGAGAGATCTTTTGCCCCCACTGCTTCCCTTGGAAGGCTATTGCAAAACTTCACTCCTCTGATGGTTAGAAACCTTCGTCTAATTTCAAGTCTAAACTTCCTGGTGGCCAGTTTATACCCATTTGTTCTTGTGTCCACATTGGTGCTGAGCTTAAATAATTCCTCTCCCTCTCCTGTATTTATCCCTCTGATATATTTATAGAGAGCAATCATATCTCCCCTCAACCTTCTTTTAGTTAGGCTAAACAAGCCAAGCTCCTTAAGTCTCCTTTCATAAGACAAATTTTCCATTCCTCGGATCATCCTAGTAGCCCTTCTCTGTACCTGTTCCAGTTTGAATTCATCCTTTTTAAACATGGGAGACCAGAAGTGCACACAATATTCCAGGTGAGGTCTCACTAGTGCCTTGTATAACGGTACTAAAACCTCCTTATCCCTACTAGAAATACCTCTCCTGATGCATCCCAAAACTGCATTAGTTTTTTTCACAGCCATATCACATTGGCGGCTCATAGTCATCCTATGATCAACCAAAATTCCAAGGTCCTTCTCCTCTTCCGTTATTTCTAATTGATGCATCCCCAGCTTATAACTAAAATTCTTGTTATTAATCCCTAAATGCATAACCTTACACTTCTCACTATTAAATTTCATCCTATTACTATTACTCCAGTTTACAAGATCATCCAGATCCTCCTGTATAATATCCCAATCCTTCTCTGAATTGGCAATACCTCCCAGCTTTGTATCATCTGCAGACTTTATTAGCACACTCCCACTTTTTGTGCCGAGGTCAGTAATAAAAAGATTAAATAAGATTGGTCCCAAAACCGTTCCCTGAGGAACTCCACTGGTAACCTCCCTCCAGCCTGACAGTTCGCCTTTCAGTAGGACCTGTTGTAGTCTCCTCTTTAACCAATTCCTTATCCACCTTTTGATGTTCATATTGATCCGCATCTTTTCCAATTTAACTAATAATTCCCCATTTGGCATGGTATCAAACGCCTTACTGAAATCTAGGTAAATTAGATCCACTGCGTTTCCTTTATCTAAAAAATCTGTTACTTTCTCAAAGAAGGTGATCAGGTTGGTTTGGCCCAAGCTACCTTTTGTAAAACCTTGTTGTATTTTGTCCCATTTACCATTGACTTCAATGTCTTTAACTACTTTCTCCTTCAAAAATTTTTCCAAGACCTTGCATACTACAGATGACAAACTAACTGGCCTGTAGTGAGCCGGATCACTTTTTTTCCCTTTCTTAAAAATAGGAACTATATTAGCAATTCTCCAATCATTCGGTACAACTCCTGAGTTTACAGATTCATTAAAAATTCTTGCTAATGGGCTTGCTAATTCCTTTAATATTCTTGGATGAAGATTATCTGGGCCCCCTGATTTAGTCCCATTAAGCTGTTTGAGTTTCGCTTCTACCTACTATTATATGGTAATATCTACCTCCATATCCTCATTCCCATTTGTCATGCTACCATTATCCCCAAGATCCTCTTTAGCCTTATTAAAGACTGAGCCAAAGTATTTGTTTAGATATTGGCCCGTGCCTAGATTATTTTTAACCTCCACTCCATCCTCAGTGTTTAGCAGTCCCACTTCTTCTTTCTTTGTTTTCTTCTTATTTATATGGCTATCGAATCTTTTACTGGTTTCAGAGTAGCAGCCGTGTTAGTCTGTATTCGCAAAAAGAAAAGGAGTACTTGTGGCACCTTAGAGACTAACAAATTTATTAGAGCATAAGCTTTCGTGAGCTACAGCTCACTTCATAGGATGCATTTGGTGGAAAAAACAGAGGAGAGATTTATATACACACACACAGAGAACATGAAACAATGGGTTTATCATACACACTGTAAGGAGAGTGATCACTTAAGATAAGCCATCACCAACAGCAGGGGGGGGGAAGGAGGAAAACCTTTCATGGTGACAAGCAGGTAGGCTAATTCCAGCAGTTAACAAGAACACCATACAAAGCAAAGCTGCAGCGATTAGCAAAAGATCTTCTAAAGCAGTTCCAAGTAAAGAATATCAGAGGAACAGTGGGGGGTGGGGTGGGAGGGAGAAATACCATGGGGAAATAGTTTTACTTTGTGTAATGACTCATCCATTCCCAGTCTCTATTCAAGCCTAAGTTAATTGTATCCAGTTTGCAAATTAATTCCAATTCAGCAGTCTCTCATTGGAGTCTGTTTTTGAAGCTTTTTTGTTGAAGTATAGCCACTCTTAGGTCTGTGATCGAGTGACCAGAGAGATTGAAGTGTTCTCCAACTGGTTTTTGAATGTTATAATTCTTGACGTCTGATTTGTGTCCATTCATTCTTTTACGTAGAGACTGTCCAGTTTGGCCAATGTACATGGCAGAGGGGCATTGCTGGCACATGATGGCATATATCACATTGGTAGATGCGCAGGTGAACGAGCCTCTGATAGCGTGGCTGATGTGATTAGGCCCTATGATGGTATCCCCTGAATAGATATGTGGACAGAGTTGGCAACGGGCTTTGTTGCAAGGATAGGTTCCTGGGTTAGTGGTTCTGTTGTGTGGTGTGTGGTTGCTGGTGAGTATTTGCTTCAGATTGGGGGGCTGTCTGTAAGCAAGGACTGGTCTGTCTCCCAAGATCTGAGAGAGCGATGGCTCGTCCTTCAGGATAGGTTGTAGATCCTTGATGATGCGTTGGAGGGGTTTTAGTTGGGGGCTGAAGGTGATGGCTAGTGGCGTTCTGTTGTTTTCTTTGTTGGGCCTGTCCTGTAGTAGGTGACTTCTGGGTACTCTTCTGGCTCTGTCAATCTGTTTCTTCACTTCAGCAGGTGGGTACTGTAGTTGTAGGAATGCATGATAGAGATCTTGTAGGTGTTTGTCTCTGTCTGAGGGGTTGGAGCAAATGCGGTTATATCGTAGCGCTTGGCTGTAGACAATGGATCGAGTGGTATGATCTGGATGAAAGCTAGAGGCATGTAGGTAGGAATAGCGGTCAGTAGGTTTCCGATATAGGGTGGTGTTTATGTGACCATCGCTTATTAGCACCGTAGTGTCCAGGAAGTGGATCTCTTGTGTGGACTGGTCCAGGCTGAGGTTGATTGTGGGATGGAAATTGTTGAAATCATGGTGGAATTCCTCAAGAGCTTCTTTTCCATGGGTCCAGATGATGAAGATGTCATCAATGTAGCGCAGGTAGAGTAGGGGCATTAGGGGACGAGAGCTGAGGAAGCGTTGTTCTAAGTCAGCCATAAAAATGTTGGCATACTGTGGGGCCATGCGGGTACCCATCGCAGTGCCGCTGATTTGAAGGTATACATTGTCACCAAATGTGAAATAGTTATGGGTCAGGACAAAGTCACAAAGTTCTGCCACCAGGTTAGCCGTGACAGCATCGGGGATACTGTTCCTGACGGCTTGTAGTCCATCTTTGTGTGGAATGTTGGTGTACTACAGCATTTGCTCAAGAAACTCCCTGAAAAAGCACAAGAACAAATCTGCAGAGACACACCCCTGGAGCCACGACCTGGGATATTCTATCTGCTACCCAAGATCCATAAACCTGGAAATCCTGGACGCCCCATCATCTCAGGCATTGGCACCCTGACAGCAGGATTGTCTGGCTATGTAGACTCCCTCCTCAGGCCCTTCGTTACCAGCACTCCCAGCTATCTTCGAGACACCACCGATTTCCTGAGGAAACTACAGTCCATTGGTGATCTTCCTAAAAACACCATCCTAGCCACTATGGATGTAGAAGCCCTCTACACCAACATTCCACACAAAGATGGACTACAAGCCGTCAGGAACAGTATCCCCGATGCTGTCACGGCTAACCTGGTGGCAGAACTTTGTGACTTTGTCCTGACCCATAACTATTTCACATTTGGTGACAATGTATACCTTCAAATCAGCGGCACTGCGATGGGTACCCGCATGGCCCCACAGTATGCCAACATTTTTATGGCTGACTTAGAACAACGCTTCCTCAGCTCTCGTCCCCTAATGCCCCTACTCTACCTGCGCTACATTGATGACATCTTCATCATCTGGACCCATGGAAAAGAAGCTCTTGAGGAATTCCACCATGATTTCAACAATTTCCATCCCACAATCAACCTCAGCCTGGACCAGTCCACACAAGAGATCCACTTCCTGGACACTACGGTGCTAATAAGCGATGGTCACATAAACACCACCCTATATCGGAAACCTACTGACCGCTATTCCTACCTACATGCCTCTAGCTTTCATCCAGATCATACCACTCGATCCATTGTCTACAGCCAAGCGCTACGATATAACCGCATTTGCTCCAACCCCTCAGACAGAGACAAACACCTACAAGATCTCTATCATGCATTCCTACAACTACAGTACCCACCTGCTGAAGTGAAGAAACAGATTGACAGAGCCAGAAGAGTACCCAGAAGTCACCTACTACAGGACAGGCCCAACAAAGAAAACAACAGAACGCCACTAGCCATCACCTTCAGCCCCCAACTAAAACCCCTCCAACGCATCATCAAGGATCTACAACCTATCCTGAAGGACGAGCCATCGCTCTCTCAGATCTTGGGAGACAGACCAGTCCTTGCTTACAGACAGCCCCCCAATCTGAAGCAAATACTCACCAGCAACCACACACCACACAACAGAACCACTAACCCAGGAACCTATCCTTGCAACAAAGCCCGTTGCCAACTCTGTCCACATATCTATTCAGGGGATACCATCATAGGGCCTAATCACATCAGCCACGCTATCAGAGACTCGTTCACCTGCGCATCTACCAATGTGATATATGCCATCATGTGCCAGCAATGCCCCTCTGCCATGTACATTGGCCAAACTGGACAGTCTCTACGTAAAAGAATGAATGGACACAAATCAGACGTCAAGAATTATAACATTCAAAAACCAGTTGGAGAACACTTCAATCTCTCTGGTCACTCGATCACAGACCTAAGAGTGGCTATCCTTCAACAAAAAAGCTTCAAAAACAGACTCCAACGAGAGACTGCTGAATTGGAATTAATTTGCAAACTGGATACAATTAACTTAGGCTTGAATAGAGACTGGGAATGGATGAGTCATTACACAAAGTAAAACTATTTCCCCATGGTATTTCTCCCTCCCACCCCACCCCCCACTGTTCCTCTGATATTCTTACTTGGAACTGCTTTAGAAGATCTTTTGCTAATCGCTGCAGCTTTGCTTTGTATGGTGTTCTTGTTAACTGCTGGAATTAGCCTACCTGCTTGTCACCATGAAAGGTTTTCCTCCTTCCCCCCCCCTGCTGTTGGTGATGGCTTATCTTAAGTGATCACTCTCCATACAGTGTGTATGATAAACCCATTGTTTCATGTTCTCTGTGTGTGTGTATATAAATCTCTCCTCTGTTTTTTCCACCAAATGCATCCGATGAAGTGAGCTGTAGCTCACGAAAGCTTATGCTCTAATAAATTTGTTAGTCTCTAAGGTGCCACAAGTACTCCTTTTCTTTTTGCGAATCTTTTACTATTGGTTTTAATTCACTTTGCAAGCTTCAACTCTACTCAACTTTTAGCCTGTCTCACTTTATCCCTACATGTTCTGACCTCAATAAGGTAGCTTTCCTTGCTGATCCCTCCCATCTTCCACTCCCTGTATGCTTTCTGCTTCTTCTTAATCATCTCTCTAAGATGCTTGCTCATCCAGCTTGGTCTACAATTCCTGCCTATGAATTTTTTCCCCTTTCTTGGGATACAGGCTTCCAATAGCTTCTGCAGCTTTGATTTAAAGTAATCCCAGACCTCCTCTACCTTTAGATCCATAAGTTCTTCAGTCCAATCCACTTCCCTAACTAATTTCCTTAATTTTTGAAAGTCAGCCCTTTTGAAATCAAAAACCCTACTCGCAGATTTATTTTTGTTAATCCTTCTGTTCAGTTTGAACTGAATTAGCTCATGATCACTTAAACCAGGATCATCCCCTACAACCATTTCTTCTACGAGGTCCTCACTACTCACCAAAACCAAATCTAAAATGGCATCCCCTCTAGTTGGTTCAGCAACTACATGATGAAGAAATCCATCAGCTATCACATCTAGGAAAATCTGAGCCCTATTATTATTACTAGCACTGATCCTCCAGTCTATATCTGGGAAGTTAAAGTCTCCCATGATTACGCAGTTTCCATTAGTATTTACTTTATTAAAAACATTAAAAAGGGCTCTATCCATATCCCAAGTTAGGTCTATAGCACACTCCAAGCACTATCGTAGGAGAGGCTCTACTAGTTATCTTCCCCAAAGTTATTTTTGCCCAGACGGACTCTGTCTTATCCATTGCATTGCTTCTTATTTCTTTACATTCTACCTCATCATTGATATACAATGCTACTCCACCACCTTTACCTTTATTTCTGTCTTTCCTAAACAGCACAATACCTGTAGTCCAGTCATGACTTCTATTCCACCATGTTTCTGTTACCCCTATAATATCTGGTTTCACTTCCTGCACCAGTAGCTCTAGTTCCTCCATTTTGTTACCTAGGCTTCTCGCATTGGTGTACAAACATCTTAATTTTTGCTGTTTGGTCTCATTCACATTTTGTACCCTATTAGGCACAGTCATTCTACAGTCAGTATAACCTATTAGACTGGTATCCACACTGCCCTCGCTCCTTATATACATTCTCCTACCCACGGCTGTATCCTTTCTTACTTCGTCTTTTTCCCTCTCAGTGCTAAAATCTGGCGTGGAGATTACCTGGACATCTCCCAACCATCTCCCCCAAATTCCTAGTTTAAAGCTCTCTTCATCAGTTGTGCCAGCTTCCATCCTAGAAGTCTATTTCCTTCCCTACTTAGATGAAGTCCATTCCGAGAGAACTGTCCTCTGTCCATGAATGCCTCCCAGTGGCCATACATCCCAAAGCCCTCCTTATAGCACCACTGCCTAAGCCATCTGTTGACAGTCATAATCTTGTCACACCTTTGTTGCCCTTCTCTAGGAACAGGCAGAATCCCACTAAAGATCACCTGAACCTCGATTTCCTTAAGCGTCTTCCCCAGCCTAGCATAGTCTCCCTTAATACTTTCCAGCGAGAATCTAGCCGTATCATTTGTTCCCACATGAAGGATAAGTAGGGGATTCTTTCCCGCTCCCGTTAGGATCCTTTTCAACCTCAGGTCTACATCCCGTATCTTAGCACCTGGAAGACAGCACACCCTTCTATTCTCTGGATCAGCTCTAGTTACAGGCCTGTCTATTCTTCTCAATAGAGAGTCCCCGATCACATAGACTTGCCTTTTCCTGGTGATGGTGCTATTCTCCAGTCTCTCCCCTGTTCCCTCTGGCTGCAAGTTCTTTCCATTCCTATTCTCCCTTGTAATCCTCTTCAATCCATCCTGAATCCTCCTGGGGCTCATATTTGGTGTAGTCTCCCTTGACTCTTCCCCTTTTCCTATAGGACTAGCCTCTCTTCTCTTCTTCCTTGCCCTTCCACCTTCAGCAACTACCTGCTGAGCCCCTTCTTCATTTTCCAACTCTGCAAACCTGTTCCTAAGCTCTATTTCTCCTTCACTAGCCCATCTTTTCCTCTGCCTGGTTCTTTTAGTCACATGCTTCCACTGACCACTTTCCTCACCCAGTCTCCCCTCAAAATTCCCCAGCCCTGCTTCCATCTGTAAGTCTGAGCTTTTCCCTTCAGATACCTCATGTCTTTGCTCCATCATCTGCTCAAACACCTTCCTAAACTCAACCAGACTTTCCACCTGCATCTCCAAACCTCGGATCTTTTCCTCCATCGGCTCTATCAGGCGGCATTTCATGCAGAAAAAAACTCTTACCAGGTCCCCCCTCCAGGATCATGTACATACCACAGCTTCCACATCCAGTCATCCTCATTGTGTCTTTCACTACATGAGTCACTCCCACTGCTGCCTCTGTATCTGTCAGAGCCTTCCCACCTAAATCCTGTTAATCTGGGAAACAAAAGCCACACCAAAAGACCACCCCCCACAGCAAAAACAAACCCCAAACAAGCACCACAATACAAACTCCCCTGATTACAGCTCTGTTTGCTAACTCCTGTGTCACTGCAGCTGTCTGTGATCTGCAAGGAGGCTATGTCACTTGGGGATTTGCCATGAAGATTATGAGGGACTGAGGTTAAGTATCCAAAAGATCATATACATATATGCAGTTTATCCAAAAGTTTGGGACATGCTTCACCAGGTCCTACCAAGTCTGTGCTCCTCCCCTGTCCCCATCAGCAAACAATGCATCCTTCCTCAAACAGGTTGGATTCCCCTACCTACTGCATTGTTTTCTTTTGGAAGGTGTGGAGACCTACTCTATCGAACCTTGAAAAGAACATTAATATTGAAGTGCTAACTTCAGTATACTGCTTCTCGGAGTTGCAGATTATACAGTCAGAACTCTTAGCAGCACTGCTAAGATTGTAAACTCTTCCAGGCAGTACCCAGAGCAATGTTGATGTTTAAGAAATAATAAAGAATAATAGAACATACTGATAGGCCTGCTGAGGTTTATGATGTGACAATAGCACATTGTAGAGGGAGCTCAAAGTTACCATTCTCAGTGATTTCCCAATCCACTGGGGAAGAAACATTTCAACCCATGCCTCCAACTTCCTTCTCCTGACAGTTTTCACACAATTCTCATGTTAAAATCTAACCAAAATTATGCCAGAACTACATACCTGAGTGTTATAACGCCAACCTCTTGACATCATACTTGCAATGACCCAGTAATGCAGTTCCTAATTCTGCCCAAATACAACCTATTGACTGTATTTCAGTCATATACATTTTCCTCAGTGTTGTTTTAATAAGTATAGTTTTCTTCATAAAGCAATATTTGGTGGTAGATTATAATATACCGTTATTCCTGGATTCTGCCTTGATTAAGGCTAACATTATTCTGGTAAATCCCCAGTTATTGTAATCAATAATGGAGTCAGTGGAATAAGATAGAACCACAATGGAGTGGTTCTGATATTACAATAATATATAGCTATGAATAATGGAATAGCTGAGGTGAAAATGTGAAATAATTATAGTTTGCCTTTCAAGTTGATCCCATGTCCAGTGAAGTCAACAGAAAGACATTTATTGACTTCAGTATGCTTTGATCAGGGCTTTATTGAGTCATAGTAAATGTAATTACTACAGATTTGCACTAGTGAAAGTGAAATCGGAATTTGGCTGCTAATACATATTGTACTTTCCATCTGAGGATCTCAAAGCAAATCACAAACATTAATTCAGCATCACAACACCCCCATGAGACAGATAAGTATTATACTCACCTATATTATTTTTGTAGAGGACACTACACAAAATGTAAAGCACTGTACACATATTTAAAATGATTAAACACTGTGTTATCAATGGATAAAATAAGGCATACAGACTATACTTTGCCCCTATGGGCACTCTTTAAAATTTCAGTGAATTTTAACAGGATGCCTGTCAAGGCAGAATTTAGCTCAGAGAGGTTAATGAATTGACAATGACACCAATTTCTGTCAAGGTGAAAACTCCAAGTAGTCCATTCTGAGTGGAGCTTCATTGTGTAGCAATAATGAATTGTCTGGTATGGCACTTAAAGAAATTTGCAAACTATATACTGACAATGCAGCAAGAACACCCAGCCTTAATGAGGGCTAGATTCTACCACTCTTGTTCTGATTAAAATCAATGAGATTACTTATGGAACAAGTTGCCACTCAATGTGAATGAGTGTGATAGAATCTGGTCCATAGACTGTCAAAAATAACATAGCTTTTGAATTCTGGAACAAAACAAACACCTGTTATTGTGCACAAATGTTTTTAAATAACAAAGCAGGAGTGGAAGGAGCAGAATGAGAATATTGCCTTATTTTTGCAGTAAATATTGTCTGGTTTGTGTAAATCAGTGTACTCTTTCAGGGCCCAACCCAACACACACTGAAGGTTATAGAAAGACTCCCAATGGAAGTTTTACTGGGAACTTAGAATGTTCCCCAGCTAATTCCTGTGGACATACATGTAATAACTGTTATGCAACAATATCTGACCGAGACTTTAACCCAGGCTTAAAGTAGTACATTGATGGCAGCAGCAGTCAAGTCTCATATTACTCATCCCAGTTTATTTTGACAAATGTTGGTAGGAATAGTAGTGAGCACTTTTGTAAACAATAACTGTAGCTAGTATTGTAGCTAGGTACTTATGTTGAGATTCAGAAGAACTAAATTTTTGAATCCCAGAGGTTGCAAATGACATTTATTTATCTATGGCTACACACTGAATTTCAGCAATGAATACAGGCTAAACCCAACTCTTGTCTGCAATACTTCCTGAAATATTTAAAAAAATTGCTAAAAACATACTTTGTCAAAAAAGGGATATTCTTACTATGATAATTACAGTACTCTCTATCTGCAATATCACTGTCTCATAGTATTGGCAGTTCAAATGTCAGATCAGTCTAAGCAGTTTCTGTGCAGTCTTTCTGATGATAGTTTCCTGAACCATGTTCACGAAACACTCTCAGTGGCCTGCTAACAGATATCCCCACACACACTCAGAAAACAGGGCAATATTTATAAAGTGGTCACAGATCTACAACTGTTAGTTTCTGTCTCAGAGTCATCCTCGTAGAAAAGAATGATCTGTGATTCTTGCCTGGGTAGTGTTGGCTACTGTTACTGATGTAAACAGACAATAAAATTTACTGTCTACTCTAGCAGGTTAAAGTGCAGAAAATTCAGGCCTGCTGATTTCCGTGTCTTCGTTTCTATATCTTAATCTTTTTCTAATCCAGAACTGAATCTTACCTCTCACCCTGTATATTCTGAGCTACTAGCCTCCTGTGAGCAATTTTATCAAAGGGTTTTGAAAGTCCAAACACATTATATCTAGATCTCATTTGTCTACTGACTTGTTGATTCCCTCAAACCCTCTCCAAATTATTAGAATTCTTTCTGTGTGTCCTATAACTCGTCCTTTAATGATTTTTTTCAACAAAAAATACCTGGGACTGAAGAAAGGTTTACTGATTCATAATCCACAGGATAATCATTGCACATTTTTCAAAGCTAGGTACATGCTTACTCTCCAATTCTCTAGCACAGTAGCTAATTTTAATGATGGATTGCATATTTGTCTTAGAATTATTCATAATATTCATTCAACAATATTCATAAATTCCCTCCAAACTATTAGATTAATATCATTGGAGCCTGCTGACTTAACTATAATTTAAATGATCATGATGTTCTAGCAATGTCATCTCTCTGTGCATTAATACTGTGAGATTGGGCTCATCAAATGGCAAAACCCACTAATCATAAGCTTCATAGATATTAGGAAAGCATTTGGCAGAATCTATCATGATTCACTCTGAAACATCTTGAAGTGTTATGGTAGGCAAAAAAATTTACATAATCAAGGCTCTATATCATGGTGCAGCTTACACAGTTAAAGTTAACGCAGACTTGAGCTAATGGTTTAATATAGATACTGTGTCATACAAAGAGAGATTCTCTTCATTACGAGAAGAAGTGTAGATCGATACTATGCAGGTGTCAGATGGTTTAACAACAGTACAATAGAAGATTTAGATTTTGCTGACAATACAATTGAAAAAACAACTCTAAAGTGAACCCTAGCAACTCCCAATTCAGTCATTATGTTAGAAGGCAAACAAACTCTAGAGATGAGTCAATTCACATACCTTGCCTGTAATTTGCAAGCGCCTGGGGATATCCAGAGGGAAATAATGTCACAAAATGTCCAGGTGAGCAGCTACATTCACCAGTTTAAACAAGATTTGGTCATTGAAAATGTACAACTTATAACCAAACTACAATACTTCAACTAAAATGTTATTTCCACCTTAATGTATGGTTGTGAAAGCTGAAAACCCATCAAAGGTACAGACATCTAAATGCCTTTCAAAGAAAATGCCTCAAGAAAATTCGAAATATTAAATGGAATGAATTTATAACAATTGCCAAGTTTCATCAGAGAGAGCAACAATTTCCACATATCTATTCAGGGGACACCATCCTACGGCCTAATCACATCAGCCACACTATCAGAGGCTCGTTCACCTGCACATCTACCAATGTGATATATGCTATCATATGCTAGCAATGTCACATCATATGCCAGCATCATGTGCCAGCAATGCCCCTCTGCCACGTACATTGGTCAAACTGGGCAGTCTCTACGTAAAAGAATAAATGGACACAAATCAGATGTCAAGAATTATAACATTCAAAAACCAGTTGGAGAACACTTCAATCTCCCTGGTCACTCGATTACAGATCTAAAAGTCACAATATTACAACAAAAAAACTTCAAAAACAGACTCCAACAAGAGACTGCTCAATTGGAATTAATTTGCAAACTGGACATGATTAAATTAGGCTTGAATAAAGACTGGGAGTGGATGTGTCATTACACAAAGTAAAATTATTTCCCTATGTTTATTTTTCCCCCCTACTGTTCCTCACACATTCTTGTCAACTGCTGGAAATGGCCCATCTTGATTATCACTACAAAAGGTTTTTTTCTCTCCTGCTGGTAATAGCTCACTTTAACTGACCACTCTCATTATAGTGTGTATGATAACATTCATTGTTTCATGTTCTCTGTGTGTATATATATCTATCTATATCTATATATATCTCCCTACTGTATTTTCCACTGCATGCATTCGATGAAGTGGGTTTTAGTCCACGAAAGCTTATGCTCAAATAAATTTGTTAGGCTCTAAAGTGCCACAAGTACTCCTGTTCTGTTTGCAGATACAGACTAACACGGCTGCTACTCTGAAATCAACAATTTCTTATCTCTGAAGTTATCCAGAAAAGAAGGTGGAAATATCTGGGGCATGAGTTAAGAATGGAGCCTGAATATCTGTCATGGCAGGAGTGCCATTGGACAATTGGAGGAACCTGGAAAAAGGGGTCAACAACAAAAAAATCCCTCTGATTAACAGTTCTTAGAGAGGGAAACCTTACATGAATTAATGAGGAGGGCAAAGAGTAGACAGAAATAGCAGAGCCCTGTTTGTGCTCTAGGTGATGTTTGGCAGTGTCGGGAAGGATTCCAATTCAACTGTGCACATCACTAGAATATTTGAGCACATAATAAAACTGTTATCACCCACAGTGTTCCAACACCACTTTCCTCATCTTTGAGAATGCCTCATCTTTATTACCTGTGAAAAGTAGCTCAAGGGTTAAGTATCATCCCATCATCCTTTTCATTGAGGGCTGCTGGGAAGAAGTAATTTAAGTTCTCTGTAATATGCTTATCCTCCTTGGTTGTGCTGTTCTCCAGATCCACTAATTTTCTCCCAGCTTTTTTACCTTTGATATATCTCTCTTTAATATGTCCTAAGCTATTTGGCTCTGCAGGTATCTTCCTAGCCTTCAGTTTCATATTTTACCTGCCATAATTTAGGTTCCTTTTTACTGGAACCATTTTCTGTTTCCATTCCATTTTTTGAAGGCCAACTTTTTTTTGGATTGAATAAGACCTTTCCTCAAGACATTTAACTATATTTATATTTAGTCCCCTTTCCTCTTTTCAGAGCGCATTTTATATTTTAAATTATTTTACTATTCCAGGTTTTAAATGCAAGGGAAGTTAACGTATAATGAAGGGGAAATTAAAGTTTTGAATAGAGCCATTCATTATTAATAATATTCATTATAAATAGAGCCCATTTTTTGGCTAGTGAACATAGGTGGGTGCTGGAACAATTTTTATAGTGGGGTTGCGAAAACTATTACCAATGTATTTGGTTGTTTCTATTTCAAGCTGGGGGTGCTGCCACAACCCCAGAACTGTTAGTTCCAGCACCTATGTTAGTGAAACATTCATGATCCAGTCTTGTTTTTCTGAATGCATCAATTTACTCATAACCATTCAACAAATACTTTTGATGAAAATTATTTCCAAGTTATTGGATACTCACAAACTGTTTGGTTACCTAAATCATGTGAAATTCTTTCTTCCATTTAATTGAATGACTAAATCTTTCAGAATAGAATAACAAAATGGGATGTCTTGGAGTCATTGTGTTGTGTGAGGATTTGTGAAAGAGGGACTCACAGCTGGAGAGGCTGTCAGGGAAAGACCTGAAAAGTTCTAGATAAGGCTCCAGGGCAGATATTAAGATGGTGTAAATCAGTGTAATTCTATTGACTTCAACTGATCTTCCAGATCAGGAGCTTTCAACCTTTCCTGATTATTGTACCTCTTTAAGGAGTCTGATTTGTCTTGTGAACCCCCATGTTTCACCTTGCTTACAAAATCAAACATAGAAATACAAGTGTGTTACGGCACACTATTACTGACATATTGCTTACTTTCTCATTTTTACCATATAATTCTAAAATAAATCAACTGGAATATAAATATTGTACTTACATTTCAGTGTATAGTATATAGAGCAAGATAAACAAGTCATTGTCTGTATGAAATTTCAGTTTGTACTGACTTTGCTAGTGCTTTTTAGGAAGCCTATTGTAAAACTAAGCAAATATCTAGATGAATAAATGTACCACCTGAAACACCTCTGTGTACCCCAGGGGATACATGTACTCCTGGTTGAGAACCGCTGCTCTAGATGACAATCTGATCTCCAAACTGTTGGCTTCTTAGCTATCCTGTTCCTGGATCCCAAACCCTTTATAGTTTACCTATAGAGTAGAATAGTCAACCAGTCTGGTTACAAGAAGAACTGACCTGAACCTATTCTAAGATTCAAATGTTTTGTTATTGTTCTCAGTTTTCATGAACCATTTAGTTTTGGCAGGGCCTGGAGGCAGAAATACCACAAAATATGACTGTTCTCACAGTATTTCCAGCCTAGTTTCCAAACCAAAGAGATTTGGTCAAGTTCAAATAAGCTTTGCATAAACATTCTAACTTGCAGAGGCTTTTGCTGAATAATTACAACCTCTGAATCTTTTCATGTCCATCCATCCCAAGTAGTGAATTTTACAAATCCTCTCTCTCAGTGTAATAAAACACAT